>NW_026652280.1:23431990-24031990 GCF_009828535.3 Hylobates moloch | reverse complement strand
ACAACCCCCTATTTATTGCTCATCATCCAAAAACACCTCTGCTTTTGATATACCCATCTCCTAAAAATGTATCTTCCATTTCAAAGGACCATTGGATCAACTAATTCATATCTGTATGTGTAATTCCTGTTTAATGCAATGATTTTCTTCCATGAAGTATGGCATCAGTTGGATTTTTAATACTGCTTCTTTATCCAAATCTATGCTTAAGAGCATCTAATGTGTTTTAGTTGCCCAAAAACTAATGCAAACAGACAGACAGACAGACAGACAGACACACACACACACACACACAAGTAGGGAGCAGTAGTGTACACCTGTAGTCTCAGCTACTCAGGAAGCTGACACAAGAGCATCACTGGAGCCCCAGAGCTGGAGTCCAGCCTGGGTAATACAGGGAGATGCCATCTCTAAATGACAAAAACAAACACACAAAAAGCCACACTAATAGAAATTACTAATAGGAATGGGACGATGATTGCATTTATTTATTTCATTTATTTTATGATTAAAATTCTGAAGAAAACAAAAGACATTTAAAATGTAACTTATATCAAGGAGGAAAATGAAAAAAAGAAAAAAATGTTCGTAGCTGCTATCAATTTTTTTCTTGTTCAAAAACAAATCTAAATATATTTAGAGAAAATACATTCACCTGGTTCAAGGGTCAAAATAATACAAAAAGTTATATATTTGGAAGTCTCATCCCCACCACACTATTCTTTACTGCCTTCTCCACCCCTAGTCAGGTAACCACTTTTGTTTCTTGTGTTTTTTTAAATGCAGATACAACAAAATATAAGTATATATTCCTATTTTCCCCCTTTTTACATGAAAGACAAATTGACATGTAAACTGAAATGACAGTTCAGTCTGACACGTCCAGACTGAAGTAATCACATGGAGTGGGAATATTTAAAAATTGCATGAGCTGAGCTGAGTTCTTTAATGCCAGAACTTGGGGAGACCAAGGTGGGAGGATCACTTGAGGCCAGGAGTTCCAGACCAGCCTGGGCAACATAGTTTGATTCCATTTCTACAAAAATTTTAAAAATGAAAAACTAGCTGGGCATGGTGGCACACACCTGTATTCCCAGATACTCAGCAGGCAGAGGTGGGAGGATCACTTGAGCCCAGGAGTTCGAGGCTGCAGTGAGCTAGGATTGTACTACTGTACTCCAGCCTGGCAACAGGGTGAGACTGTCTCTTAAAAAAATCAAAAACTAAAAGAAAAAATTTTTGAGCCAGTAGAAACTTGTATCTCCAACCAAAATGTAGAGGTTCCATATAAACTACAGTTAATTTTATGATGCTGTACCTTCCAAATCTGAGTATGTAGGAAAATCATCATAAATCCAGCAAAAAGTAAGCCAACCTACTAAGAAGTCTAAACTGGAATATTTCCACTGTCATTTTCCCATTTGAATCTTATTAATTTTAATCAGCAATTATGAAACTAGAAAATAAGTAACAACAATAGATCTCCCTAGTAAAATGTCTATAAAATCAACAAAATAATTTTGAATTACTTATGCCCATACAAAATCTAAGTATTTCTCAAAAATAAAATTAACAACACTAGAGTCACACATCCTGAGGTTATAAAAGTATATAGATAAGCTTGAAAGATGCCCTTTAATTTCTTAATAAATTATATTGGGCCAATCAAAACAAGAATTAAAAATCAAATCATTAAAACCCAGATTCTGTTAGTTATTGTTTTTAGATATGGTTTCCACGGGGCATTTCTCTTTGAAAGGATGTGATATACTTATTTAGGTCACTCTTCAATGGCACAATGAGGCTTTATGCTAATGATCAATAAAAAAAGTAACCTTAATGCATTCTAGTACTCACTTTCATAGATGGGGAGATTGGTTGCCTGTGTGACTCTTAATGGCAGGCAGGAAGAGAGAGGACAGGAAGAAAAAGCATACGTTTTGAGAAATATGGCAGTAAAGTCATTGAATAGACTATTTTTGGATAAATATAGATTTCTGGATAAATAAAAAGTATGGTTTGTATATATCTCCGCCCTAAAAAAAAAAAAAATCAGTCCAATCAAGGCAACCATCAATACATATGACCCACTAGGCATTCAACCATGAGACTGTCAACATCAAAGCCAACTAGAACACGTTTCCCAAAGCCAAAAAAAAAAAAAAATAATAATTGTTAGTTAGACTTCCGCTTGGGGCTATCAGAAATGCTACCTTAATTTGGCCTTAATGACCTATAATCACTTTTAGCATATGCCTTTTAAGACTGCTATTATTCAGCTTGATCTATGATATAATGGAGCAGAACAGAACTGCAGGTATAATTAAAATAAGTTCCCGTAAAAGTGGAATATGTAGTACGTTGCTAATGTGTAAATGACTAAATAACGTAATTAGGTGAAATGAAGTGCACTTATAAACACGGATACTTAAACCGAATCATGATAATGTTGTGTACATGAATATATTCTTTAAAAAAGGTTTATTAACCAAACAGTAGGGCAAGAAATACAAAGAAATTAGGACCTATAAAATTAATACCAGTTAACATTGGTTTCTGAATATAAACTGATTAAACACAACTTAAATTACTTGTAGCTGTCAAAAATGTTAAAAATTATCATAGAGTTTTTCTTTAAAAAAAAAACAAAAACTTATTTTGGTAGAAATCAAATTATAAGTGACCTAGTGCCTTGATTTGGGCTCCAAAGTTTTATGCTTGGCGCTAAAGGGTGGTTTTGTAAAATTAATAAATAAATAAATCTTTTTTTCCCATTCCATACATGTAAATAAACCTGCCATACAATTAAACAGAAGCAGCTTTCTGGTTGTACTAGGAAAAACGTGAATGTTAACATTCACCCAAAAATGCTGCCTCCTGAAGCAAGAAAAAGAAGGAGACAAGCCCAGTGCAGGGGGTGGGGAGTATGAAGTGCACATGTGGGGCCTTGATTCAAAACACAGCTGCTGAATCTAATTTTAGGCCAACTGGCCTTGCCATTGTCTCTTAACAAAAATTTCCCCACTGAATATTAGAAGCTGTAAAATAAAAGCACACAATAATATATATTCATTAGTTAACTTATCTTCACCATTGCTGTTTTATATGGAAAATATGTAATGCAACCCATCACAGAGAAAAAATTAACCAGGCTGTACAGGGGATTTCCGTAAAGGAAGTTTTATTCCAAATAAATGACCCATGATGATCCAGAAATACATGGACATATATGCAGGGCATAATGCAAGACTAACTCGCATGTTCAATAAAAGAATTCAAGTATTTGTGAGCACTCTATATATGTACATACATGAATGAAATTACCAACTTTTCATAATTCTAGTAAGGGTATCAACTGCTAACATTTACTGAGCTCTTACTATGTGCTAAATTTAGGGCTCAGTGCTGTCATTGGAAGAGTTAATTCAATCCTTACCACTCTAATAGGTAGGTAGGTCCTTTGAGGAGCACCATCTTACAAATGAGGAAATTCTATCAGAAGCCACATGACTTCTCCAGCATTTAGGCAACTGACATATGTGGACATCTACCAGGAAGAAGGCTTCTCTGATCATGCCTAGCCATCTCTTTGAGGAAATTATAAATAACAGTATGGCACAATCTCATATACTCCCAGGCTCTTAAGTAATAAAGTCATAATAAACTTCACGTAAGTGCATCCAGAGCATTTGCTGCCACCATCAAGCAGGATGATGAAGTATGTGTCTATCTGTGAACTCCTTTTTTTTTTTTTTTTCAGAAGGGAACCATATAAAAAGTCTATACTGTTCATAAAGTGATCACTGCATCCTTATTCCCAAAACTGTAGCAAAATATTGAAATTTTTATGTAAGATGATTTTCCTACAGAAATGTTTCATATCTTTCATTAGATTCCCAAAGCATTCCATGGTTCCGAATATGTTCAAATTCCCTGGCCTTCACTGCGTGGCCCTAGCCAAACTTTGAGTATCCCATCCTTCGCCTGTCTTCATGACTCCAGTTACAATCTTAGAGAACTATCTATGATTTGTAAAGTTCACAATTGCACAGACATTTCCCTCAGCTCAAGCTGCCTTTCAATCTTCTTTTGCCTAAGAATCCCTACTCATCCTTCAAGACCCAACTGCTCAAACTCTGTGCAGGTCTCTTGCCTAGCTTCCCTCTACTCCAATAATATAGATTTCCTAGTGGTGCCCTATACATACATGCTTCTAATTGAGAACTTATCATACAGTAGGATAATATTTTATATACATGTTTATCTCCTTCAGTGTGAGTTCCTTGAGATCCAAAACTATTTTATTTCTCATTTTTTCTGTATCAAGCATTCAACACAGACCTCCACACATCTCCACAGATGGCTCAATACATTGGCAAAATTAATTAATAAGTGAATGTGTAAACAAATGCTACAAAAATAATCAGTTAAGGACTCTGTCTAATACAGTGCTATATGATGCAAAATTCCTAAGAAACAATCTTTGTCTATAATGATCTTCCTACTTAATATTTATCTAGTGATTTATTTATACCCATCCTGGTTCCATAAAGAATCTAATTTATTCCTTATAAAATTTATTTCACATACATGACGTTTTTCTCATAACGATCTTCCTCTACTTTGAGTTTGTGTTTCAATTTTTAGATCGCTTGTCTGTTAACAAGAGTAAGACATGCTCACTCCAGTATATTAAACACATTAAAAATATGAAGAAAACAAAAATCCCTCATGTAAGAAAACTGTCCTCACTGTTTAATTTTTCTCATCTGTAAATTCAAGGACCTCAAAGTGATGTCCAGAGCAATAAAAAATTATGAATGAAAAGCCTGATCTAAAATAAAATGTCAATTTTTCAAATGAATAAATTCACTCTCTAAGACTTAAAGTACATCGTCCAAGATCACATTGCTGATGATGGAGAGGGCTAAGTGGGGAGGCCCTAAGATACATTTCTTTCATGTAGGGGTCTACAAACTACAGCCACCTGGGCAAAATACAACTACTGTCTGTTTTGCAAATAAAGTTTTATTAAAATACAGTAATGCTCACTGGTTTCTTTGCTGTCTATAACTGGCTTCATGCTACAACAGCAGAATTTAGTAGTTGCAACAGAGAGTCTGTGGTTACAAAGCCAAAAAGATTTACCATCTGGCCCCTTTCAGAGAAAGTTTGCCGACCCCTGCTCTAGTCCACATTATTCTACTTTCAGAAACATGTTTATTCTCTAGTTCTTTAGTGAGGAAGGATGATTTTCATTTTTTAAAAATGTCCTTTATAGATACCTATATAGCTAAGAGGTAAAATGCTAACATTCATAACATAAGAGACTGAATATTAGCATGAGGCTTTTTTAGCTTTATAAAATCAAACCATGGAAATGTATGTTTGAACCAGAGTGTCCAGCCAGTAACCAAAATATATAGTAACGGAGGCAAAAGCCAGGGAAGGCCCTAGGGAAGTTCTGGACAAGAAGTTAGTTCCCCTCGCACTGGTCAGCCGCCCTCTCTATCTCCCCAACAGTGTGTCCCCCTGACTTCCTTGTACCCTCTGGCCTTCTTTGGTTTGGCCAACGGCATACCCTACCGGTCCAATAAAACCAACTCACCCAATCACATTTTCCATATTTATTTCACCTTCTTGATTTTTGCCATAACTAAGTACTAAATGTACTTGTATATGGTTAACATTTTTCTTTATAAATAATTAACTTAAAAAAATAAACAACTTAGCCTTCTACCATAAATAACATCTATAAGTCCAGGCCTAGTTGTGCTAGTTAGATTTTTTCTAAAACATATTTAACCAGAAATAGGTAGATAGGCAGATACACAGATACATAAATTACACATACATAGATAGAAAACAGACTGACACAACTATTGGAATAAAAAATGCTTTCGGCCAGACATAGTAGCTCACGCCTGTAATTCCAACACTTTGGGAGGCCGAGGCAGGCAGATCACTTGAGCCTACGAGTTACAGACCTGCCTGGGCAACATGGCAAAACCCTGTCTTTACAATAATACAAAAATTAGCCGGGTGTGGTGGTGCACTCCTGTGGTTACAGCTAGTTGGGAGGTTGAGGTGGGAGGATCACCTAAGCCCAGGAGATTGAGGCCTCAGTGAGCCGTGATCATACCACTGCACTCCATCCTGGGCAACAGTGAGACCCTGTCTCAAAAAAACAAAAAAAAGTCTGCATTTTTTCTTTCTCCGGCTAATAAAAAATACCCATCAACAATTTAATATTCCATTGTGTGACTTCACAGAGAGTCTACTTAATCACTGATTGTTTAATTTTTCTCATCCGTAAATTCAAGGACCTCAAAGGGATGCTCAGAGCAATAAAAAATTAGTGAACGAAAAGCTTGATCCAAAATAAAATGTCAAAAATGCCCTGCCCTCTCTAGAACTTGACATACATATTATGAGTAATACACATGAAAGAACTTCGTGAACTTAAGGAGTTTGCTTAGAGAAGAAATAAGGCGGTAGATATGGAAAGAGCTCTCTCCTTAGAGTTCAAACTCCTGAACTAAACCTAGGCTGTGCCCTCCACTAGGGATGGCCTTGGCCAGCTCAGGGGAATCTCTGAATCTCAGCTCCTCTTCAGTGACTTGGGGATAACTAGATTTCAGGGCCTAACATATGATATTAAGGTAAGTAAGAGAACCTGACATATGGTGCTCAGTGAATGTCAGTTCTCCAACCCCTGATTTGGGTCAATATTTTATCTGGCAATAAATACTATGCAAAGTGTATTTGCAAATGCAAGAATTGTAATATCATCAGAAATTTTTATGACCTTGAAAATTCATTAAATGAACAGAAAAGACATGTAGTGGTTTCCAATGACACTATGACTCTAAATTTAAAATAAGCATGATCTCACAGAACTATCATTCCTATTAATCAGCAGATTCTATTCAAAATATGTATGTTTATGGAATCATTTATTAAGCAAATTCAGCATGTACTGAACCAAAGAGTTTTGATTAAACTAGGAAATAAAAGAAAGTCGCCGTGAGAAAGCGGCATTTCAGATGAGCTCTGAATGGAATCAGCCATGCAGAGTGAGAGGAGATGTTTTCCACAGCATGTGCAAAGGCCCTGAATCAAGAAAAAGCTTGGCAAAGTCCAAAGCCTAGAATAATCCCAATGTAGCCAAACAGTATACAGCAACAGGAGAAGGAAACCAAATGAGGTTGTAGAGGTACCTCAAGTCTATATCAAAGAGAACAGAAGTTATTCTAGGCACTATGAGAAAAACATTGAAGTTGAGAGAAAGCACGCTCTGTTTGACTTTCTTATTTAAAAAATCACTCTGGTTGCTGTGAAATATGGATCCAACAGGGAAGGAGTGAAAGTGTAGAAAGTACTTAGGAGGCTACTAGAGTAGACCAGGCAAGAAATGATGGTGTCTTGAACTCAACTGATGAAAGCAGATGTGGAGAGCAGAACTCACAATTATCATGTGAGATGGTAACACAAAGAATAAGGTCAAAGTGTCCGGAACTGGTTTAAGCATCTAGGTGCATGGCAGTGTCATTTCTTATATGCAGAAGCCTAGGGAAGGTATACATTAAGGAGACAGAAGAAATCAAATATAACAGACAGATGGCTCTAGAAACTGACTCTGAGATGCACAGATCATACTGGAGCAATATATATGTGAGCTGTCATCTTGGAAACAAGAGATGACTTAAGAAGAAAATGTACCAGAGAATAAAAGTAGACATGTACTGGATGCCTACTATGTGTTAGAAATGGGCTGAGTGCATGGCAAGTATTATGTTAATGAATTCTCCCAACAACCCTATTTCTATCCATTTTACAATGAGAAAACAAGGTCATATTGCTAATAACCAGATGATAACAATTCAGTCTGATTCCAGATTGAGGCACTCCACCAAACTGCCTCTCAATAGAAGAGAAAAAGAAAGCCCAGGTAAGATCCCCAACATTTCCTCTTCCAACAAAAGAGAGGCAGAAAGAACACTAGGAGAGGACACTGTGTTGTGCAGAATCTAGAAGCACAGAATTTCCATTTTTTTTAAAGGAACATTTTCTCTAAAGTTGCTGAGAAGAATGGGAGTTATAGGTAATCTTAGCAAAACTAGTTTCAATGGAATAAATGGTGACAGAAGTCAGACTGAAAAGGATTAAAGCGTAAATCAGAATTCTGCTTCCAAAAGTATGACAATACACCCAAGGCCTCTCACACTACAAAACAACCAATGTTCAACATTAAAAAAAAAAAATTCGGCCAGGCATGGTGGCTCACGCTTGTAATCCCAGCACTTTGGGAGGCCAAGGCAGGCGGATCACAAGGTCAGGAGATCAAGACCACAGTGAAACCCCGTCTCTGCTTAAAATACAAAAAAATTAGCCGGGCGTGGTGGCGGGTGCCTGTAGTCCCAGCTACTCGGAGAGGCTGAGGCAGGAGAATGGTGTGAACCCGTGAGGCGGAGCTTGCAGTGAGCCGAGATTGCACCACTGCACTCCAACCTGGGCGACACAGTGAGACTCCGTCTCAAAAAAAAAAAAAAAAATTCTCCAAAAGTATAAATGCAAGAAATAAGGAAATCTTGAAAGTACCAAAAAATAAAACAAAACAAAAATTGAGTTTTCAATACTGAAAGGTAGGCATACAAAGCAGGGATGCCCTGAGAGCAAATGCCAATATCAGCACTGTGATAAGAAGACTAGGACTCCCGGAGTAGGAAAGAGACTATGAAGCACAAGCAATTCCCCTCTGGAGAAAGTATTCTCACTTTAGACTCCCAGATTTTCATAGATTCAATACCCACCAGATGTGAATTCATAAGTGTCCCACAAAAGCAAAACAAAGAAGCTTAAGTGAGGGTTAGTAGAAATAAGACTATCTCAAGCCCATGGAATTTAGGCATTGGATTTTTTAGAAAATATCTATAAAACTGTACAGTCTATTTTACAATTATTAAAGAAAATGTGGTATATATACACAATGGAATACCATGCAGCCAAAAAAAAAACAGAATAAAATGATGTCTTTTGTAGTAACATGGATGAAACTGGAGGTCACTATCTTAAGTGAAACAAACCAGACATAAAAAGGCAAATATTACATGTTCTCACTCATAAGTGGGTGCTAAAAAATGTATAGACATGGATGGCCAGGTACGGTGGCTCACGCCTGTAATCCCAGCACTTTGGGAGGCTGAGGCAGGTGGATCACGAGGTCAGGAGATCGAGACCATCCTGGCTAACATGGTGAAAACATGTGTCTACTAAAAATACAAAAAAAAAAAAAAAAATTAGCCCGGCATGGTGGTGGGTGCCTGTAGTCCCAGCTACTCGGGAGGCTGAGGCAGGAGAATGGCATGAACCGGGGAGGCAGAGCATGCAGTGAGCCAAGATCATGCCACTGCACTCCAGCCTGGGTGACAGAGCGAGACTCTGCCTCAAAAACTAAAAAATAAATAAAAATAAAATAAAAATAAAAATGTATAGACATGGATGTAGTCTATCAGTGGGCAGAGAGACAATGGAGATCCAGAAAGGTAGAGGGGCAGGAGGCAGGTGGCTAAGAAATTACTTAATGGGTACAATGTAGTCCTGACTTGACCACTACACAATCTATGCATGTCACATTTTGTACTTGTACCCTATAAATTTATACACATAAATATATGTAATACAAAAACTGTCATAAATACAAGAAGAACTTAAAGACAGAATCACAAAAAGGAACAAGAAATAAGAAAGTATTTAAAAATTAGTTGGCATAATTTAGAGAGAACCAAATGGAACTTTTAGAAATGAAAAAGTAAGCAATGAAATAAAAAAATTAATCATTGCATTAGATAACACGTTAGAGAAAGCTGAAGGGAGAATTTGTAAACTGGAAGATGGGTCTAAAGAAATTACCCAGAATGCAGCAGATACAAGGGGACTGAAAATATGAGAGAAAAGTTAAGAGAATGAAGGACAGAAAAGAAGGTCAAGCACACATGTAATCAGAATCCCCAAAGAAGAGAACAGAATGAATAAAGGAGTCAGAATATTTAAAGAAATAAAAGCTGATAATTTTTCTGAATTGGAGGAAGACATGAAGCCACAGATGCATGAAGAACAATGTAGACCAAATAGAATTTTAAAATTCACAAATAGATACATTACAGTAAAACTGCTAAATGCCAGAAAAAAAAAGGTCAGGGAAAAGGGTAGATCTGCTAGAAAAGAATGGCAATTAGAAAGATACCAAACTTCTTATGAGCCACAAGGAAATTCAGAAAACAGTAGAATAAAACCATCAGAATACTGAGAAAAATAAAATGCTACTCGGCATACTTAAAACATAGCAACATGGAATAACTGAAAACGAAAAATTAAAAAACAGATATATAGACAAATACTACACAAAAGGGAAGTGCAATAATTATACCAATATCAGACGAAACAGAGTTTAAGATAAAAGAGTAGAAAGAGAATAGCCACATACAAACTGAATAAAGGGTTTAATTAACCAGGAAAATATAGTAATTCTTAAAATGAATGCACGTAATAATATAATTTTAATATGTATAGTCAAAACAGAAATAGAGGGAAAAATTTATAAATTCATCATCATAGCAAATTATTTCAATCTACTTTTCTCAATAACAAATATGTCAGGCAGATTTCGAATATTAGCAAATGTAGAGATGACTTTAAGACACAATCAACAGAGGTGGGTGGATCACTTGAGGTCAGGAGTTCAAGACCAGCCTGGCCAACATGGTGAAACCCAGTCTCTACTAAAAATACAAAAATTAGCTGGGTGTGTTGGCATACACCTGTAATCCCAGCTACTTGGGAGGCTGAGGAAGGAGAATTGCATGAACCCAGGAGGCTGAGGTTGCAGTGAGCCAAGATTGCGCCACTGCATTCCAGCCTGGGAGAAAGAGCAAGACTCTATCTCAAAAAAAAAAAGGACACAATCAACAAGCTTTAATTTCTGGACACATATAGATCCCTCAACTCATAGAGTACACATTCTTCTGAAGCACACAATGGAACTTTTCAAACTGATTAACAAAATTGGCAACAAAGCAAGCCTCAACAAATATCAAAGAACTGTTGCCATACAGAATAGTTCTCTGACAACAATTAAATTGTAATAGAGGTCAATAATAAAAAGATAAGTAATACATTCATTTGTAAAATTTTGAAGGCACCAAAAAATATTGCAAGTATCAAAGAAGAAATCATACTGGAAATATTAAAATACTTATAAGATGATGAAAATGTAATAAATTAAAACCTATGTAATACAGTCACCACAGTCACCAGAGGGCATTATATTGCCTTAAATTCTTATATTATAAAAATAAATGATGATAAATTAGTGCAATAAGTAGTCAACTCAATTTAGAAAAAAAAAAAAACAGAATAATAAGCCTAAGTACATAGAAAGCAGGAAATAACAAAGATTAAAAATTAATGAAGTAGAAAACAAACACACGAGAAAAATAATCCATAAAGCCAAAAGTTGGTTTGAAAAGAGTAATAAATAAGAAAAACTTCAAATTAGCTTGATCATGAAAAAAGAAGGAATACATAAATAAAGTTACGAATGAAAAAATGAAAATTATGGAGTCAGCAGAGATTAAAAAGCTAAGAGAATACCTTTTATAAATTTATGGTAATAAATTTTAAAATTTAAATGAAATAGAAAACTGACATATATTACATATATTTATACACACACACACCTATACATACACACATCCATATAAGTTTATATATATATATTTAATTGTTAAAGTATCTGCAGAAAAAGTAAAGCTCTCACTCTCAATATTATTATATTTAAAAATTATACCAGTGGCTTAAAATCTTCTTATACTAGGACCAATTTTACAGATAAGTTTGACCTAATTTCAAAGAACAGATTGTTTCACCCTTATTTAGACTATTCCAGAGAATACAGAGTGAGAACACTTCCTTATTCTAACTTTGTAGACAAAACTAGACTTGGAAAGTAGGAGGAAAAAAATATTATATGCCAATCTTACTTGTAAACATAGATGTAAAAATACTGAAGAAAATATTTGAAATTGAGTCCAGGACAATATTTTTAAAAGAGTAATGAAGCTACATCATTCATTTTATCCACAAAATGCAAAGGTGGCTTACCACAAGAAAATATACAGATGTCACTCACAACATTAATAGATTAAAAGAAATAAAGAAGTCATCATTGAATTTTACATAGAAAAAGTATTTGATAAAATTCAATACCTGTTCATGACAAAAACTCTTCATGAAATATGAATAGAATCAAACTTTCTTAATCAAGTATCTATCAACATCAACATCGCTAATCATGGTGAAAATCAGGAATAAGACAAGATAATCAGTATTGCCATTCCTATTTAACAGTGTACTTAAGGTCATATATAGCACAATAAAGACAAAAAAAAAAAAAAAGGCCAAGTATTGGGGTTTGAAAGGAAAAAACAATAACATTGTCTTGAGTCACACATGATGTGACAAATCTACAGAAAAAACTCTAAGGAAAACAAAAAGACATTTTTAGAACTAATAAGAGAGCTCAGCAACATGGCTGAATATGAAAATCGATATACAAAAATCAGTTGAATGCCAGGTGTGGTGGCAGGCACCTGTAGAGTCCCAGCTACTTGGGAGGCTGAGGCAGGAGAATCACTTGAACCCGGGAGGCAGAGGTTGCAGTGAGCCAAGATCACGCCACTGCACTCCAGCCTGGGCAACAGAGTGAGATTCCATCTCTAAAAATAAAAAATAAATAAAAATTTTAAAAAAGACTTTCTATATACAAGTAACAAATAATTTGAATAATTAAAAAAATACTGGTAATAATAGAAACAGAAAAATAAGGTACTGAAGAATAAATCATCAGAAAATGTAAAACTTCGTGGAGAAAATTATAAAACTATAATTATGAAATTACAGCTAAAAAATTATAAAGAATTGTTTTGAGATATCAGACACCTAAAATAAAGTGGAGATATAAATGAGTAGAGATAATCATTAAATGCACAATAATTCTCCCAAAATTGATCTTTGGTTTCCATGCAACTTCAATAAAAATGCCTCAAAGGGTTCTCAAAAACCTTGACAAGCTGAATTTTAAATTCACATAGAACTCAGGCTCCACAATAGCCCAAAGTCAAATGTGTACATATGGGACAGGAAAAGGGGGGAGGAAGGGCTTTACCTAACAAACAACAAAATACAGTTATAACATTTATTATAATGTGATACTGAGGCAAGGTAGCCAAACTAACCAAGTAGAATAAAAGGCCCAGAAGGAAAGACCCCACAAATACAGGAACTAAAAATATCACAGAAATAGTATTGTGAATGACTCGAGAAAGGATGGACTTTTCAGTACATGATTCTAGAACAAATGCGTATCTAGACATTTATGGAAAAGTGAAATTGGAGACATACTTCCCATTCCACACAAAATCAATCCCAACTGTATGGAAAACTTAAATGTGATAGGCAAAATTATCAAATCCTTTTCAGAGGAATCATGTAAGAGAATATATGTACAACCTTGGGGTTGAGAAGGCTTTTCCAACCCTTCAAAATAATTACGTGACTATCTTAAATTTAAGGACTTTATCTAAAGCTACCGTAGAGAGGGTAAAAGTCACAAAATAAGAGAAGATATTTGCAGCATGTATGACTAATAATTATCATCCAAAAATCTATCGAGAACACCTAGAAATCAGTAAGAAAAAACAACCCAACAGAAAATGGGGGCAGGGGTAGATTCCACAGAGTGGACATGAATGATCTGAAATAAATATATACAAAGTTGTTTAACCGAATTATCAAGGAAATGCAAATTAAGACCACAATGAGGCCCTGTGTGGTGGCTCACGCCTATAATCTCAGCAGTTTGGGAAGCCAAGGAAGGCGAATTGCTTGAGCTCAGAAGTTCGAGACCAGCCTGGGCAACATGGTGAAACCCCTTCTCTACAAAAAATACAAAAATTAGCTGGGTGAGATGTGTGTGCCTGTGGTCCTGCTACCCGGGAGGGTGAGGCAAGAGGATCGCTTGAGCCCAGGAAGTTGAGACCAGACAAAGCCAAGGTTGCAACACTGCCCTCCAGCCTGAGCAACAGAGTGAGATGTGAGACTCTGACTAAAAAAAAAAAAAAAAAAAAAAGACTATAATGGGATACATTTTCTATTTTATACATAGTAGACTGCACTAATAGTAATCCTTTATGCTACAGGTGGGAGTGCAGATCAGTAAGAATCTTTAATAAAAAACAACTGGACACTATCCTATCATGCCGGACTTTCATGTAACTCTACAAACCAACAATTCTACTCATAGATATCCACTCACATAGGTATCTACCCCACAGAGAAAGTCTTACACACGTGCATCAAGAGAAACATACAAGAAAGTTTGTAGTTCCAAAAAAGAGGAATCAGCACAAAGGTTCATCAACTGGAACATGCATAAATAAACTACAACCTATTGGTCAGCAGAGGAAATTAACATACACCACATGCAACAACATGGACAATAACATGCCAAGTGAAAAAGCAAGTAGCACAAAACAATCTACCAGTTTTATAATCCTCCAAAACAAGCAAAACCAAACAACATACAGTACTGTTTAGGGATACATATGCCAGTCACAATACTACTTTAAAAAGGGCATGAGCATGTTTCTCTCTGGCAGGAAAGATAGGGGAAGGTGGACAGGGAACAAACCCACAGGCCGGCCAATGGATCTAACATTGCTCCAGTACTTATGTTGGGTGGTGAGTTCATAGATGCTCACTCCATTATGAAGCTTCACAACTTACATTTGCTACATAGATTATTCTGTAGGCATCAAATATTATAAGATAAAATACGTTTTCTAATATTTGTTTGGGGTTAAATTTTGAAACGTGCAGTAGCAGCCTGTGTAGAAAACACTTAACAAAAGTCTTGCTAGGATGGAAGTCAAGAAAGAGGCTATGGCCAGAAGGGAATGTGAATGAGAGGTAGAGGGTGTTTTTTTGTTGTTGTTGTTGTTATATGTTTTGTTTTTAATTATGAAATAATTCAAGCATAAAGAAAACACACATCATAATTCAGCCTCCAACCCATCCCCAGCTCTGTCATCCTTAATGTTCTATCATACTTTCTTTTCAAAAAAAAAAAAAAAAAAAAAAAGGCATTGTAGATACTGTTGAAACTCTCTGTGTCCCTCCCAAAAGAAAGGTAATTAATTATAGTTCATTTTGCTTTAACTAAGAGTTACTAAAGCATCCCTGGATGCTGAGAGGAACTCTCTAGGAGGCAGAAACAGGACCAAGCACTGTCCACTTATCTCCACACTATGCTATCAATTCACCTGCAGTGGGCATTTTGCTTTCAGGAGTTTTTTGCTTGGTGTGGACAGTTCTATGTCCCTCTTGTTTCAGCACCCTCGTATGAAGGACACAAAGAGTTCTAGGGTCATGGAACCAACTCTCACTAACTGATACAGATACCAGGATCCAACCCATGCCCACAGTATTACCCCAAGGCTCCAACTAGCTGGTGTAACCAATAATGGAGAGAAAAAAAAGTAATATTCTGTTCTTCAACTTCAACAGAAAATAATAGTGAAAGAATGGTGATATTTTTCCTAAAATGGACTAACAAGTATCCTGAGCTGGGAGGTGACTTCCAATAGTAAACAATAAAATAATTGAGAAAATGGAGTGAGGAGGGAGGGGAGAGAGAGACGTGGTCAACAGAAGAGAGCCAAATGGAATATTAGCCAGGATTTGTAAAAAGGGGAAGCTTCATTTTGTTCCTAATCAAGAGTTACCAGTAATTTCCTCCCTGTGACAAAATGCAATCTAACAATACTGCTGCAATCCCAGATAGAATCCCACATAAATTAAACCACCCTCCTAAAGTCCACCAACAAAGACATTCAGTAACTTCTGTGGCTGTGATATCTGATACCTGACCACAGGCAGGAGAAATGAATTTAATTCAACAGGTCTAACTAAACCATCACAATGTTTACTGCTCATAAGAACATAGGCTATAAAAAGCCTAAATAGGGCCGGGCACGGTGGCTCACGCCTGTAATCCCAGCACTTTGGGAGGCCGAGGTGGGTGGATTACCTGAGGTCGGGAGTTCGAGACCAGCCTGACCAACATGGAGAAACCCTGTCTCTACTAAAAATACAAAATTAGCCAGGCGTGGTGGCAAATGCTGGTAATTTCAGCTACTCGGGAGGCTGAGGCAGGAGAATCACTTGAACTCGGGAGGCAGAGGTTGCGGTGAGCTGAGATCGCGCCATTGCACTCCAGCCTGGGCAACGGGAGCGAAACTCCGTCTCAAAAAAAAAAAAAAAAAAAAAAAAAAGCCTAAATAGTACTGAAGACCATTCAATAAGACCCACTTCCACCCCTGTACCCTCACAGAACTGCAAACTCAATCTAACACTTTTCTCAGAAAATAAAAGAGCACTTCTCTAGTTAGTGCTTGGTTGCTAAAAAGGCAGTGGCTATCACACAGTAGCTGAATTAGGTCTCTCAATTACTGTCGGAATGTATAAAGTATGGTAGATTTTCAAGTATTAGAAAGTTATAGGAAGTTTCACCAAAAAAAAAAAAAAAAACAAGTAGCCACTATGAATGCTCCCCAGTGACCTAAAGGTACAGATTTCAAATAAAGTATACAAAGTTAATTCTCCAACTTCACCACCCACGCTGTAGAACCAGCAACCCTGTCTCTCACCTAAACTTCTGCAAAAATTTCACAACTGGTGTAGGCCACCCACACTGATTCCCCTTTGAGTCCATATCCCAGACACAAATCTGATTAGCAGCACACTGTCAAGGCTCCCTGTGGCTCAGTCTTGCAGGATCTGACACCTACCAACCCCCACCAGCCACAGCGGCTGGAATCACGCCCTACCTGTCAGCAAAGCAACCTCCACTCACTTAACTCCCCCTCATCTGTAAGACCACAGTTCACCTGCGCTGATCTCTGAGCCCTTCCTAACTGCTCCACTTGGTCAGATATTCCTATTGCAAACTCTTCTCAGGCCACACACCTCTCAAATGTAGTCCTTGACCTTCTTTGGATGATTATCCATTAATGTCTGTGTCCTCCATGTAGGCCACATCAGAAACATACCTGTCTTGCTCATCATTTTATTTAGAGCTGCCAGAGTATTACCTGACACATGGTAGATGCTCAATAATCATCTACTTAATTTTAAAAGAATATTTTACTGTGTGTCGATTTAAACACAAATATTAACATAATTCAAGTGTGGGGATAAAAAAGATAAGCATGTATATCTAGTGTCCTAGAAGTAAATGAGTACCATCTACCCATCCAAAATTTTAATTTCTGCTCAAAAATGACGAATGGAACTTAATTCTCATTGCCTCCCAGACAACCTCTGACACTAAATTTTAGAGTACATTCCTAACACTACACTTCAAGGGCCAATTTCCATAAGCATTCGAATCCGTTCCCCTTCCTTAATATTCACATAGAACATGTACACATATACAGAGATTTTAGGATTTCTGTTTCAGTTAGAAATGTGAAGTCCGTACTTGGTTATATTTGAAAAGTGTCCTTTGAAAAAGTATACTTGCATATTTCAACATATTTTATTTTATTTTTGAGACAGAGTCTTGCTCTGTCGCCAATACTGGAGTGCAGTGGCGCAATTTCGGCTCACCACAAACTCCACCTCCTGGGTTCACGTCATTCTCCCGCCTCAGCCTCCCGAGTAGCTGAGATTACAGGCGCCTGCCACCACGCCCAGCTAATTTTTGTATTTTTAGTAGAGACGGGGTTTCTACTAAATAATTAAATCATATTGGCCAGGCTGGTCTCAAACTCCTGACTTCAAATGATCTGCCTGCCTTGGCCTCCCAAAGTGCCGGGATTATAGGCATGAGCCACCCAGCCTGGCCAACATAATTTATTTTAAAAGTACCTTCTTTGAATTATTGTAGAACTTTTATTTAACAACTGCAATATAATGTCCCAGTGCTGAAGTTGAAATTTGTTGTTCTTTGTAGCACTATAATTTCTAGCACTCTAACTTGTATCTTGGCTCTCAAAAAAAAAAACCTTTACTGAATGAATGAATGAACGAATGAGTGGACGAATGAATGTGCAAATAAGTAAATTAAAGGTAAGAATTCCTAAAAACTCTATTGTTACTCCAGTGAAACACACTCACACTGAAAAAATAACAACATGGCATGCATTCATCCACTTCCACTTTTCTGAAGCTTTCAACCTTCTTTAAACAATCAAGCCTTAAACAATTATGGACTATCTATCATCTTATCCCAATTCTACCAAAATTACTAAGGATTAAAGTATAGAATTCCCTTACAAGTGGGACACTACAAATATACACCCCATATAAAAGAGAAATTGTTCAAAATGAGCCAGAAAAAGAATAATAAGATGTTAATAAAATCAGGGGAAAATCAGATGTCAGAAGAAAATTAATCTTGCAGTTAGAAGTAACTAGACGGAAGATCACAGTGGCCATAAGAGAACAGAAAAGCATTCAATGGTTTGGGGCACTAGTGGACAATAATGTCCAAGAGGGCACATAACAAAGAACAATTATTCAAACAAGCATTAAAACTGACATCGTTTAATCTTTCTTTTCAAATTTACAAATTGGGTTATGTGTGAAATTGGATATTCAACCTGGAAATATTATTACCACCTGCTGACCAAAGCTTTGAGTTTCAGGTTGTAAGGTTGCAAAATATTTCCAATATAAATCCTTTACTTTTTGAAAAGTGAAGAAAAAGGTTGAAGAATTTATAGGTTCTTAACTGAAATCTTTTACATGAGTCTAGAATATCCTCTTTGTCATAAATTATTTTTTTTACTCTATACCAAACACAGTCATCCATTAATAAATTCTTCCTAAGCCAATATCAACCATCATTTCAATTTTTGGCTTCACTATGGAAATTGGACACACATGCTACGTTAAGATACTTGCAAGTCACAGAGAGAAAGGCACTTTAATCTGAACTCAACAATATTTGAGGGAAGGGATGGTATACACATATACACACACATGTATTTTTCTATTTGTGATGTACTTCTGGTCAGTTTCATCAAAAGGTGTATCTGGCCACTTTACAATGTTTTTACAAACATTATATTAGTTTTTGCTAAGATCACAGTATCTCCAGAAAAGTTTTAAACGCATTTCTCAATATATAATATGGCAATAATAACTATCACATTTCCATTCCAGCTTTTGACCAATGTGACACTGGTCATGGTGATGCCAGTGATGATAATAAAAATTATAATGATGAATTTTTGCAATCTTAAAATGTTTTAAATACAGCAGTATTCCTTTTAAAAAAATGTGAAAACCCCTCTTGAATTGTACTGGTGAGTTTCGATTTTGTTTAGTTTTAAGATGCAGCCTTTAAGGTTCTACCACTTCCTCAATGTGAAACAGTTACTTACCAGCAAACATTGCAAAAGAACCTAGATTTCCAGAATTTGGCTACATGAACAATTTTATCCAAAGCAGCTTCATTTGGCTCAAGAAAGTTTCCATTGCTGAGTGATAAAATAGGAAGAATTTTGGGAACTGGGGACACAAAAACTTTGATTTCCATCCTGACACTACCATTAAAAACATATACTTTTGGATGGAACTGGATTATAATCTGTAACACCCCCCAGTGAAACGCAAACTCAGTCAAGAAAATAAACGGCAACCAAGACAGGGGTTTTTGCCTGGAAATCATCCCACGTGTCTAGACCAGAGTTGACTCCACTGCAGAGCCAAGAAACTTCTCTTTCTGGGAGCTCTCTTTAATCTATCCTTTCCAGTTTCTTTCATCTGTGCTTGGTTCGCAGTGATCCTGATATGCATGCTCAGTCTCACTACCTACTTGTCAAAATTCTACCGTTCCTTCAAGGATTAGAATTGAGTTTTCCATGAACCCTTCATTATTAATTTCCCCATGAAAGAAATAAGTTTTCATTTCTCTAAATTCCCACATTATTGTTTCTTCTCAATGCTAGATGTTAATTACATTTTTACTTTTCTATTTTCTCCTGTTAGAAGAAGCTTGTCCAACCTACAGCCTAACACAAACTCATAAACTTTCTTAAAACATGAGGTTTTTTGAAAAAGTTTTTCAGCTCATCAACTGTCGTTAGTGTATTTTATGTGTGGCCCAAGACAATTCTTCTTCTTCCAATGTAGCCCAGGGAAGCCAAAAGATTGGACACCCCTGTGTTAGAATATATGCCCTCTGCGAGAATGTTCTCTCTTCCATAAAGCCCTCTATGTCCTCTAATTGCTAACACGGAGATATGAGCATAGCAGGTACTAAATATATATATATATATATTTATATGATCATATATATATATATGATGATCCATCAATCAGAATTAGACTAGATAGATAAAAAGCTGGCTCGTTAGATGTAAACATCCCATCTCCATTCCCAACATATTAAAACCCAAGGGGACAAACTGAAGCTATGCTACCAGTCTCCAGATAATAATATAAATAAAGATACTTTTCTAACCATAACTATTCATTATCAATTTTTACTCATCTTAAGTGAATATAAAAGCAATTACTGACAAGGTACCCCAATTTGCATGTTTTTCATGGCTTGCTCCTCAGCATTTTACACCCTGTATGAAAAATGGATTGTCCAGAGTTTCAATAACCTGCACAGATGCTAGGTCTTTTTGCACTTTACCAGTCCTGTAAACACCCCGTACTTAAGTCTTTGCATGGGAAATTTGAGATTAAAAACCTTCCATTTGGATGCCTTGCAATTCAGCTAAGTACCCCCCAAAAGAATGTTTAAATGAATCGAAGATTAAAGCAAAGCAGAACATTCTAAGGGGTATCCTGTAATGGGGCTTTGTCACCACCTTCTCTGTTATTGAGCAAGTGGTCTTTTCCCAAAGAGCAGAAAGTTTATATGCCAACCATCAGTCCAGTTTAACTATTTGAAGTTTAAAATGTCAGAGAAAAAAAGTTTGTAATGGAAATGCTGACAGGCCATGAAGTAAAAAGGCACCAGCAGGTGCTGCTGTAACCCAGGGTCATAATTCAATCAAGCTGGATTTTGACGTCATCTGTTACAGAAAAAAGCCAAATGGTTTATGAACAGCACCAGAACCCCCAAGATTAAATTACAGCCCTGATATTTAATCATGGGTCTTACTTTGTTATTTTTAATAACACAATACATTTTAACAGTTATTTGTCAACTGCCTTAGCCAAATTAGAACACGTGATGACAAGCAGGCTGGATTACAACGTCCATCTTTCACAATCTCAATTTTTAATAATTTTTTTCAGAAATGGTAGATTATACACGTTTTTCCCTTCTTAAGAAATATACAGTTGGTAGTACCATCGAATTGAGTCCAAGCCTTAATTAAAAGCAGCATGAGGTCTTTGACCAGAGGGTCAGGACATGTGTATTTGTGCCCTACTACAGCCAATAACCAACTGCATGATTTGGGCAAAAGACTTTTAACCCTCCCGAACCTTGGCTCCTTACCTAAAAAATAATAGAGCATCTCTAAACTCTCTTATAAATGTAAATTTCCATAAATGATTTACTTGAAAAACAATATCGTGTCATTACTTTGGGATTCCCTGAGGATTTGAATGCAAACTTTTTATAGCAGAAAAGTTGATGGATTTTGTATTTCAGCTAAAATTACTTGGATCAAAGAGGCATTCTAGCACATGAGAATTTATAAACTAACATTTTTAGAGGCAATGTCAGCATCAGCAAGTCAAACAGGTTCTTTAAAAAGTAACGTACAACTACGGCTGCACAAATACTGCCGCACGTGTGAAGGGGTGTTTGCAAAACAAATCAATAAAGGCACATCCAACAATGGATTGCAGTTAATAAACTACATATAGTAATTACCACCAATGCCAGTCTAGAAAGTCATTCATTAAATGTTAATTGTCACACAAAAGTACAAAAGCATCCATTTGAACAATCAATCGTGTGGCTGCACCTTTAAATAAAATACTTTCTTACAGCCCTGAAATTCATCCACATAAATTGATTTTAAACACACCTGGGTATTTGATATGCTGATTAACCGGGCCCTTATTTATCTTTGAAATGAAAGTAAACATGACAACCTTTTCAACATTTTCACTATTCCTGCAAGTCTAATATAAATAAATATATATATATTTACCTATATATAACTTATAACAAAGTGTTAATCTTCTCCAAAGATTAAATTATTATTTCTCTTATATCTCTCGCCTAAGTATTAAGAGAGATGTGGGTCAAAAGTATCCACATAAAACCCATGTGCATACCTTATTCCTAGTCAATTGGCTCACAAATGTACAAAATGGGTAGCTCACATATAAGCTAATAAACCTGGTGGTCAGTCGTGAAAATTTTACCCAGAGTAATAAGAAACCAGTAACAAAAACAACCTTTTAAAAAACCTATAATGTATTTTACATCTTCTAATACTTAGCACTATCTAATTAACTTGGAAGAACACCTGGCCATAAAAAAGAGCTCATAAAATACAAAATAATAATAATAATAATAAAGAAATGGCAGATTTTTCTGTTCCTACTTAGCTTCATTTTCATGTTATGTCTGTATAAAATCTGACTTATTCAACATACATATAGATTCTAAAGGTTTGGCCAAGAACATTTTGGTTTAAGACGTGTAAACTGAAGAACATTTCAAAACACACCATGTTCCTTATTAGGCAACTTAAGATCTGTTATCTTGGCTTATGGGAACAGATCTAAATAGCATCATAATACTAAACGTTGAAAATCACAGGCCTGGGGCCACCAGGACTCAACTCTATGACTTGGACGAGGTTGCAAACTTCCAATATAAAATGTAGTTTACCATTAGGAGTAAATGTTTGATCTTTAAAGCTTACAAAATTACTTTGTTTATCATAGCAGATGAAAGCAAAAAGGAATAATTTTAAGCTCAAAACAAAACTGTTTACATGACAGTCTTTACTGCTCCATGATTCTAAGCATTTAAGACAGATTCGAGCAATTAACAGCATAAACTTTCATTACATAGTTCTATTATATATGTTTATGTGACTTGGCTGTTCATCTGTTATTTAAGTGATTTCCTCATTACAATAGTAGGGTAAGGATAATTTGCTGATGCTGTCAAAAATGTTAAGCATTTCAGTTTCAACAGTTCTTGGATCCCCACACTTGTTTAATGCATTTTATTTACTTAAGTCAGTGTCAAATAGAGTACTGCTTCTGCCTTCTGAATTTAGAAAATGTAACATTTTAAGCACATGTCTGGTAACAGACATATCAAACCTTCAAAACTGCTTATTTTAGTGATGCAGATAGAAGTTAGGGTATTGTTCTTGAATATTAAGTTTCAAAGATGTAACAACGAACTGCAAAACATTTTTATATTTAAAGACAGGAGATCCTTTTTTTTTACATATTAATACATCAGTCTTGGTTACCTCAAATTCTGGATTGATTAGCTACATAAAAACATGTTTTCATTGGCATCCATGTAGACTATCAACTTACAACAGAATGAAAGCACAACTTTTTAAATATCTACTGTATTTTCTTAGTAAAACTAATAAAGATATGAGAAAGACATATTTAGTCACATTGAAATCTGTCATAAATTAGAAGGGTAGCTTATTTGGATATAAAGGAGGGAAAAATAATGGGTATGGTTTACATCATTACAACATCAGATACGTTTTTAAAAATGCTATCTACCCTAAACATCACGGATAGTATTTCATGCCAAGCCTCAATATCACATTGTTTGCCTATATAATCTTGAAAAAATGAGCTGACGTGTGTGTGTGTGTGTGTGTGTGTGTGTGTGTGTGTGTGTGTGTGTGTTGTGTGTGTGTGTGTGTGTGTGTGTGTGTGTGTGTGTGTGTGTGTGTATAGAACTCAGGACTTTGAGCTAGACAAACTTGAGGTTAAAACCTAATTTCATTATTGGCTGCCTTAAGATCCAGTTGTTTAACATCTGTCTCTGTTTCTTCAGCTATGAATGCAGGATAGTAGTAATCCTTGCATCTCACCAGGTTCTTTTGAGGATTTAAAAAATACAACAGGTATAAGGTACACAGCACACCTCTTCAACACACTGAGAAGCACTGTGACATGCTCACCCACACTATTATTTTACCCAATACCACGCAAAACAGTCACAGGGAAGACCAGGCAAAAGAGAATGATCAATAATCCAAAATTCAGCTCCAAACCTAAAAAAGTTTTCAGAAGGCACGTGCACATACAGAAGCATTTACATGCACAAATATCAGCACACTAATCCTCAAGCCCCATTACGCAGTACAAATGACAGAAAGACAGCAGTGAGACCAAGGTTATTTCCAATAAAGTATTTGCAGGGCCATAGAGAATTAGCAAATAAAAACTTGTTTTTTAAAATAACAAATAAGAAAGCACAGTTTGGAACTCCTTATCTAGGGCCTCAGTTTTCTTTGCCTGTATAATGAAGGCACTGGGCAACATTTCTAATGGGTTTCTATGCCCAAAATTCTATGATTCTAACATAATGGGTTTAACGCCACTGTACTTCTTTTAACCTGTTAAATTACTCTGCCCTTTACAAAAGGCCACAGAACCCTTATGAATTATACCATTTACGATTTTAAGGGTGTTTTCACTTACTTATACACACACACACAATATTAAGCAGCTCTCCTCAACAAATACCTTTAAGGGGAAACCAATTTTTTTTTCATGCCGTCACTATGAACTCAAAACTAACTCAGGATGTGACCACATGAATTTTCTGTATCATACAAAACTATCCACCGGATTGATTTTTTTCCGCCTCAAGGAATTCACTAAATTGGCATATTATTTTGGTGTCATGTGGATATAGGTTAGCTAACTTAGGTAAATTTCAGGCAATACTTTCCTCTTCCAAAACTGAGCCACAACACAGAGGTGGTGTGTTTTAATGCTGCTCTTAATTGTTCAAACACTCGTTCATTTGACAATCTTTTAACAATACCTGAACACCTCAGTAAAACTAAACAGTCACAGGGGAAAAAGCTCAACTTTTAAACCAAGGGAGAAAGATGTAGTATCTGTCATAGACTAGCAGTAAATACATGTAACAGATGTGACCAGGCCTGATCTCACAAGTTCTTTAGAATACATCATTTTAGTGGCCCAACTTTAAAACTTTTTAAAAAGATGCCAAAGCTAGTATGTTTATCTTTTCCTCACAAGAGTCAAAGGTAACCAAATAAACTGTCCTTTTGCTATATCAGAAAATTAAGCCCACACTCATCAATAAATTATAGACTCTTTAGATGATTTTCTTTTTTTGGTAACTTAGGCATCCTACTTTTCAATGAGAATAATTTTCCAATCATCCAGGCATGTAGATGCTTTTAGTTTGTTTTAAGATCAATGATATAACGGGTATTAAATCCCTTTGTTTAAGTTACCATATAGGTTATAACTATTTCTTAAAAATAATTCCAGAGCCCACCAATTTTCCCTGTTAAGGTCATTGAAGCTCTGAACCATCATGGCTGAATTGTTTTAGTGCTTTCTGCTGAACACCTGCAAACATCAAACAAAAACTGCTAGTCCTTTCCTGGGTTGACAAAAGCCTTTCATGTGAAAAATGCTCCCTGGGAATGTCAGGCTGTAGCTCAGGTTACATTCCATTCTCCCTAGCAGCCTCACCATTTCTTAAGGTGGTAGGAAAAACCATGTTTGTGAAATGAAAGATTAAAGGGAATATGGCCACACTGTATTTTTATCCTCACATTGCAAATCACTATGGAGCATCCTATATTAATTGAATCAAAAGCTATTGGGAACTTTAAGCATGAATTATTACCATGCCTCACTTTGAAAAACTATAGCTGATTTTTCAAATAGAACAGTTTACTTATAGTTTAGATCTTTCTTTCCTAAATCCAAGTTTCAAAGCAATCCATGAAAGGGACATCTGAGTCCACTCAAGACAATGGATATTAACTTGAAGTAAATTTAGAAAATTATTTCTCTCTCCAAAGTTTCCTAGTTGATCCTTCTAATTAAAGGGCAAAATGCAGTATTCATGATTTTTAAAATGTATTACGCTTTTAAAAAGATTTAACTCTTTTAAGTGGAAATACAACCCGTTTTCTTAACTAATAGCCCTGCGTTCAAATATATCTTGACAGAGGAAAACTGAACACTCCAATCTGTACCCTATATATTATAATCACCATCATACTACATGAAATGAATACCCTGCATTCTCAATCAGGCAGCCAGAATAAAAGGACCATTACACTTTTTACCCTTACAAGTAAACATTTGGTCCTGAAAACACCATTTCTGGTACAACGTAACTTAAAGTTCCACACCTTCAAAATAATCACTGTGTATGCATTAGAAGTAGTGTAACATGACTTACTAAGAGTAAAGTCTCTCTCCAGGTTTGCATGCATGAACGTGTGTGTGTGTGTGTGTGTGTGTATTGTCTTAAGAACTGTAGAAGTGTTGATATATGATCACTTACCAAAATGCATTAACACATATTCAACTTATCAAGGCTGTACTCTCTACAAACATTTAAACATCACAGCAAGAACTTCATTTAAATGTGAACATAGAAAATGGATCAGACATAGTTGTCTTTTTAAATGTAACACAATCTCATATTTCTAAACACCTTACTTTATTAAATATCTAAAGCAATATACTTAAGTTATTCTAAATGCATATTTTCACAACATTGCAAACTAGTTTTTTAGCATTGACTTTAAAAGTAGTCTCTGTGTCTGTCTGACATAAGCTACTTTTAGATTGAAACTGAATACACATTTTTAAGTTAAGTCATAAAAAAATTACTGTCAAAGATAGTTACAGTTTTTATCTTGTCTAACATGAAAAATTAATTTGCCCACAAAAGATACTTGTCCTTACCTTTATGTCAAACATGCATATTAATATTTTCCATCTTAAAAGTTGCATACAGGATACCATACAGAAATTTAAAGATTTAATACTAATATAAAAACTATCCCAAATCCCTAAGTGGAAAACATAACAAGGTCCATGATAGTAAAACACAAACATATTGTCTGTCAATGGTCCTTTTAATCAATGTGCACCAAAAAACTAAAATAAAAATACGAGAAGCATCTCATATTTTTTAAAACAAGTTATAGAGACACAAATTCCCTAAACTTAGGCAGGCAATAGAAGGAGAAGGAACTTATTTGGAAATAAGGAACTTTTAAAGCCATTAGTTTTATAAAAATATACCAATTACACAAATCACATAAGTGAACAAACTTCTTTCATTGCTATAGCACCAAATGAATATTAAGAGATGTTAAATTATATTCATAGCTGACAGACAATTCCACTGGCATCTCACAGCTAAAAGATGTCAACATTTACCAGTCTGACTTAAGAATAGTACTCGGCCTAATGTACTGTTATATACCATTGCCAGAACTCCTAAAATACTGCAGCTGTTTAACAAGCATAAATGGACTTAAGCCTCGGACTTAAAGGATAGCAGGCAACAATGTATAACTTTTTCTTATTTGAAATTCATTGGATTAAAAAAATGCATTTTAAATGAATATTTTCACTCTGCACTTTTAATAAGAGATATTCAAATAGCCCTGTAATAAACCCCTCCTTAGATGCCAGATAATCACTGTGCACACAGATTCTTTTGTGAATAGTGCTAGCGTCTTTTTTAAGCATCACCCAAAGATCTTTCCTTTATAAAATGTAAAAGTCCTTCCAGATTTGCAACTTTAAATACAGTAAAAATTCATTGCACAAGTAAATCATTAGGGAAAAAAACCGCTAAAGCATCAAAAAGGGTATTTTAAATATAAATGAATTCATATTTAGCCTCTAAGATTAGCAAGAGGCTATTTACAGCTATGGTTTACTACATAGCATTCATTTGCAGAATTAAGTGTTCATTTCTTTAAAAGGGTTAATTGTATACAGTACCTAATAAATGATATTATTTACAAGGGATTTTCCCATTTTATGAATGTTAGAGATTTTTTTCCCCTTATTATCAAATAGAAAACATTAATTTATTCCCCATGTTAACACTGGTCTTATCTTCATGTGTTTGATTACAACTGTATTAGAAAATTGCTCTTAAATTAAGTGATGGAATTTTGAGAGAGTTTCCTTGACTTAAAAAAAAGACCTAATTTTAATTGCACAAGATAACATTTTGTGTAAGTTATACCACTGATGGGTAATGCAATAACCATATGATTATAGGCTAAAATTCAATGACTTTTTCAGAACTCTTCAACAGAGCCAAAAACATACAATTGAGTAAATAAACAGCCAAGAACATTTAACTTAACACTAAGAAGAGAATTTACATACTTGAGCCAGTAAAATGTCCACTTGCCAAAGAAGTTGGTCCATTTTTCCCACTGCTCACAGGAGGTGAAAACATCTAAAAGAAACAAAGAAATACTACAGTTGAAAAGAAGACATTTGTGCCTTCAGAGCTCCTCAAAGATCTTTCATACTGTTACCAAACAGCTTAGAGTTTATGCTAAGGGTTTATTTAGTATACATCACCATCCAACTTAAAACTAAAAGAGAAACAACATTACAGATCCCACCCCCAGCCCCCATTATCACTCTGTTCTTTCTTTTTCCTCAGGTTCATTAGATGGCCAAGCAGTACTACTGCTACATTTGGAACAAACACAGTCCCCATAATGTTATCAAGATTCAGGTTGGAGGCCAGCAGCCTCTCTAGAAAAACACTAGTTTCACCAAGGAGAAGAAAAAAGTTGTTTGTTTTATATTGAAAACCTTGGCCATAAACGTGGCAATGTCCATTTCCATCTCGTATAGGATTTGCCTGTCATATGTGAACCCAAATAAAAATAAAAGTGCCACCTGCACTAAATTCTCATTTCGTCTCTAACAGGAGAGCAATTTGAAGCAAGACTCTCTCTCTCTCTCACTCTCACTCTCTCTTTCACTCCCTCTCTCTCCAGCATTTATTTCGACCCTAATTGGTTTCCCTCTTCTTCGACGTATCTAGTGGATAATGCACACCTTCCCTGAGTCAGAGCCTGCAAAAAGCAAAGGAACGAATGGAGAAAGTGCAACAAGCAGAAAGGGGGCTGCAAAGCTGCCTGCCTAGGGCTACGTTTCCTGGCAAAACTTCCGAAAGCCATTTCTCCAAAAGAAGGTCTAGAAGACGAGGAGGAGGAGGAGAAGGAGGAGGAGGAGCAGCAGCAGCAGCAGCAGCAGCAGCAGCAGCAGCAGCAGCAGCAGCAGCAGCAGCATGAAAGAGCCCCACTTGGAAGGCGGTTTGGATTTTATTTGTGTGTTTTGTGGATTCTTTTTATTTTGCTTTACAAATGCATCTTACACCAAACTCATCTGGCATTAAAAATGAATTCATTCTCCTGACATGTCTGGGACTTGGTTTAGGAAAGGGAAGCAAAGGGATGGAGAAGGACCAAGTACAGCCGTAAACTCCACAAGTGTGTTAAGTTCCGCTTTGTGCTGATCCTACGACTACGAAATTTACCAAAACAGTCCAAAAGGTTATAAAGAATGTATGCTCAGCATATCCATACTAGTTTCAAGAATCCTAGGAAAAGATGTAACTAGGAGGTAAGATGTAACAAACAGGTCCTACCAATCCAAAGCATCATCAGCTTAAAACTTTAAAGAGACAACTGGGTCTCCTATTTTCTATTTTCCATTTCCAAAAGCAATAAATAAAATGAAGAGTAGTGTGCAAAGTATTAGTAGTCTCAATGTTCAGACATGGCCAAGTTTTAGGGGTGGTTTAGTTTTAGGGGTGTCTATTTTTGCTTTCCACTGGGGTGAGATTCCATTATTTGGGGTAATCAGTGGGTAGGGAATTGAAGGCCAGTAATAAAACTCAAAAAAAAAGCCTGAATCTTCCATCACACCCCAAAATTATAGTTAAAAACTTGTCAAAAAGACCTTCATATTTACCAAGGATTCAGCCAATTAAAAATTATTACTGTCCTTTAGATTCCTACTGGTTTCTAGCTGAAGTGTTTGGGTATTTGTTTTGTTTTTTTCACAGCTGTTGTTAGTTTCCACCGTTCTTTCTTACCGCACTGAAATCCAGTAAATCACTCAGCTCTTTGTCCGTCCCTAAGGCAGCCATTCGCTGTTGGTGATGCATTTTAGCAAAATCACACAAACCTAGAAACATGGAAATAACCGCAATCAGAAAATCCAGTCCCAATCCTTGGAGAAAACACAATCGGATTTTTGGAGACTGGGGGGTTGGGGGTGGGGACGTGGGGGCGGGTGGGATTAAGGTGGAAAGGAGGAAGGGATGGGAGACTTGTTGTTGGGTTGGGTTTGGTTTTGTTTTTTTAAGATGGAATAGGCAGCAATAGCAAAAAAAAAAAAAAAAAAAAAGCGATATCGTATTTCCAAAGAGACGGTCAAACTGGTAACATACACTATAAAACCAAATCCGGGAAAGAAAAAAAAAAAAGCCGCTCTTCAGCGCATCATTTTATGCAACAGGAGGTAGAGCGAGAAATGAATGGATCACAGAGAAAAGAGAAACTACTGAGAACGATCCGATCTCAACTTTCCCCCCACCCTGCACCCCACCCCCCTCGCACACTCACACTCGCATACGCACACACACTCGCACACACCACTCCCCTCCGCTTTTCAAAGTAGCTATCAAGAAATTAAAGATGAGCGTCTCTGGAGTGAAAACACGTCCAAAGGGGGAGGGGTGGGGTGACAGGGTGGGGGGGAGCGGAGTGGAGGGTCGGGTCCTCTAATTGTCCAGCACCCTAATTTGTGAAAGAAAGGGGTTATAAAAATTAAAGTCAGGCCCCTGGCAAAGTCCTCGGTCCCTCCGAGGGGGCATCGCGGGGAGGGGCGGGGGGGCTGGCGGCGAGGGGGAGGGAAGCGGCGGGAGGGGAAGGGGTGTCTCTTCTGGGAGCGCCGGGCGCCGGGAGCCCGCGACGCGGGAGGCGCGGAGCCGCGTGCGGGGCCGCCGAGCCCAAGCCCCGCGCCGCCGGGCGCCTCCGCCCCGCCGAGCCCCGCCGGCGCCGGTACCTACCGCCCGCGCGCGAGAAAGGGCTCTCCGTGCACCGCCGGCGCCGAGGCGGCGTTCATGTCTAACCGCCGCCGCCACCGCCGCCGCCTGCTCCTGCGCCCGCTCCCGCGCCTGCTGCCTCCCCGCCGCCGCCGCCGCCGCCGCCGCCGCCACTACAGATCCGCAGACACACAGCCAAGATCCCTGACTCTTAACACCAACTCTCTTCTCCGGGGAGGGGAGGGGACGGAGGGAAGGGGGGAGGGGGAAACACGCCGAGGCGCACGGAATTGCAAGTTCAGCAAAGAAATGGGTGGGGGGGCTCCGGCGGGGAGACGCGACTTGCTCCGGGTCGGGCAGGCTAGGATGCATCCCCCTCGCACCCACCCCGAGGGAAAAAAAAAAAAAAAAAAATCTCAACACCTCCCCCGCCTCGCTAAAAAATACAAACGAAAATTCATCGAGCACCTCATTTTTCCTCAGATCGTCAGTTACAATCTGAAGCCTGAACAGTTCAGTTTTTGCCCGTTGCATCCCTCGGAGGCACTTTGAAATTTATTCGAGTTTACATCCCCTCACTTCTTTCTTTCTCTTACTCTCGTTCCCTCTCACTCACACATCCACACACGGCAAAGCAAGTTTATACTAGGCTGCAAATACACGTGATGCAAAAAGACTTTGCCAAGAGGAACAATATTTTTCTTTTTCAGCTATAAATCAAGCCACATTTTCCTGGGGAGATTTTCGTTTCGGTAGTTTTGCGTTGGGGGCGAAATCTGAATTGCATACTTTCTTTCCCCTCCCTTTTAAGTCACAGAATAGTATAACTGCAAACTCCGAAAAAAAAGGGGGGGGGGCAATTTTTGGGGGTGGATGTTGTTTTGTTTTTGCACTTGAGTTCCTAGGCACGCTAAGTCCCTGTTCGCCAGCACTGTAAGTTTTTAATTCAACATTTACCATTATAGGCCCTGCATGCTCTTAAAACATACTTTTTCACAACACTTTTTAGGATAAAATTTAAGCTTCATAATTCCATCGTTTCGTAATAACAAGCGTGCTTTATCCGGTATATGCAACATACGCTATTTTAACGTGTGTTTGAAAAAAAAAAAACACACATTCTACAAACCCTGGTATTGCTAGATGTGCGAGTACATACACAAAATGCATGCACACACTTTTTCCCACTGGCAATTATTTAATAGGTTGTCCCTTTTGTTTTAATAAAACATCGGGATCGACATTTTAAAAATTAAATTCAATTACAAACAGTTTACTCTGACGGCGAATTGAAACGTTACCTTAAATGGCCACAAATATTCTCACAATATTCCAAGGAAAGAGACTTTAAAAAGAGAGACAAAAATCTTCTGCAAGTACTTAGTATCTCACATGTGTATCCCCAAAAAGTATTTTAACTGGTACTCAGTCCTGCTCCAGGGATATCCACAGATTACAAGATTATGCACCTGGCTCTGGTTTTTGCATTTTCCACCATAAAACTGCAACAAAATTCCCTCCCCCAAAAAAGAAATCATTAAAAAAAAAATCCAACAACTTTTTCTTATTGTTTATAAAAAAGAATCAACACAGGATAGTTATAATTTTTCCTCAAATCTTGTTGGTGATTTTTTTTTCTTCTCTCATAAAGTCTTAAACTTGTTCCAAGTTTAGAGGTGTCTCATCATCATCATCCTCCTCCTCATCATCATCACCATGGACTCCCCCGTGGAGTCACATTGATAATAATAGGTTTCCCTGAAAGATACATTGTAATCCATTCACATCCGGGAACTGCGGGCTTATAAAGAGAAGGAGCTGCGGCCGCGGCTGCTCCTCCAGACAATGACTGGGAAGGGGCGGGGCGGGAGCGGGCGACCATAGAGTGGTAAACAGAGCGCCTAGAGAGGCGGCCAAGATGGCGGTGGTGGTCGACCACGCCTCCTCCGGGAGCGGAGGCGGGTGGCTGTGCTCGGGTAGGCGTCGCGCGTGGGGCGGCACTGTGGGATTCCCGAGGCCGAGGTCCTTCGCAGGCCCCATTTCCATGCGCTCTTCTTCGTGTTGCCGCTTCTTGACCGTCCTTGCTCTTTGACACAAAAGTGTAGTTTCGGCACCAATTTACAAATTAAACTCCACAGACTTCCGCAGGGAAGTGAGATACCCCCAGGTCTCCCTGAGGAAGGCTCGGGAAAGACTGGGCCGGCCTCACTCACGACAAGCCCGACCCTGGGTTCTCCCACTTTGTGGAGCCGGATTTCTCAGCGAGCCTTGGGTGGCATGGGAAAAGGCCTCTGAGCCAAGTTGATCCTAGGCTGGAAGAGGGGTGTGGGTCCTCACCCCTAACTCCCCCACCCTATCGTCTTATAGATCGCTGGAAGTGTGAGAACTTTCCAAGTCCAGAAAGTCTTCACTTGGCGAAGACCTTCATCTATTGCTTTGTAGACTCAAATGTAGTTTGTACCTTAAGCCACGACTGACTCAACTTCCATTTCTGGCCAAGCAGTTACCTTCTCTAGCCTGCTTTCTGGTCTGTGAAAAGCAAATAACGCCCACTTTACGAATTTTATAGTGGATACAGATAAAGATGAAGCCACCATGAAAGAAATAATTCCTTTCCATCTCTAATTCCTTGCTAAATCAGCTGATAACCTCTAACCTAGCCAATGGAATTTTAAATGGAAATTTCCCTAATCCAAAACAATAGCTTTTAGTCCTTGCAACAGAAAAGCAAGTAATAATAATGACAGATAACACATATGTGTTTACTATATGCTAAACACTGTTCCTATAACTTCACAAATATTGGCTACTTTAAGCCTAAGAATAACCCTATGGAGTATGTATTACTACCCTATTTTGTATATTGGGCAACAGAAGCAAGTAAAATTGAGTAGCTTGACCCAAGGAAGAAGTTTTGTAAGTGGTACAAACTTAACTAAGTCACATAACTATATTGACTGACAGAGGCTACCTTTGAAAGCAGACAGTCTGTGATAACAGTCCACATTAAATGATTAGTACCAGAGGCCTTTTCCCATGCCTGTGGCAAATGTATAGAAAGGGAAGACTATCCCAGCATATTTTTAGGTTGATAAGTCAAATGGGTATAACCATATTCCTATATACCATCTGGCAGTGGGAACATCCTAATCTCCATTTGCTGATAAAAGTTTGTGGCAGTAACAGAGTTCAGATCAATTTCGGCAATCTTTTACTTACATGTAAGTTTTTACAGAACAAGAATTAAGGCATTTATTGGTTGTTTCCTGTACATTCACACATGGTGAAGATTCCTGTCTTCCATCCCCATTCTGTGTTCTCAAAATTATATCTTACATTTAGACTTTATGCTGCATTATCACAAGCATCATCCCCAATTCTCAGAGTTAAACCCTACAGATTCTGCTTAGATGATGTAATGAAAAGATCACAAACGTTGGGTTAGGAGAAATTCCACTGGCTCTACCTCTAGTCATTCTTTGAACTAAGGCCCAATGTCAATGTCTTTTGCTGTAAAATCCAGAGGTTAGATTAGATAATCCAATAAAACCCCTTCTAGCTTTTAGGTTTTTAAGACTCCTCATTCCGCTGAATTTCTTTGTTTGTTTGTTTTGTTTTGTTTTGAGATGGAGTTTCACTCTTGTTGCCCAGGCTGGAGTGCAATGGCACGATCTTGGCTCACTGGAAACTCCGCCTCCCAGGTTCAAGCGATTCTCCTGCCTCAGCCTCCCAAGTAGCTGGGATTACAGGCATGCGCCACCCCACTCGGCTAATTTTGTATTTTTAGTAGAGACGGGATTTCTCCATGTTCGTCAGGCTGGTCTCAAACCCCTGACATCAGGTGTTCCACCCACCTCGGCATCCCAAAGTACTGGAATTACAGGTGTAAGCCACTGCGCCCAGCCCCATTCTACTGAATTTCAAGGGCAATAAATAATCTATCCAGAAACCAATGATAGGATGAGGTTTGGGATCTAAAGATATCCAATTACTAGTCTAGTTAATTCTTCGCTTTTTGACCCTACAATCAGAAAACCAGGGAACAACCCTTCGTATTTTAAATTTCAGGGACAAATGTGGGTGTTTTGTCTTCTTTTTTGTTTTTGTTTTTGTTTTTCCTTAATTGTCAGAGAATAAGTACTTATTCTGTCACAGAATTGTCAGAGAATAAGTTATACTTAGAAGATTGGAGGCACCTAAGAAAAGGAGAACCAAGAGGATCCTGTGAAACTTAAAAAAGGAGGGGTAGTAGGCATGTTTTGGGATGCCTCTTCAATTTGCGGACTCCCTTGCCTAGGAACTTATTCATAAATCCTCATATAGAGGTATGTCTTAGTCAATTCAGGCTGGCCAAAATACCACAGACTGGGTGACTTCAACAGCAGACATTTGTTTTTCACACCCCTGGAGGCTACAAAGTCTGACATCAGGGTGCCGTCATGGTCAAGTTCTGGACTGGGCTCCCTTCCTGGCTTGCAAATGATTACCTTCTCACTGAATTCTCACATAGTGGAGAAAGAGAGAGCTTTGGTCTTTCTTCCTCTTCTTATGAGAACACTAATGCCATCATGGAGGCTCCCCATTCATGATCTCAGCTAACCCTAGTTATCTCCCAAAGACCCCACCTCCTAATACTAGCACATTGGGAATTAGGGTTTCAACTGAATTTTGGAGGGGACGCAAACATTCAGTTCATAGCAAGGTAGAACTTGATGGGGGTGCCACATGACTCCTTCTTGCCCCAGCCCCACCAGCCCCAGCAGATTGGACCCCAGGAGCAAAGAGGAAGAGATTGACCATAGCCTATGGTGAGTGATGGATCAGGCACATCTTGTAGTCAGCGGGCCAGACCTGGTCCCAGCAAGCTAAGCCATGTGAGAGCCATGGTTATAGGGAAACAAGAACCATGAGTAAGCAGAGGAAACTGCTCTTCAGATAAGAGAGAACGGTCTTGGGAGTTCCAAGAAAAGCAGACAAACAAGTCCTAGAGATTCCTTCCCAATGACTATGAGGAGTCCAGTATCCCCTGTCCATGAGATTGCTAATTCCTGCAATGGTCCCTTTCCCCAGGTAAGCTAACCTAAGTACTTTTCTGATCCTTACTACTAAAGAACTTAATACAAAAAAAGATTATTTACATTTGAACATTGTCAAAACTGTCATTAACATTTTTTTCTAAAGTAGTGACCGCTATTCTAGGGGGTAAACTAAAAAAATTTGCTTCACTCACACATGATAGAGATCCTATCTGATTCATTGTGCCACCTATACTCAGAACAGCACAGACAAGTGTCATTCATTCCCTTTTCTGCCTCTTTGTGACCTTGGGCAAGTTTCACATTATGTCAGATGTAAAAAAAAAAAATTATAACTATCTTAAATACCTTACATGACTGGTTAAAATCAAATGAGATAATGTAAATGAAGGTGCTTTGTAAATGACAAATTTCTATCAAATATAAGGCATCATTATTGCATGAGCTAAGTTAATACCTAAAGATAATGCTTCTTTCACAGTAGTATGGAAAGAGTGGCAAATATTGATACCCCATGGATTCATAGACAAAAAACATTATATGTTGAAGGGTACTTGGTCTAAAGCCCTCATTTGTAGTTGAGAATGTCAGGGCTCAAGTGGGATGACTGGGCCAAGGTCATGTCATTAATGAGCGGCATAGCCAGGCAGCCCTCTGGTAATCCAGAATGCCCTACCATTCTCCTTCAAATTCCATCCAGTTTGTTCTCCCCGAGTCCCACCTATGTTAAAATAAACAAGCAAATAGCGCCACAAACAACAACAAAAATTTCCTCTCTGAAGCTCTAATGAAATTCATCCAAAGATGCAGCAAGTAATTTTTGAGCATCTACCTTGTGTCAGCAGCCATTCTTTCAGGACCTGAGGCAAAAATGTAGGAAAAAAAAAATCAGAATGAGATAAATGTCAAGGGCAGTCTTGATTGAATGGCTAAGTTACAGTAAGCAAGATACAGCCTGTGGCAAACGTGTAGAAAGGGAAGACTATCCCAGCATATTTTTAGGTTGATAAGTCAAATGGGTGTAACTAACCAGCCAGGACCTCAATCTGGAGCCCTACTCACAGTGTAAGTCTGAGTCAGAAAGGCAGCTGGCAACAGGGATGGGGAGAGCTTCAGCCAGTTTGTGTGAAAGAAGTCCAGAGATTTATGACACACACAGTCCTCTACACACCCCAGGGCCTTTGCATATGCTGGTCTCTTAATTCTTTCCATCGCTGTTCACAAGGCTAACTCCATGTCATCCATCTTTCTGGTCTCAGCTTAAACATCACCTCCTCCTACAGACCTTCCTAACTATTCTGTCTAAAGTAAGCACTCAATCGTATTATTCTTGCCATAACATTAGCTTAGGGCCACTGTGCCCAAATGGGATCCTCATGTTGATGCATTTTCTTTTACATTGCCCAGCTCCCTCATCAGACTGTAGACTCCATGATGCCAGAGTACATGAATCTTATCCACTCCATGTCTCTACACCCACGCAGTGCCTGGCACATATAAAGTATTCAATAACTATATGTTAAATAAATGAATGAAGAATCTGTCTGTACCCTCAAGATGCACACTTTACCCTAAAAAGTGCAGCTTCCATATTTTTTCCAGTTTTTCTTGGGGTTTCATTTTAGCTTGATTTCACTTTTAGTAAATGTTGCTGGTGAGTTTGATTTCCAGCAGGCTACTGACTCCTGTCACTTAAGCTCTAGACCCTAAAGATATAAGTACAATAATTGCCTTACTTTACCAAGCCATGGGGACAGTGTCTTCATTATTTTTATTACAATACGAGGTGCTGTCATCGTACTGCTTCACTGTTGTAACATTTTAACATTTTACAGAGGAGGAGACTTAACGCAGCCACATATGGCAGAGCTGAGATTTAAACATAGGTAGACCGTGCTTCTCCTTACAGCTCAGTGACATGTGCCATGGCTTTAGGTCATGGCCAACTGCAGGGAAGACCTGCATGTGCTGAACTTTAAACTTGCAGCACACACAAGGGAAGGCAGGACCACCCAGGTACAGACAAAATACTCTCTAGCTGACAACCTCATTTCTTCTCTGGATCTCCATTCCTGCCCTAGTCTCCCACTCTGCAAGTCCTCCAAAAAATGACAAAACCCTTAAAATAGAACACTCAGACTGCAACAGAGAAAACAGTTTTATGATTAGAAGGAGGCTTCTCTGAGACTGCCACTAAATCTTTTGAGTCTTATTTAAATTAATGTAACTTCATGGACACTAAGAATGAAACATTGTCAAAGATGCATTTTTCCCTTTTCCTTTCCCAAACCCCCAAAACACCTAAAAGTAGGAAAAATCAAAATTCTGCCTTGGCAGGATTACGATTCAATTCACTGTCTTTCCTCAACACCTTGTACCATTATTTCTGCATGGGTCCCACTGTGCACAATTATTGGTTTATTATGTTCTCTGTTTTCAGCGCATGTTCCCCCTTTAAAGGTGAAGAGCAGCTCTTTGTATCCTTAAGACCCAACACACTGCATAGTGCATAAGTATTCCTCCAGGAATGACCCAGAAAATTAAGCAATTTTAGAAATCAAGTCATACATAACAGATTGATGTTTAAGATAATAAACCTTCCTTACTAGACCTAGACATATACAGAGTAGAATTTAGATTTTGCCTGCTTTTAGATGGTTTGGGAGTTTAGGAAAAGGAAAAAAATAAAATTTCAACAATCTTTCATTCTGAGTGTCCATGGAATTTTGGTAATTTAAAGAAGACTGAAAAAGATTTAGTACCAGCCTTCTAGAAGTTTCCTCCTAATCATAAAACTGTTTTTTCTGTTGCAGCCTGAGTATTCTATTTTAAGGGTTTTGTCATTTTTTTTGGAGGACTTGCAGATTTCTAGGGCCAGAATAGAGATCCAGAGAAGAAATGAAGTTGTAGGCTGGAGAGCATTTTGTCTGTACGTCAGTGGTCTTGTTTTCCCTTGCGTGTGCTGAAAGTTTAAAAATCAGCATATGTAGGCCGGGCATGGTGGCTCGCCTCTGTAATCCCAGCACTTTGAGAGGCCGAGGTGGGTGGATCACTTGAGGTCAGGAGTTCGTGTCCAGCCTGGCCAACATGATGAAACCCCGTCTCTACTAAAAATACAAAAATTAGCCTCGAGTGATGACACACGCCTATCCCAGGTACTCAGGAGGCTGAGGCGGGAGAATAGCTTGAACCCGGGAGGTAGAGGTTGCAGTGAGCTGAGATGGTGCCACTGCACTCCAGTCTGGATGACAGAACGAGACTCCATCTGGGAAAAAATCAGCACATGCAAATCTTCACTGCATTGGCTGTCACTTAAAGCTATGGCACATGTCACTGAGCTGTAAGCAGAAGCTTGGTCTACTTTTGTTTAAATCTCAGCTCTGCCATATGCAGCTGTGTGACCTTGGATCTGTACCTCTAAGCCTCCCTTTTCTCATCTATTAAAAGGGTATAATACTCTGTCATAAAATTATTATATCAAATTAAATATAAAATATTGGCAAAGGCACTTAGCTCATTCAACAATTGTAACCTAGTAATTAGGATATATATGCTTTAATGCCACATTTTTCATATGTCGACTAAAGTGTTAAAACTCAGGAAGTTTGGATCCATTAGCTTTTTTTCACAATGCTTGGAACCTTTAGAATCATGCATGTGACAACAGTGATCAGATGTGCCTGAGAAGAACACATTTCTTTAATGGTCATGAAATTGATTTAGATCAACTTTTTGTTTTTGTTTGTTTGAAGTGAAATGGCATAACGGAAAATACTAACATGCATCATAACAAGAGTATTGCTGATTTACAAAAGTCTTGTTTCAGCTGTATAATATACAGTATAGTACATGCATACTAGGTTATCATTAAAAAAAGTTTATAGCCACTGCTCAAGTAGATGGGTGATATGGTTTGGCTCTGTGTCCCCACCCAAATCTCATGTCAAATTGTAATCCTCAGTGTTGGAGGAGGGGCCTAATGGGAGGTGATTGAATCATGGGGGCGGACTCCCCTTGCTGTTCTCATAATAGTGAGTGACTTCATGAGATCTGGCTGTTTAAAAGTGTGTAACCCTTCCCCTTTGCTCTCTCTCTCCTGCCGTGCCATGTGAAGATGTGCCTGCTTCCCCTTTGTCTGCTGTGACTGTAAGTTTCCTGAGGCGTCCCCAGCCATGCATCCTGTACAGCCTGTGGAACTGTGAGTCAATTAAACTTCTTTTCTTCATAAATTACCCAGTCTTAGGTAGTTTCTTATAGCAATGTAAGAACAGTCTAATGCAATGGCCCTCATTGCTTTGCTATCAAGGATATTCATGAAGTCTATTATGGGATCATAATGGAGAGGAGAAAAAAAAGCTAATCATCTTTGCATTCTATTTCTTCTCAAACCGCATGATATTTCAAACCCGAGAGCTGCTTTCCCCCTTCCCTCTCCCCCAAAGAAAAGGAGATGGTTAAAAAGGCTGAGGTGAGCGGATCACTTGAGGTCAGAAGTTCAAGACCAGCCTGGCCAACATGGTGAAAGCCTGTCTTTACTAAAAAAAATACACAAATTAGCTGGGTGTGGTGGTGTGTGCCTGTAATCTCAGCTACTCGGGAGGCCAAGGCACGAGAATCACTTGAACCTGGGAAGCGGAGGTTGCAGTGAGCCAAGATTGCACCACTGCACTCCAGCTTGGGTGACAGAGCAAGACTCTATCTCAAAAAAAAAAAAAAAAAAAAGGTAAAGGTTTAAAAAGAGTAAACAATATAGAAAGAATGAAAGAAATTTTGGAAAACAATCTTGCCTATTCCAAAGTGCAATAAAATAATTAATATATCTAATCTGGATTTTAAAATCCTCCAAAAGCAGCCCTCCAACCCCACCCCCACCTAACTTTTCCAACTTTATTTCCATATCCTCCCCTAAAGGAAGTCTTTGCTCTAGTCAATTATGCATAGGACACATGACATTGAGGACACAAGACATTGAGCAGTTTGTCTATGAAAAGCACTATGCAAGGGGCAATGAAGAATTCATTCAAGATGAAAAACTAGGGCCCTTAACCTCCCAGCCTTTACATGCTAATGGGTAGGCTAGACAAGAATAAATCACCCAAACCCCTGACAAACTATATAAAGAGTTATCAAGAGGTAAAATCATGCCATAATACTATAATGCAAGGAGTCATTGCTATCAGCTGGAGAGATCTTAGAAGGCTTCTTAGAAGAGATGAGACTAGAGTTGAATCTGGAAAGAAAAGTGGTACTCCCATGAAGCAGATAGAGAGAAAAGAATGTCCTGGGCTGAAGCATTAACTCTGGCAAAGATGGGAAGGCTAGAGGGTAAGGATCTTGTTAGGGTTTGTGAGAAGAATCAAAGGACTAAACTGTTAAAACCCAGCAAATTTGGATCCATTGGCCTTTTTTCTATTTTCTATTTTTTATTTTTTTATTATACTTTAAGTTCTGGGATACATGCACAGAACACGCAGGTTTGTTACATAGGTATACATGTGCCATTGACCTTTTTTCACAATGCATGGAACCATTAGGATGATCACATGGTGGCAGTGATAAGATGTGCCTGAGAACATTTTGGAGGCAACATGGAGGATGAATGAAGGTAAAAAGAAACTGAAGGCAGAGACCAGTTAGAAAGCTACTGCAGTTCACTTAACTACTGCTTATGAGATTCTGAAATAGGGCTGTGGCTATGGCCATGAAAACGAGCATTCAAGAAATGCTGTGTATAGGTTAGCAGAAAAGCCATCAGGGTTGCGAAGCAATAGAAAAATCAATTCAAACTGGCTTAAATGATAAAGGGCTTGCAAATCCAAAAAGGTTTAGAGCCATCAAATACAGCTCTAACTTCATTTCTCTACTTTTCTCTCAGCTCAGCCCAATTTTATGTCAGGCTAACTCCCTCATGTTACCAAGATGGCTACCAGTAAAAACAGAAGCAATCACTCTTTTGTTTGCCTCTAGACGGAGATAGCTGTTGGTGCCCCCTGAACCTTGACACTAAAGCCTCAGCTGAGGTTAGACTGGACCATTTTAGGAATATACTTGCCTTTGACTCAAATCATGTCATGACTGGTTTACATTCATCCCTAAGTAATTATGTTGCTAACACTCAAATCTATCAAAGCCTACCCTTGGAGCTGAGTGAAGACTAACTATCCTACATAACACCCAGGGCTTCTCAACTGGTGGGGAGGGAAGATGAATGTTGAAGAGAAAGCTCAAGATTTTCCAAGCTTTCTTGGCATCTGTGCTATGATGCATTTGTTCTCAACTATTTCCTTCCATGATCTAACTTCCCTCTTGCAGTTTCCTTGTGCAGGTTCCAGCCTTCCATCAAATCCACCTCAATTCTTCCCTCCCCTCTGAAGTCTGCTTGACTTCTTGACCTTCACCCATCACTCAGTGCTCTGAACTCATTTACTTAACACAAAAACTTGAGAAAAAAAAAAAAAAAGCTGCAGACCAGGTGCAGTGGCTCATGCCTGTAATCCCAGCACTTTGGGAGGCTGAGGCGGGCAGATCACTTGAGGCCAGGAGTTCAAGACCAGCCTGGCCAACACGGTGAAACACCATCTCTACTAAAAATACAAAAATTAGCTGGGTATGGTGGTGGGCACCTGTAGTCCCAGCTACAAGGGAGTCTAAGGCAGAAGAATCACTTGAACCCAGGAGGCGGGGGTTGCAGTGAGCTGAGATTGTGCCACTGCATTCCAGTCTGGGTGACAGAGTGAGAGTCTGTCGCGAAACAAAAAGCGGTGGTACAATATATGTATGATAAAAAGTGAAAAACTATATAGCTCGATAAATTTTTACATATATATACATCAGTGTAACCACTGCCCAGATCAAGATATAAAACATTTACAACAACCCAGAAGGCTTCCTCCTTCTGCTTCGTAGTCAATACCCATCCCATTGAACTTCTGTTGCCACTGATTAGTTTTGCATGTTCTTGAACTTGGAACATCATCCAGTGGAATATATCATCCAGTGTATATTCAAGTGCATCTGGCTTCTGTCACTCATTGTATCTGTGCAATTTGTCCATGTGGTTGCCTGTAGGAGAAGGCTGTTTTTCTTTTTATTGCTGCGTAATACTCCATTGTAGATATACAACAATTTGTCTACTCAATTTTCCCCAAAATTTAGGTTTTGCAAGTTTTGGTTACTATGAGTAGAGCTGCCTTGAACATTCTATATAAGTATTTTTGTGGATACAGCACTTGTTTCTTTTGAGTGTGTACCTAGGATACACCTATTACATGCCTAGAATTGCTAGGTCACAGATAGGCACATTTTAGTTTTAGTAGACACCAGCAAACTGTTTTCCAGAGTGGCTTTACCAATTTGCAATCATACCAGCAATGTATGAGATGAACATATTGCTTCTAATATAAACTATTATAATGTATAGATTTATATATTGCTGCTGCCTCCTCAATTAGACTCTAAACCTCTAAAGGGCCAGTACTGTCCTAGAGTGCTTCATTGTTCCAATGTCTAATATTGTGTTCTACACAGGGACAGTGGAACCGTACACATGGACTCCAATATTATCCACTTTGTCCATTCTCACGTGTGTTAACTCTGGGCAAAGGAAGGTTGTCCAAATGTGCTTCCCACCTCAGCTATAACTGGACCAGAAGTGGTCACCCTCATGTACTCCTAGGCCACAGTATACAGGCTTTGCCACCCAGATAGGTTCTTCTACCCTGTGGTGGCATTCCTCTTTGGGACCACTGGAGTGCAGTTGACTGTCCATATTTGGGGGTTCCACATCTGTGGATTCAACCAGCTACAGATCAAAAATACTGTATTCAAAAAAATTCTGTATTGAACATATAAGAATATTTTTTGGTCATTATTTCCTACGCAATAGAGTGTAACAAGTACTTACAAAGAATTTACATTGCATTAGGTATTACTAGTAATGTGGAGATGATTTAAAAGTATATGGGGGGATGGCACTGGTTATATGCAGATACTATCCCATTTTATATCAGGACTCTGTGGAGTCTGGTATCCGCAGGAAGGCCTAGAACAATCACCCTCAGATACAGAGAAATGCCTGTATATTCTTGCCAATAGACCTCAGACATGACCATGTTAATATAGTAGACAGGTTCTAACCACGTTACACACTCAAAAGAAATAAGTGCTGTATCCACAAAAATACATATATAGAATGTTCAAAGCAGCTGTGCTTATAATAGCCAAAACTTGGAAAACCTAAATTTGAGGGACAATTGAATAGATAAATTGTATAATCTACAGTGGAGTATTGTATAGTAACCAACAAGATCCCTGTACTTCCAGAGGGCTCCTTGAACCCCTCCACCATCTGCCCACCTCTTCCCAAATGACCAGATTCGCATTCCAAAGGATCTTAGGAGAGGTGGCCTTTGAAGGAACTTAAAAGGTCTTTCTATGCCCTTTCCCTGAGGCCCAACTGGGCTTCTGATTTTATATTCCATAACTGAGAAAAAAAAAAAAAAAGTAAAGGAAAGTCTGATTCAAGCTGGGTGCGGTGGCTCACACCTGTAATCCCAGCACTTTGGGAGGCCAAGGCGGGCAGATCATTTGAGGTCAGGAGTTTAAGACCAGCCTGACCAACATGGTGAAACCCTGTCTCTACTAAAAATACAAAAATTAGCCGGGTATGGTGGTGGGCACCTGTAATCCTAACTACTTGGGAGGCTGAGGCAGGAGAATCACTTAAACCCAGCAGGCAGAGGTTGCAGTAAGCCAAGATCACGCCACAGCCCTCCAGTCTGGGCCAACAGAGTGAGACTCTGTCTTAAAAAAGAAAAAAAGAAAGTCTGCTTCAAGGTGACAAGTATTCACCTACTCCCAAACCAGAAAGTGATTGTAAACTTCTCTCATGGAATAAAAAGCGTTCAAGTTCTTCCTCACTGTGCAACCTATAACTCACCTATCTAGTCATTAGGGATTTTTAAAATATAAATGCGCCAGTGTGATAATTATGGCTCTGTGATTTTCTTTCCTTTCTTTTTCTTTTTATCACTTAACGGGATGTCATGCCATGTTTTCACATCACTATACATAGATTTGCCGGATTCATGTTAATGCCTACAAAATATAGAAAATATATAGCACTACCACACTTATTATGTGCCAGGCACATTTTAAGATACATTTAGTTCTCAGCACCACCCTATATGGCAGGTATTATATACACTCCCATTTTATAGTTGAGGAAACTGAGGCAGAGAGAAATTAAGTAACTTGCTCAAGATCATAATGTTAGTAAGCTTTCAGGGTCAGGGTCAGAACCCAGGTTGTCTGGCTCTGGTATCCATGCCCTCAACTCTCCTGCCCTTGGCTAGGAGATGCCTATACCACAGCTTTTTTAGCCATTCCTTTACTAATCTTGTTCCAATTTTTAATCTTTGTTGGCATCCCCCACTGACTAGCACATTCTTGGATGCCTCTCTGCCTTACAGTGATGTGTATTTAGGGAATTAAAAATAACTGCTATAGTAGCTTACCTCAAAATTAAAGTGATTATTAGATAGATGACTCTCCTTTTAAAAAGTGTTTCATATTCCAAATCTCAATAAAAATGACTTTTGGATTATCAGCAGCACTGGCAAGTTCACATTACATCCACGGGCCATTACCGTCAATAATTGAGAACACACACACATGCTAATCAGTCATTTACTCCTGCTTCCCATCTCTCTTACATGGTTCTAGATGTTGTCTATCTTAGTCTTAGAATTGAGAAACAGTAAAATTTATCACCCTTTGTAGTCCAAAAAATTGTAATTGCAGACACAACAGAGTTTGATAAAGTTGCAAAGAGGTGGAAATTATGCTGAAAGATTTTCCAGAATCACTAGGAACGATTTTATATTATAGCAATATTTCACTGTCTACTAAAGGCAAAATTTCCACCCCTTCCCCAGAGCTCAGGAAAAAGGGAAACCAAAATGAACATAATGTAAAATGTAATAGGCGATGCTTCCCCATTCAATTCAAGATGAAAGCTTTACAGTTGGGGGACATAGAAAAAAAATACTGGATTTAGAGTAATAGACATGGGTTCAGATTTTACCAGCTTTGTGATCCTAGAGCAGCTTTTCTTAACCTTGGCACTATTGATATTTCAGGCTGGAAAATTCTTTGATGTGGAAGTGTATCCTGGCCATTACATACAGTATGTTTAACAGCATCCCTGGCTTCTACTCACCAAATGCCTGTAGCCACCTTCTGTGCCCCTCAAGTTGAGGCAACCAAAAATGCTCCCAGATATTACCAAACGTCCCTCAGTAATCAGTCACCCTGGCTGAGATCTAGGCAAACCTCTGAACTTCTCAGAGGTACGGTTTATCCATAACAATGAAGATCATTTTATTTGCTTCATAGAGTTGTTATAAAGAGCTCATGTATTCATACCAGTTTTATAAATTATGAATTGTTACTTAAGAATTAAGTTAGACATTATTATTATTATTTATTGAGCTCATTCTATTTTGAAGAATGCCATTCTATTTTGAAGAATGAAATATAGAATTATCAAACCTAGAATGTATTTCTGTGCATACTTCTAAGAGAGATTATTAAAATAGTAACAGGTGGAACAGGCAGACACAAACTCCTCACTATTGTCCATAAACTAATAGTAAACATGACTCCACTTCATAACCACAGGCTGCATCTCTGCTGCTGGTTAACCCATTTAGAAGAGAGCTGCTATCAACCCCAAGGGGCAACATGTACACAGAGTATATAGAATAGATACTTACTGTCCCTGTGAGCAGAGAAAAACACCATAGAGAGCATGTCTCATTGTCAGGAGGCCAGGAGATCATGGCACAGCATGGGAACAATTCCTCCTGAGGAGAAAACAATTTCTCTGAGCTCTGGGTTGAATAGCTGTATGATCCTCCTATGGGGCTCATTGTTCAGAACCTTGAACTGCTGTGACAGATGCTCACGTCATCAATGTCGTGTCTTTGGAACTCCCTCCTTGACCCAAAGCATCCATAGGGTGGATTCCTTGCGCCATTCTTCCCATAACTGTCACTAGCACATAGAACAGTCCTTACTCAGAACAAGCATTGGACACATTTTTATTGAATGACTGGGTAATTATTATTTTGCTATATCTTAACAACAATGATTTTTAAAAAGCACTAGATATAGATTCTGCACATAAATATTGAGGGAAAGTTTTAACTCTGCCACTTCATCAGTTTTTTGGTTCTTTTTTAAAAAGCAGATTCTTCCCTTTTTCTGCCATGCTCCCACCCCCACCCCAGAATCCTTGGAGAAATTACTCCATTGTGTGTCAAGGTCCCACACTAGGAAATTTTTGGTCGGGGTTGGGGCAAGTTTCCTTCCTTTCCTTGTCTTCCTCTTTTTTCTTCCTCTGGTGGGAGTGAGATGGGCCTTGCTGTGCCTTCTGTTGGAAAGTTAAGAAGGGTTAAGAAAGGAGGGAGTGCAAGAGGCCTGCTTGGAACTGGCTCTGGTTCAGCTTTTAGCAGAGAGGACAAAGAGGATCTTTGCTTTTAGCGCATTGCCCACCCAGTTGCAAAGAGTGAAATGTTGCAGGGATTCTGGATGGTGAGCAAATGGCAGAGTGTGTGGCAAGAAGACCGGATCTCACTAGGAAAGAGGACAAGGAAAACCTCCACATCTCAAGTAATGGATAGATGAAAAACCAGCTTCTGTAAAGGATCAGCAGTATCCTCAGTTGCAAGAGCCCCATGTCATCACCTGGGAGAGTAGAGTGAAGTTATAAGAAGGTTGGTGGTCATTGTAATGGCTACTAGTTAGGGACAGCCTCCTACTTGCTAGGACTTTTCCAGTAGAGCCAGGGGAATGGGAAGAAGTGGGAGTGGTTGGCAAAATCACTGAAGGCAGGCCATTGAGGGAGGTAAGCTGACATAAGCATTGAGGACCGATCTTGAAATTAAACAATTGAAATTCCAGCCCTTTTCCCTTTTTAGATTATTAGAAGATTTCAGATGTACAAGCACAGACCCAGGGAGGACAGCTGGAACACCTCACTGGGGTCCTGTTGAGGAGAACTGAGATTGCAGAATGGGCACCCTAAGTCACACAGGAGCATTCATCTCATGAAAAGGGGGAGTCAAGCCTGGTAACCCTGGCACCATAACATGGTCTGGAGGTTGGGCCAGGTAGCAGTGGGTGCTGGCATTAGCATAGCATGTGGCCTAGACTGAAAACCCATCATACCCAATTGTCCTGTACGGTGGCACATTTTAGGGAAATAACAGCCTATGTATGTGAGCTGAAAGAGCTGCAATCTTGGATCCTAAGTTTGGGGCACCACTGTGGCCTGTAATGAAACTTGGTCTAGCAAGAGCATTGTACAGATGAAAAATTCCATCCAATGGTGTGAGCTGAGTTTCGAATGATGACATTGTGTGGTGGAGCAGAAATAATGGTCAGTGGGCTGATTAGACTCTGAGGTTCTCTCTTCTAGAGTTGGAAGGTGGACTGCTCTTCAAACTGAGTAAACTCCTGAGATAATATGTTTTGGGGGAAGGAGGTGGTCTCAAGAGGCAGACATTGAACATCTATCTACATTGGACAAGTAGAGGTAGGAATGATTAACTGGAAACATAAAAAAGATGGACTTGGATTAGTACTCCAAGTTGATGAAGGAAATCATACCGGTGGCATATGCATTTTTCATACACTTACATAAAGATGCAGTTACAATCACATATAGTTTCACACATACTCCAAAACCTGATGAGGCAGATATTAGTACTCAGCATTTTCCACATGAGCAAATAGGGGCAACAGAAGCAAGTAACCTAAGAAGCGGTGGAGCCACAGCTGAAACAGGTTTTGCATTCCAAAATATGTTTCACTTTTGCTGTGCTGCTTTCAAGAGCAGTGGTTCCCAAAAAGTGGTTCTCAGACCAATTGTGTCAGTATCAGCTGTGAACTTACTAGAAATGCAAATCCTTGGGTCCCGCCCATACCCCCTGATCAGAAACTCCGGGGTGGGCCCAGCAATCTATTTAACAAGTCCTCGTGGTGCTTCTGATGAATGCTCAAGTTTGAAAATCACTGCTCTGAAAAGTGAGATTATGCTTCTGCAGTTAGGGTGCTTCCCCATTCCAATCCCTAATACAGTATGAGATTCAATAATGGTAATTACCTCAAGCACTTACTATTTGAATAAGTAGTTGCTTGAGCGACACATTTCTAACCAAGGAGATGAGAGAAGATGAGAGTAAAATAACACACACTTTCTTCCTTTGTCTACACATTTGGTCTAAAGTTACGGGGAACATCTTTATCCCATTACTTTTGAGAGTGTGAAAATGTGATGATTGCTCTTTTACCCCATTCTGTTCTTCCACTGTGGGAATATTAACAGAAGTGTTTCTTCTCTTCTCTGTTCTGAGCCTAATTCACAGCCTAGAACCATAACTCAAAGACATAATTTGAAGCTATCTACTTTCTTTCAAAGTGCCATTGTCATTTTATCCTGGACACAGGCTAGATTTTTGTGAAAGTAATAATATAGATTTATAACTCAGCAATGTTTTCATCTGTGGAATTATTTTGTCCACCCAAAGTTTGGGGCAGATAAAGGTAGAAATTTCATTTCAAATAACAGGTAATTATAACTTAAGCAGGGTAAATATTTTTCCAGGCAAAACAAAACAAAACAAAAACTAAATTAAAATAAACCAATAATCAGACTTGATCCTGATGAAAATCGTATTTATTCAGTAATACTTGTTCTCCTGGTGACAACTGCATGACAATTGAAATGATGGAGAATATTTCTCTATTGTAATGATTATATTAAATTAATTCATAATATTCACTCAATAACATTGTTTGCATATACTCCCATGGCTAGGAAAGTGCTACCTAATTCATTTTTCACACATCAAAATCTGGTAACTTGATATCATTATATTATCCTCCCTAGAAATACTGATGGGGTCTGGTCTGCATATCTCAGAGGGAAGGGGGAATGAGAACAGTGGGTGATACCAGGCACCATATGTTCAGCAATACCTACAGCACAGTAAGCACAATGGATAGAGGTGAGCATGTTCATGCCTCATCTCTTCATTGTTGGGGGATGTGATAAAATTTACGTTCACATTTTATTTATTTTCCAAGTATTGTATTTTCTCTTACGCTTTTCTAAAAAAATAAATTCATGGCACATCAGAATATACTCCCATCTTCTCAAGGAACCTGTAAACCAGTGGAAGTATTTTTGATTATCTGACAGTGTCTAACAAAGCATCTGATAAAAATGTGTTCTTAAAAGTCAGTAGGTCAAACGATCAACTGAATTTAATGCTGAATTTTAAGATAAATTTTCCAACAAATTATGGTGTGTATAAGGTGGAGTGGAGATTTCTCCCATGTTACAAGGCCAGTGGATTCAAAAAATGATAATTTCTACTGTTAACCCTGCTCCAGGCTGCCTTTCTTCAGCAAATTTAGTCTCCTAAGGGACCTGCCAAACAATCAACAGGACAAAACTCAGGAGATGCTATTTCCTAAGGACTAAACAAAGATTTTGGAATTACATGCCTTGAGTCCTAACCCTAGGTCTGTCAAAGAGCTTCATATGCCACTGTTCACACGTTCCATTTTCTAGTTTTTAAAAATCAGAATAACTATGTCATCTCCCATTCTCAGCACTCAATTAACAATGAAAAGGTTGTTGCGGATCCAAATGCTATCATTCGGTCAATAATGATAATCATAAGGATTTAAAATGTGCTAATTCAATTTAAGGAATGAATTCAAGGAAAGAAAATGCCAAGATTTTTTCAATGTGAGTTAACAGCAGTGCAGACTGTAGAATGCCACACTCAAAGGTGTGGGCTGTGTTTATGCTTCAGTTACATTTTCACTAGACAAATACAATTTCCCTGCCCAGCTTTTCATTCAAGTGGTGACTCCTAACACCTGTGAACAAATGTGCTTTGCCCTGCTAATGCTGATAAAGACTACAAATCTGTCTCCTTCACCGTTGATCTACAAATGGAAGCTGTGTGCCACACGCTTCGTCTCACTGTAACCTTAATGGAAAAGCAGCAGGGCTGTTAGCAGAATTTCCTAGACCACAAAAAGATAATATTAATTCAAGCACTTTAGGAAAAATTCTCAAAATTTATTTTCTTCTCCTTGATAACATTATAGAAGATTTTGATATACTGATATTTTGAGGGGTTAAGGACTATGGCTTACTAGCAATGCAATTTATTAAACAGTCACGTTAAATGGTCAACCATCTTAAACTCCCACTCCCAATAGCTTTAAAGATTTACAATGCAGGGAGAAAATTAGACTGATCTAGCATCTTGCCACAATATTTTTTTTTGCAATATGGGGCTTTAGTTATCACAGGTCAAAATGCCATCTTGGAAATAAATGGACCTTGAGTTTAGAGGAAGGCATTGAGTTAAATACACATCTCCATTCCAATTAGTCTGTATGAGCCATTTAAAGAATAAAAGAGATGAGCACATTTATTTTTGGTTCCACAAAATTCTGCTTTGTGACTTGTCTCAAGATTTGCATATTTTTATAGAGCATGTTAGGCAAAGAAAGCACTGTGCTATGGGCCGTGGGAATAATGGTGACTAAGACAGAGTCCTGCCTTCAAAGAAGGTATTATCCTTTTGAATATAAGCTCCCAAGGGCAGGAGTCTATTTGATTCATTGAGAGCCTATAATACACCCTCAATAAATAGTTGTGAAACCAATGAATAAATGGTGGGGTGGAGTGGGCGGTAAGAGGTGTGGACATTAACGTATACAAATGCCAGCAGCTAAATTGGAAAAAGGTGGGTACTTTGGACTAAATGCTTGTATCACCTCAAAATTCAAGTGTTGAAGGCTAATCCCCAATGTGATGGCATTTGGAGGTGAGGAGGTAATGAGGTCAGGAAGGTAGAGCACTCAGGAATGGAATTAATGCCCTTATATAAAGAGGAAGAGACACAGGCTGGTCTCTGTTCTCTGCTATATGAAGATACAGTGAGAAGACAGCCACCTGCAAACTAGGAAGTGGGCTGGGCTCTTACCAGACATCAGATCTGTCCATACCTTACTCTTGGACTTCCCAGCCTACAGAACTGTGAGAAAAAGATGTTTGTCGTTTAAGCCAACCATTCTGTAGACACTTGTTACAGCAGCCTAAGGTAAGATGGTCGGAGAAGGCTGTGCTAAGTATGAATTAAATATGCCAGTGATCAGCCGTATATTCTCAATGAAGCCACTGCTGCTGGGAAAACTCATACGGGGGGCAGGTTTTTCATGAAAATCCTTGAGGGCAATAGTCTAGGAGTGTTCTTCACCACACACATGTTCAGAATTTGCTTTCTGAATGGCATTTGCTGGGTACCTGATGAATTCAGAGAAATGTAATGAAGAGAGATGCTGTTCCCACCAGGAGTTTTCAGGCTCTGAGCAAAGGTGAGGCAGCCTCAGAACTACTGAAATGGGTGTGCTTATGGCTTGTGTGTACAGAGGAACATGATAGTTGTGAGCACCAGAGTTGCAGTAAAACTGCTGAGTCTGAATTTTAAAACACAAACAAAAAAGGCAGGAGTATCATGACATGAACATGTCATAACCCTGAAGACACAGATGATATGTGAACTTGGCTCGTTATTCCGTTCCAGCCACTTTAGACTCTGCATTTTCCCCAGCATAACAAGCATCCTTCCTCAGGGCCTTTGCACTTGCTGTTCACTCTGCTTGGTGCACTTTTTCCCTAAATATCTGCAGGGCTGCTTTTCCTACCTCTGTTGGGCCTTTCTTCTAATGTTACCTTCCCAGAGAGGCTTCCCTAGTTACTTTGATATCACAACTTCCACACTCACCCCTTGTTTGCTTTCTTTTTCTCAATAGCACTTTTCACTATCTGTAGTACCACATGTTTTACTTATTTTCTTATTTATTTTTTTTAGTCTTCTCTGCCAAAAATATAATCTCCATGAAGGCAGGGTTTTTGTCTGTTTTTTTTACCTAGTAGCACCTAGACCTGTGCCTAGCCTGTAACAGGCACTGGCCAAATATTTTGGAATGAGTGAATGAATAGAACTTGCATCCAGAAAAGCACATTTTATAGGTCTATGTGCCAAACCCTGACAAATGTGTTTATAAAAACCCACCATGAACATGCAGATGAATGCATTTATGTAAGTGCAGAGGTCAGGAGGAATATCCATTTCCCTGGCCTAATGTTTTCATGCAGAGGGACTTCTGCCAGGGTAACCCACCTTTTCCCTATGCCTTACTCCTGCAGATTAATTTGGTTTGAGTTTGGTTGGCATTTCTGAGCATTTTCAGTGCCTTGTTGGACTCCTTTGTCTTTGGAGGATGCCACAGGACATGGCTCTGATCCTCTTGTTCCTGCACTCAGTTTGGAGTAGACCTTTGCTGTCCAGCTCTGTTGGTGACTTGGTGAGTGTTTCATTGATGAGTGAAGTATTAGGGAGATTTCTGGGCCTCTAATCAAAAGCCACATTCTCTCACCATTTGTCTGACTCCTGGATCTGTTTTTCCACTGATTCCAAATTCAGAAGATGATAAAAGGGGATGTTATATATTGACTACTTGACAGCTCCAACAGGAAGATATCCATCAAGATGGAAAGATTACACCCAGAGAAGTGGTTCACATGGCAGCCCAAGACATTGCAGAGGGAAGAGTCTGGGAGAGCACAATTTAACCGCAAAACTTGGCTCTGCCTTTTGTGACATTTGTTTTGCTTTGCAATTTCAACAGCAATTTACATGAGCTGGATTTAATATAATTGATGAAAATGGAACAACACCTACCATGTACTGAAACGCAGCAATTTTGCCAGTACAGTAGGTACTGATGCCCCTTACTGTCTTATGGTGAAGAGTTAGACAATGGGCCCAAGAAAAGCTTCCAAGATTCATTGACACTCACCAATTTCAAACAATGTGGCACAACTCTAGCTGACTGAGAAATAAGAGCAGAAGAGAGAGCATTATAGTGCACAGGAGTTTGGCATGAGGCAAGGCTTTGGGGAGACTGAGATTTTAATCCACAGAGTCAAAAGCTGCAGCTGCTGCTCCAAATCTTGCTTTGGTAATAGTTGCACAGATAAGCAGCTGATTGGGCCCAGACTCCTCTGGGCTGGCTCCATCTTACATGACTGCCACAAACAGCCGCAGGAGTGTGACAAATCACAACACTAGCATTGTACCTCAAAATATGCTTGTACCCTAAGGCACAAGAACTGGTTTGACTTACAAAACTGATCTTAGAGTTGGGATCAAAGTTTTTCTACCACTCTACTATGAGTTCATGATTGGCTACACTCCTTTTTCTTCCTAATCACCATCTGCTACCCTGCCGAGGCCAATTTTTCTTCAACTATCACCACAAGATTCTATCCATGGCACCCTACCTAGAGCCTTCCACTCTTTTACAAAACCAAAGCTATATAGCACCATGATTATAACACAAGTTAATGATTTTCTGAAGTTGTCATAACAAAAAGCATAACATTGCTTTCCCCAGTAGGATTTAAATCAGTGCTTTCTGACAGAAAGATAATACAAGACACGTGTATAATTTAAAATGTTCTAGGAATTACATTGAAAAAGTAAAAATAAGCAAGTAAAATTAATTTGATAATATATTTTATTGAACATAGTATATGCGAAATATTATAATTTCAACATAGAATCAATGTAAAAATATTTTTATATATTTATTTATTTTTTGAGACAGAGTGTTGCTCTGTTACCCAGGCTGGAGTGCAGTGGCACAATCTTGGCTCACTGCAACCTCTGCGTCTCGAATTCAAGCGATTCTCTTGCCTCAGCCTCCCAAGTAGCTGGGAATACAGGCACTCATCACCATGCCCAGCTCATTTTTTTGTATTTTTAGTAGAGATGGGATTTCAGCATGTTGGCCAGGCTGGTCTCGAACTCCTGACCTCAAGTAATCCACCCGCCTTGGCCTCCCAAAGTGCTGGGATTACAGGTGCAAGCCACTGCACCTGGCCAATGTAAAAATTATTAATGAGCTATTTACATCTTCAGAAACTGGGCTGTATCTTATAAAACCACTTCTCAATTTGGATGAGCCACATTTCTATTGCTCAGTAGCACAGATGGCTAGAGGCTACTGCATTGGACAGGACAGATTGAGGCGTTACTTCACATTTCTAGGGGGATTGGGAATTGGGAATGATGGGCACTCTTGAATTAGAGTGAGAGTTGCTTAGGGATATGAGCGGGGAGGGTGAGAAAGCAGGAATGGAAATGCTTGAGGACCAACGTAATGAAGTGAGGTCTATCTTTTATTTTATTTGCTTTTAAGGAATTCCATATCATGTTTGTTGCCAAAGCTTATCTGACGTTGAGCAAAGTAATATGTTGAGCCTCAGTTTTATCATAGATTACATGGGAACAATAATAATGTAAAACAATAATATGATAAAAATAATCATGATATATAGCTCACTGTATTGTTGTAATGAAAAAAAACATAGGAAAGTGAAACACTCCACACAATAATTTATTTTGTGACAATTTGACTGTTTTATTTTTTTTTTAATTGTATACATTTAGGAGGGACAGGTGCAGTTTCAGTACAAGAATATATAGTTAGCCAGGCCCGGTAATCCCAGCACTATGGGAGGCTGAGGCCGGCGGATCACCTGAGGTGAGGAGTTCAAGACCAGACTGGCCAACATGGTGAAACCCCATCTCTATTGAAAATACAAAAATTATTTGGGCGTAGTGGTGGGTGCCTGTAATCCCAGCTACTCGGGAGGCCAAGGCACAAGAATCACTTGAATTCAGGAGGCAGAGGTTGCAGTGAGCCAAGATCATGCCGCTGCACTCCAGCCTGGGCAACACAGCAAGACTCTGTCTCAAAATATATATATATATATATATATATATATTGTTTAGCACTGAAGTCTAGGTTTCAATGTCACCATCACCCCAATAGTGTACTTTGTACCAATTAAGTAATACCTCATTGCTCATGCCCCTCCTACCTTATTTCATATTCTTAAAAAGTAGCTCTGTTGAGGTGTATAAGTGTCAAATATATTTGACATTCAATAAACTGCACAGATTTAAGTGTACAACTTAATGCGCTTTGATATATACATATGCCCATGAATAAGAAAATGAACATATCACCCCAAAAGCTTCCTCATGCCCCTATGTTATCCCTCCTTCCCAATCCTGCCTTCCACTTTCCTTGCCTCCCATCTCAATCCCGAGGCAACCAATAGTCTGCTTTCTGCCACCATGAATAGTTGGGGTTTTTTTTGGAATTTTATACATATGGAATCATACAGTGTATATTTTTTGTTTTATTCTTTTGGTCTGGCTTTTTAAACTCAGAATAATTATTTTATGATTCATCCATGTTTTTTCAGGTGTCCATAGTCCATTCCTTTTTATTGCTAAGTAGTATTTTCTGTAATTAGTCTGTTCTCACACTGCTGTAAAGAACTAAATGAGACTGGGTAATTTATAAAGAAAAGAGGTTTAATTGACTCACAGTTCCACATGGCTGGGAGTCCTCAAGAAACTTACAGTTATGGCAGAAAGCAAAGGGGAAGCCAGTACCTTCTTCACATGGTCAGCAGGAGAGCGAGAGCAAAGGGGGAAGTGTTACACACTTCTAAACAACTAGATCTCATGAGAACTATCACACGAACAGCAAGGCAAGAAATCTGCCCCATGATCCAAACGCCTCCCACCAGGTCTCTCCTACAACACTGGGAATTAAAATTCGACATGAGATTTGGGTCGGGATACAGCGTCAAACCATAGCATATTTCATTGCATGTATGCCATAATTTGTTTATCCATTCACCTGTTAATGGTCATTTGGGTTGTTTCCAGTTTTAGGCTATTATTTATTTACTTATTCAGGCTGTCACTCAGGCTGGACAGCAGTGTCATGATCATAGCTCACCGCAGCCTGGGCTCAAGTAATCCTCTGGTCTCAGCCTCCCAAGCACATACCACTGCATCCAGCTAAATTTTAATTTTTTTGTAGAGACGAGGGTCTCACTGTGTTGCTCAGACTGGTCTTGAACTCCTATTCTCAACCGAGCATCCTGCCTTGGCCTTCCAATGTGCAGGGATTACAAGCATAAGCCACCTGACCCAGTGTGGGACTGTTATGAATAAAGCTGCTGTGAACATTTGTACACAAGTCTTTGTATGAACATATGCCTTCTTTTCACTTAGTTACATATCTAGGAGTAGAATGAGTCATTTATATGGTTAGGTGTGTGTCTTAGGAAATTGTCTCACTGTTTTCCAAAGTGGTTGTACCATTTTTAATTCCCACTGGCAGTATAAGTAATGTATAAGAGTTCTAATTCCTCCACATCCCTGAAGGCGTAAGACATGGATGATCATTTTAACAATTGTAATAGGTGTGTAGTAGTGTTTCACTGTGGTTTTAATTTGCATTTCCTCATTGACTAATATTGTTGGATCTTTTCATATGATTATTTGGCATCAGTATATTTTCTTTGGTGAAAGGTCTGTTCAAATCATTTTCTCCTTCAAAATTGGGTTCTTAAAATTTTTTTGAGTTTTAAAAGTACTGTATATATTCTGGACATAGTTCTTTTATAATACATGTAATCTGGAAGTATTTTCTAGCAGTCTGTGACTTATCTTTTTATTCTCTTAACCATGTTCTTTGAACAGCAGATTTTAATTTTGATGAAGTCCATTGTACTAATTTATTCTTTTTTGCATCATGCTTTTGGTATTGTATCCAATAAATCTTTGCCTAATCAAAGGTCACAGAGATTTTCTCCTAGATATTTTGTCGATTTAGCTTTTCCACTTAAATCTGTGACCCATTCTGAGTTAATTTTTATATATGTTCCAAAATATGAATCAAAGTTATTATTTTTATTATTATGATTTTGCTTAAGGATATCCAGCATTGGTGGAAAAAAGTGAGTTTTCTTTATGTGTGTATCTATTTTTGGACCCCCAACTCTGTTCTTTTGATCTGTTTGTCTGCATTGTGGTCAATACCTCAGTGACTTGATAATAAATTAGAAATATTTTGTCAATTTCTACATAGCCTTCTAAGATTTTCATTGGGACCATGTTGAATCTATAGATTAATTTGGGGAGAATTGACATGTTAACAGTATGGGTGTTTGATGAATGAACAGGCCATATCTCTTCATTTAATTAGATCTTTAATTTTTCTCAGCAATGATTTCTAGTTTTCAGTGTACAACACTTGCACATTTTTGTTAGATGTATCTATACATATACACTTTATTAAATTTAAATTTCTAATTGTTCTTAGTATATAGAAATGTAACCAATTTTTGCATAAGTTATCTTGTATCCTGAAACCTGGCTAAACTCAAACATGCCTTTTTTTTTTTTTAAGATTCCACCATATTTGCTAGGTGATCATGTCTTTAGAACAAAACAGTTCTACTCCTTCATTTACAATCTTGATGCCTTTTATTCCTTTCCTTGCCTTATTACATTGGCTATAACCTTAAATGCAATGTTGAATAAAAATAGCAAGACCATCTTTACCTCCTTCCTGATTTTAGAGGGAAAGCACTCAGTCTTTCACTATTAAGCGTGATGTTAGTTGTAGACTTTTCCATCAATACCCTTTATCAGATTGTGGAAGTCTTCTTCTATTTTTAGTTTGCTGGGGGTTTTAGTTAAGAATAGATGTTGGAATTGTCAACATCAAATGAATTTTCTTTAAAATTTTGGTTTTAATATGGTGAATTATATTGACTGATTTTCAATTGTTAAAACCAGCCTTGAATTCCTGGAATTAACTCCACTGGATCATGATATATTGTCCATTTTATGTAATGTTGAATTTGGTATGCTAAAATTTTGTTTAGAACTTTTATATCTGTGTTCATGAAGCATATTCGTCTTTAGTTTTGTTTTTTTATTGTGTTAAGAAAACTTCACATAAAACCTACCCTCTTAAAGAAGTTTTTCAGTGCACATTGAGTATTGTGAACTATAAACCCAATGCTGTACAACAGATCTCTAGAACTTGTTCATCTTGCATAACTGAAACTTTGCACCCATTGAGCATCAGTTCCCCATTTCTTTTCTTCCCAGCTGCTGGCAACCATCTTTCTACTCTCTGCTTCTATGAATATAACCATTTTAGATACTTTAATAAGTTATGAAGTATTTGTCCTTCTGTGACTGGCTTATTTCACTAGCATAATGTCCTCCAGTTTCACCCACGTGGTCACACATGACAGGATTTTTTTTAAGGTTGAATAATATTCCATGGTGTATATGCCACATTCTCTTTATCTGTTCATCCATTGATAGAGATTAAGATTGTTTGGATGTGTTGGCTATGTGAATAATGCTGCAATAAACATAGGAGATTGAATATCAGTTTGAGAACCTGATTTCAGTTCTTTTGGATATATACCAGAAGTGGGATTACTGGATCATATGGTGGTTCTATTTTTAATTCTTTAAGGAGTCTGTATACTGTTTTCCATAGCAGCTGCACCATTTTACAATCCCACCAACAGTGCACAAGTGTTCCAATTTCTTCACATCCTCACGAACATTTATCTTTTCTTTTTTTAATAATTACCATCCTAACAGGTGTGAGGTGATATCTCATTTGCATTCTCTTGATGACTAGTCATGTTGAGCATCTTTCATATATCTGTTGTCCATTTATATGTCTCTTTTTGAGAAATGTCTATCCAGTCTTTTGCCCATTAAAAGTACTTTTTCTTGCTATTGTGTTGCAGGAGTTCCCTATATACTTTTTATATTAACCTTCTATCAGATATATGGTTTGCAGCCATTTTATACCATTTGGTAGGTTGCTTTTTCATTTTGTTGTTTTCTTAGCTGTGCAGAAACTTTTTAGTTTTATGTAGTTCTACTTGTCTATTTTTGCTTTTGCTGCTTGTGTTTTGCTGTCATATCTAATAAATCATTGCCAAGACCAATATTGTGAAGATTTTCCCCAATGTTTTCTTCTAGGCATTTTACAGTTTATGAATTTGTAAAATTTTAGGGGCTGAAAAATTACATTTAAATCTCAAATCAATTTTTAATTGATTTTCCTGTGTAAGGTAATGGTCCAATGTCATTCTTTTGCATGGGTATATGCAGTTTTCCCAACATCATTTGTTGAAGATATTGACCTTTCCCCACTGTGTTTTGTTGGCACCCTTGTTAAAGATCAGTTGACTGTATATGCATACCTTTATTTCCAGGTTCTCTGTTCTATTGGTTTATAGATCTTTTTTATACCAGTACCATACTGTTTTAATTACTGTTGCTTTATAATATATGTTGAAATCTGAAAGTGTGATGCCTCCAACTTTGTTCTTCTTTCTCAAGATTTCTTTGGCTATTTGAGATCTTTTGTGGTAACATAAGAATTCTAGGATTTTTTTTCCATTCCTGTAAAGAAAATGCCATTGGAATTTTTATAGGGGTTCCTTTGAATCTTTAGGTCACTTTGAGTACTATGAACATTTAAACAATATTGTCTTCCAATCCATGAACATGGGATAGCTTTTCATTTATTTGTGTCATCTTCAATTTCTCTCATCAACGTTGTGTAGTTTTCAGTATACAAGTCTGTCACTTCCTTGGTTATGTTTATTTCTATTTTATTCTTTTTGATACTATTATAAATTGGATTGTTTTCTTACTTTTCTTTTTTGGTAGTTTGTTACTGTATAGAAACACAACCAGCTTTTTAATGCTGCTTTCGTATCCTGAAACTTTAGTGAATTCATTGATTAATTCTAACTCTGTGTGTGTGTGTGTGTGTGTGTGTGTGTAGTCTTTAGAGTTTTCTACGTGTAAGATCATATCATCTGCAACCAGAAAAAATTTTACTTCATCCTTTCCAGCTTGGATGCCTTTTATTTCCTGCTCTTTTATAATTGCTTTGTCTAGAACATCCAGTACTGTGTTGAATAGAACTGGTAAGAGTGGGCATCCTTTCTTAGTCCTAATCTTAGAGGAAAAGCTTTCAGTTATTCACCATTGAGTACAATGTTAGCTATGGGCTTGTCATATATGGCCTTTATTTTTTTATTTTTTTTTATTTTTTTGAGACGGAGTCTTGCTCTGTGCCCCAGGCTGGAGTGCAGTGGCGCGATCTCGGCTCACTGCAAGCTCCGCCTCCCGGGTTCACGCCATTCTCCTGCCTCAGCCTCCCGAGTAGCTGGGACTACAGGTGCCCGCCAACACACCCGGCTAATTTTTTGTATTTTTAGTAGAGACGGGGTTTCACCGTGTTAGCCAGGATGGTCTCGATCTCCTGACCTCGTGATCCGCCTGCCTCGGCCTCCCAAAGTGCTGGGATTACAGGCTTGAGCCACCACGCCCGGCCATATATGGCCTTTATTATGTTGTGGCAAATTCCTTCTATACTTAGCTTTTTGAGAGTATAATTATTTAGTTATAGTATTCATTATATTACAAAAGTTTCGAATTTCATCAAATACTTTTTCTGCATCTATTGAAATGATGATGTGATTTTAAAATTCATCATTCTTAGTGCGATCTATCACATTAATTGCATATGTTGAGCCATCCTTGCATGCCAGGGATAAATCTCATTTGGTCTTAGTGTGTGATCCCTACATTTCTAAGAATCTATCCATTTCTTAAAGATTATCCAATTTGTTGATATATACTTGTTCATAATTGTCTTTTATGATTCTTCTTATCTCTTTGTATCAGTTGTAATGTTTCCTCTTTAATTTCTGACTTTATTTGAGTTTTCTCTCTTTTTTGTTAGTCTATCTAAGGGTTTGTCAATTTTATCTTTTTAAAACATCAACTCAATTTCATTGGTATTTTTCTACAATTTTTCTTTTCTTTTTTTTTTTTTTTTTTTGTTTGTTTTTTTGAGACAGGGTCTCTCTCTATGACCCAGGATAGAGTGCAGTGGCAGGAGCACAGCTCATTGCAGCCTTGACCTCCTAGGCTGAAGTGATCTTCCCACCTCAGCCTCATAACTAACTGGGACCACAGGCACATGACACCATGCCTGGCTAATTAATTTTTTTTTTTTTTTTTTAGAGACAGAGTCTTGCCATGTTGCCCAGGCTGGTCTCAGACTCGTGGGCTCAGGCTATCCTCCTGCCTCAACTTCCCAAAGTGCTGGGTTTACAGGTGTGAGTTGCCTTGCCTGACCTCTATTCTTTATTGTGTTTATTTCTGGTCTAATCTTTAAGGTTTTCTTCCTTCTGCTAACTTTGGGCTTAGTTTGTTCTTTTTTTTCTTGTAATGTCTTTGTCTGGCTTTGGTATCAGAGCAGTGCTGGATTCATAGAATGAGATTAAGGTTATTCCTTCCTATATCATTTAAATGTTTAGTAGAATTCACTAGCAAATCTATCTGGACCTGTGGTCCTGTGGTTTTCGGTTTTGTTTTGGGTTGTTTTATGTTTGTTTGTTTGTTTGTTTTGGTGGTGAGATTAAGAAGATTTTAAAGTACAAATTCTCTTTCTTTAATATATACAGGGATGTTCAGATCATCTTATCTATTTCTCCTTAGGAAGTATTGGTCATTTGTAACTTTTGAGAAATCCTAACCCATTTCCTCTAACTTGCCAAAATTATTGGCATAAAATTGCTAATCATATTAGCATATTTTCCTTTTAATATTTATGGAATATGTAGTGCTGTCATTCTCTTATTCCTGATACTGGTAATTTGTGGCTTTTATTCTGTCTTTTTATGCTCTATTTTGGATAGTTTCTATTGCAGTATATTCAAGTTCATAAATCTTTTCTTTTACAATGTCTAATCTACCATTAATTTCAGACATTGTTGTTTTCAGCTCTAGAAGTTTGATTTGGTTCTTTGAAAATATATACATATCCCTTCTATGTCTTTGCCTAACTTTTAGAAGAAATGTGATATAGTTTTAAAAAGTGCTTTAATGTCCTTGTATTATAATTCTATCATCTATGTCACTTCTGAATCAGTTTCAATTACTTAATTTTTTTCATTCCTAATTACTTGTTATATTTTCTTCCTTTTTGACATACCTAATCATGTTTGTTTCCATTTCAGGCATCTTGAATTTTACTTAGCTGGGTGCTGGATGTTTTTGTATACCTATAGACCTTCTTAAGCTTTTTTCCTTCCCTGGGGTGTGGTTACATCATTTGGAAACAGTTTGATCCTGGAGGATTCATATGGTTAGGCTTTGTGTCCCCACCCAAATCTCACCTTGAATTATAATCCCCATAATCCCCATGTGCCAAGGGAGAGACCACGTACTGGTGCTGTTCTCCTGACAGTGAGTGAGTTCTCATGAGATCTAATCATTTTATAAATGTTTGGTAGTTCTTCCTGCATTCATTCTTCTTCCTGCCACCTTGTGAAGAAGGTGCTTTGCTTCCCCTTCACCTTCCACCATGATTGTAAGGTTCCTGAGGCCTCCCCAGCCATGCTGAACTGTGAGTCAATTAAACCTCTTTCCTTTATAAGTCAGCCAGTCTTGGGCAGTTTTTTATAGCAGTGTGAAATGCTCTAATACAAGGACCTAACTTTTAAAATGGGTTAAGTGGGACCAAATCTGTGCCTAATTGAGAGCTAATATTTCCGACTAACAATGCAAGACCCTTATGAATACTCTGCCCATCATCCTCTAAATTATGAGGTTTCTTTAGACTGACTGGTGGTTATAGACACTATTCCTGGTCTTGTGAGAGTACTGAGTGGTGTTCTTTCTAATCCTTTCAAATGGTTCATTCCTGGACCATAGGTTGTTTCATTACATGTGTTCCTCAGTACTTTGCTAAATACCTTTTGGTCTGATTCTCTGTTCTACGAACTCAGGTGGCTTTGGTCTTCCCGACTTTCAACTCTGTCTCAACTCAGAGAGCCTACTGAGTTCTGCTTAGGTTTTATCTTCCTGCATTGCAGATCTGAAACTCTCTTAAGCTATTAGGCTGGGAAATCATAGGACTCACCTTGCTTGTTTCTTATCTTTTAATGCTCAGCATTCTTTGTTGTCCATTGCCCAGCAAAGTGAAACTATGATCTCATATATTTTGTCCAGTTTTTTTTTTTTTTGGTTCTTGCAGGTGGCTGGGTAAATCCAGTCCATGCTCTTCCATCTTGATTGGGAACAGGGGTTCTCTTTCCTTTTCGCAACAAACATTTATGTACCAGACAATGTGATTTTCCTTAGAAAATTATAATACCACTTTTGTAGTGGTTGAAAGAAAAATATTATTGTTGATAGAATGGGCCAACAGTATGCACAATCAGCTATTGTGATCTGGTAGTAATACCAGAAATCCTTTTAAATATAAAGAAATCAGAGCTTAGTTATCTATAATGTTGATTCTAAAAGGTTACGACTCTTTATGGAACATAACCCAGGCTCTGTCTTACATTTCTTCATATAGTTACACTAGCTGTGGGACACAGGTCTCCAGGCCTTCATTTTTTCATCCAGAAAATGGGGATAATTATAGCAACTCCTTATAGGGTTCATAGTAAGGAATAAATGAAATAGTATCTGCAGTGCTATTAGATTCAGGCCTAATGCATAGTAAATGCTCAAAAAGATTAGAAAATATTTAACATATCTTTTTCATTTTAAGTAATAAAAAAGATACCTTCTTTAAACTTATGGGGTACTGCCTGGTATATGGGGTACTGCCTGATATATATATATGTGTATATATATATGTGTGTGTATATATATATACACACACATATGTATACTATTATTGAATGTCCAAAATGGTCTACATTCACTTTATCCTTAGCCCTCATCCTTCAAGATTACACACACACACACACACACACACACACACACACACACTCACACACACACCCTCTTCTTTTCTTTTATGTAGACTTAAGAGTAACTGTGGCCGGGAGCGGTGGACCATGCCTGTAATCCCAGCACTTTGGGAGGCCAAGGCGGGCAGATCACGAGGTCAGGGACCATCCTGGCCAACATGGTGAAACCCCATCTCTACTAAAATACAAAAAATTAGCTGGGCGTGGTGGTGCATACCCGTGGTCCCAGCTACTCAGGAGGCTGATGCAGGAGAATCGCTTGAACCCAAGAGACAGAGGTTGCGGTGAGCCGAGATCACATCACTGCACTCCAGCCTGGCAACAGAGCGAGACTCAATCTAAAAAAAAAAAAAAAAAGTAACTGCTTTGTTTAGTTTATCATAATAGTGATATTTTAGTTGTAGGCATCTATTTTCAGAGTTGGACATGAACTTAGTGACTATCTTATCTAATTCCTGCTTTGAATGAAATTGTAATTTAGAGAAAGCAAGTGATCCGCCCAAAGTCATAAAGTTGGTTGCTGATGAAAGTGGGTCTCCAGATTTTCCATCCAGGTGCTCCTTCCACACAACAGTGTTACCTCTCTTTCTCATTCTCTAGGCCTCTTTCAGTTCCAGCAAATACTTTTGATTGACAAATAGGAATTTCATAGAATATTATACATGCATTTGTACGAGAATTCTCTATCAGATTTAAAAACTTCTTTCTCCACTGTGTGTGTGTGTGTGTGTGTGTGTGTGTGTGTGTTTGTGTGTGTGTGTGTGTGTTGTGGAGATGGTGGGAGTGGGGGAAATGGGAAAATCTAACCAGACACAATGCTGACCAAATTAGTTGTTACAAAAGAAAACCATAGACTGGCAGACAAGAGATTCCCAAGTCCATCTCACTCATTTTATAGTTAATAAAATTGTGAATTTGGAAATTTAAGTGACTTGTCTTAGTTTGGAATTTGAGTAAGTTAAATTTTGGTCTGAAATACTTTCCATTAAATACACTGTCTTCTGTTTTTTAATAGTGTGTAACTTCTTCTTGGATAGTTAACATGGATGATTATAATAATGTGTGGTCACTATGTCAAAATTTCTATAATTTCCTTAAAGAAATTCTTTGAGAAGTTTAGATCACCACACAACTTTAAATATTAACACTATTAGTTATTTATACTTTCTTTTTCTCTTTTATATTTAACATACATCAAGAACAACAAAAATAGTTCTTAAGGCTTAAGCATTATGATCGTAGTGTCTATAGAAATAATAAACAGAAAATGTATCTAGAATTAGATTTTGGCTTTAGGATATGTTTGTAAATAAGACACATTTTTTAAACTTTATATATGTTTTTACAACACTCAAATCATCTTGCAATAGAAGTATGAATTTTATTACATCACAAGTGAATACTATGTGAATGCAAAATTGGATGCTGTTTAATCTTAGACAATCTGGTTTTTAGAATAATTATGTGACTGAAATTCCATGAATAATGATAATTTGTTTGGTAGTGGATCGATTTTTTTTTTGAAAGTGAATCCATCATTTTCTTTACGGCGCCTGATCCTTGGATCCTTGGGCATAAATTTTCGGTACAGCACATGGGGATTTAGCTATGTGAGTCTCATTAGTGTGAATCGGAGTTTTGCAGCTAGATCCATGAGCTGAGCAGTTGCTTTTTAATGTTATTTTAATATTTAATGGTTATTGCAGGGCTGTCAAGCTGGGACTGTTTCAATGAGAGAGATTTCCAGAACTTATGAGAGAGATTTTAAACATCTATTCAGAGCATATTGCAATATCCTTTACTAGAAGAGGAAAATTCTTTAGAGAGAAACCTCCCAATTCAAAAGAGAGTTTCTCTTTAATTGTGGCAAATTTGAGAATGAGATAATACATTTCTTATTTTTATTAGAATTATCCAAAGGATTTATTAAATTGCTTTCATCAGGTAAGTTAGACATTAATTTTGTGAAGTTTTAGTATTAGATAGAGTGAGGAATAAAGGGGTTTTTATTTTTGTGTTTTGTTAATGGTCATTGTTTTCATCATTAATTTTATATAATTTTTTTAGTTAATTGGTACTCTTGGTTTTTCTTAAAATTCTGTAGGCAGAATTTTCACAGATCATTGTATCTGAAGAGACCTCCACGAAGAATCAGCAGTTTTTACTGCAAGGTAGATTATTTAATCATTTCAGAGAAGGGTCTCATTATAAGGAACACAAGGCTGCCTTCCTCTCACTGGGTATCTCCCTAAATGCCTGGTGGTCCTCAGGAAGTCAGTGCATGTTCAAGTGTTCTGGAAGAGTGGGAACATCTGGGCTTCAGTCCTTAAAACATATCACATATTATTTTGGTCAGTTTTAATAAACATGAATTCTTATGTCTGAGCTAGCCCAAGAAATCAGTCAAGGTCACCAGGGAGAAGTTGTGGAAAGACCCAGATTAAAAAAAAAAAAGAAGAAGAAGAATAGCCATATGTATCCATCGCTTATCCCTTTTTTCTCCTGAGGCTCAAACTTTCCTTCTCTTCTTTGACTCCACTTGTCAACCTGTGCAAGTTTCTACATTCTGAAAACAAACCAACCGACTCTTTCTCCAGGCAGCTCTCCCTCTAGCTATGTTCTTACATCCTTCCTTTCATTTACTACCCAACTCCTTGAGATAGCCATCTAAAAAGCACTTTGTCCCTATGTCAGGTATAGTAGGTATTAATCATAACATTTTGGCATTTATCTTTTTAAGACCTCTCTGCAACATGCCACAAACTCTTCGGTGTCAAACGCCTGACCCTTCCTCATCCTAGTACCAGTCCTCACTCAATAATGTCTTGGAATGACTCCTATAAAAATAGCTGACTTTTTTTTGGTACAAAGTACTACAGATTGTTCCTAGAAATTATGACCATAGAGATAAATATTTTCATAAAAATCATGGCTTTTTATATTCAAAGTCTGGTAATTTAGACAATAAATATTTGTTTTTTGAAAGTTGAGGAATTTTCATAATAGTTTGGAGTATCAATTATTAAAAATCTCATACAAATATTTCATAATCCATATACAATTATACAAATGTTAATCTTTATTAATGTTATTGTTGCTGCTCAAGCTACAACTTTTTTTTTTTTTTGAGACAGGATCTTGCTTTGTCGCCCAGGCTGGAGTGCAGTGGCCTGATCTCGGCTCATTGCAACCTCTGCCTCCCAGGTTCAAGTGATTCTCCTGCCTCAGCCTCCTGAGTAGCTGGGACTACAGGTGCACACCACCATGCCCAGCTAATTTTTGTATGTTTAGTAGAGACGGGGTTTCACCGTATTGGCCAGGATAGTCTCAATCTCCTGACCTTGTGGTCCACCTGCCTTGGCCTCCCAAAGTGCTGGGATTACAAGGGTAAGACACTGTGCCCAGCCAAGCTACAACTCCTAAAAGTACCACTGTTATAAGTATTGCTATAAAACGGTTTTTAAAAGAAAGTTCCACCTATGAGAGAATTTTAGTCCCAGCAATGTAAGTTTATCTCCCAAAGAATGTATTTTCTGATCTATTTTTGTAAATATTTTTGTTGATGATATGAGCTCTTTTGTTTTTATCATTGTTTTTGCAGTAAAATTCAACAGTTTTCCTTGACCTCTACATTCCTATGATTTTTAAAAAATAGAAGACAGGAAGTATTTTTTATTTCTTTCCTTTGATATATCCATCCAAATACGATTTCTCGTTCCACCTTCATAATATGTGTTCTTTCCAATGAATGTAATCCTGGAGATAAACTCAGATTCAGGCAAGTGGACTGGCAGCCTTCCATAGTGGACTACTTTATGACAGAGAATAGTATTTCCGTCCCTTTCCTATTAATTTCTATCAAAAGCCTGCTTTACTTTCTTGTTTCCCAGTGGAACTATTTCTATTTGATTTCAATTAAAAATGAAATGTCAGCATTTCAGGATGTGTTGTACTATTTTATGGTGCACACTATTCCAACTCATTAGGGAGAAGGCAGCATATTTGGAGGAAGCCCAGTTGGGATGGAAAAATAGATGTCTGTTTCACATTTTCATTAGAAATAGAAATCAAAATGTATTTTATCACAACCTCTACTTCAAGGAAGAATCTGTAGCAATCAGTTTTCCAATTCCCATATCATTCACTATCTTGAATTTACCTGGAGGTTTCCTTTATTAGATCATATTTTCCATATTCCCCAGCTAAATTTATCTAGAAACAATCTCGCCTTCATTTCTTGTCTGTGAATACTATATCCTGTTGAAAAAAAGTTCCTAGAGGTTGGTGAAATAGTTAGGGCTGTTAAAAAGTTGAGGACATCACAGGTGGAATTTTATATATGATTGGTGTTCCAGGAGCAAACTTCCACGCTTCAATTTTTGACAATCTGAGACTTGACATATAAAAATTCAAATGTGTATGAAACTTCAGGAAAGTTAGCATCACTCTGTTTCTTCTTTCTCAAAGAAATGGGCATATGTAGGTAGTCATGGAAATGCTTCGGTAGTGATGACAGCTTGACCAGGAGTGTAAAATGCACAATAACAGGATCACTTCTAAAAACTTCAACAAGATATCTCTAATATTTCCTGAAGTACCAGCATCCATCTGGAAAATGAAATGTCTTTCCACTTAAAGGCAAATAATATAATTTTTCCAGTTTTCTTTTTTGTAAGAGGAAAATGATAAAGGAATGTGCTTTCTGACTGTATCATATTTGACTGTACAGAGCACATAAACTGGGAGAAGCACAAATTGTGTAGGCAAATTTCACAGAAAATTAAAATCACTAAACACTGAAATAATCGGGCACCAGCTTCTGTATATGGACAAAAGTTTGAACAAAAAATATACTGACCCTTTCTTTGGTGCCAATGTTCAGCTAATCGATGTGATTACAGTGTGAAGGCTTGAGGTGCTGGGTGAATGGTAAATGTTGCTGTTCAACTTTTGCAGCCCTGGCTCATATTGAGTCAGAGATTTTTTGCTCAAAATGAGTGGTTCTAGTTTGGTAAATCCAATGGCTCCCTTTTCACAGTTATTTGCAGAGTTTACTGCTGCTGAAGGCTGTGTGTTCATTCTATGAACATGTCCAGAAGAATGTTTTTGTCAACAAACATATTGAGCATCGACTGAGTGCTAGATATTGTGTGGAGTGATAGAGAGAAAAGCCATAGAATTCCTGGGAATGCAGGCTTTATGGTGCAGTAGAGGAAACAGACAAATATATACATACATGAAAAAAAGTCTCATAGATGTCCCAATAATGGTTTCCACAGGGTACAATGGCAATGCAGGAAGAGAGTAGCCACATGTATTCAGAAGAGTCAAGAAAGGCTTCATAGGCTGAGCGCAGTGGCTCACACCTGTAATCTCAGCACTTTGGGAGGCCAAGGCGGGTGGATCACTTGAGGTCAGTAGTTCGAGACCAGCCTGCCCAACATGGTGAAACCCCCGTCTTTACTGAAAATACAAAAAATTGCTGGGCATGGTGGCGGGTGCCTGTAATCCCAGCTACTCGGAAGGCTGAGGCAGGATAATTGCTTGAACCCAGGAGGTGGCAGTTGCAGTGAGCCGAGATCGTGCCACTGCATTCCAGCCTGGGTGACAGAATGAGACTCCATCTCAAAAAACAAAACAAGACCTCGTGCAGTGGCTCACACCTGTAATCCCAGCACTTTGGGAGACCGAGGCGGGCGGATCACGAGGTCAGGAGATCGAGACCATCCTGGCCAACACAGTGAAACCCTGTCCCTACTAAAAATACAAAAAATTAGCAGGGCATGGTGGCGGGCACCTGTAGTCCCAGCTACTTGCGAGGCTGAGGCAGGAGAATGGCGTGAACCCAGGAGGCGGAGCTTGCAGTGAGCCAAGATCATGCCACTGCACTCCAGCCTGGGTGACAGAGCGAGACTGTCTAAAAAACAAACAAACAAAGAACAGCTTCATAGAGGACATTAGCCAACAGTTTTTAATGAGGATCCTTTCAAGGCTGACAACTACCTGGCTTCAAGACTTGGTGGTGATAGTGACCTTGACTTCCTCTCTTGCCCCATATATTCAAAAGGAACACTAGCAAAACTTCTTTAGGAACTGGACGACATTAGAAAGAAGGCTGAACTCTCATGTGTGCATAAGGGAATTTGAGAGAGGCACTGCTTTCCTGGCATCTGGTTTGGCCACCAACAACACAATGATGCATCTTCCAATGAAAATCCTGCTGTTCTTATTTCTGTGTTCAAATTTCAGGCTGAATTTGACAGAATTTAATTCTTTTTTAAAAACTTTTTAAAAAGTTTTTTAATTGATGTACCACTTATTCTTTTTAATAATCTTTTTTTCACTAATATAGAGTTAATTTATTTTTAAATGTTGTGTTTAATAGGCCTCCTCTCTTTCATTATACACAGAAAAGCCTTGGAAAAAAATTAAAATACCAGATAATGTCCATTAGTGATGGTCATTGGAAAACACATTCTGTAGGCATGATGTTATACAAAATAAGTGTGATCATGCCCTAGGTTGATGTGAAAAATATTTTTCTGGCCAGAATTAACCAAAATTTCACACCCTTGAAACAAGCTTTAAAATATTTTGATCAATTTCTACAAAAGAACCATTATTTTGTATGTCTTTGTTTTGCAAAAACACTCATCTGGTTTAAGATAGCAATTTGTATGTATTTGAGGCTGACAAATGGACATCACTAGTTCTATGAAAAGAGTGCATATGTAGTAAAATGCCAGACTGCACAGAAACAAGGAATAATCCTCTAGAAAAACAGACATAAGTCGACAGACTTCAAAAGAATTGAGAACACAATTGTTACTAAATATTTCTTTATACATTTATAAATAAGTAGTAAATAATTTCATAAATGCACGAAGTTCCCATGTAATAAACATTGTATGCAACGTAAAATTCACAATCTTATTATATTTTACATAACAATCTTATAAAAAATAATATTTTGTTGGTATGATATTTTCTCATTTCAATGTGAAAAAAACTTTCATGATTCTACAAATGTCTGGAAAATTTATGACAAGTCCTGTTGATATATTTGGTATGCTGACAAGAAGTCCTAAGATCACTATCAATTGAGACACTCTTACTGTCAAGTGGAAATGTAAAATTCATACCAATATTTATAGCTCTCTGGCAAAGCATTGGCTATTATGCCTCCTGGATATACCAAATTAAAATATCTGGATGGTGATGATGAATGAAAGTTAACTACATTTAGGGAGGTCTGCAGTGTAAATTATGCTGCAACAAGCCTAAAAACCTGGTGGCAAAGAATCATAAACATAATACCAGAAGATGTTTGAGAGCCTCTTCCTGAAAGTAAGGTATAAGATACTATGGTGCTTGGGTGCTAAAATACAACAAACTTATTTCATAAAAATGGCAAAGATAAGAAGATTGCTGAAACTCAGAACCCGGGTGAGTGAACGTCTGTGTGCAGCTGCTATAAAACTGGATGATTCTAACAGTTGGACAAGGTTGTGGAGCTATGGTATTGTGCTTGAAGCCAGCGTAGAAACTGCAAAGCTGTTCTTCGTAGAAGTACAGAAGAGACCAAAAAAGGCACAGGAGTGAAATCTATCTAAAAACTTTTATGTAAAATCACTCTCTTAAACTAAAGTCATGAACCATGTACAATTGAAATGTAAGACAGAAGTCACTATTCTGGTTGCCATAATCTTGGACCACGGGGCTTTTGTAAAACAAATGATTTCTAAGTGCTTAAGGTCAACGTGGAAAAAAAAGGCATTTTATCAAACTTATTAAAAGGGAGAAAGATCCTCCAAGATGAATGTCATGTCCTTGGCTCATGTATCATTTGTAGGGAATTCTGTGGGGCCTTTCTAAGATTTCACTGTATGTTTACCTCATCTGTGTAATTTAAACCATTTTGAGCACCATCTGAAGACATTTGTGTCTTCAGCTAAAGTCAAGCAAAGGTTTGTTTTTTAAAAATTACTATATCATTAATTTAAAATATAAAGGGCTGAAAATAATGAACTAACATCTCTGAAATTTTATATAGAATAATAATGTTAGATAATTATAACAATTACTTGAGAAGAGCATGCTTTCAAAGTTGTATACTACTTAGGGGCATTATTGAATTCACAAAATTTTACTACATTAACTATAATGGCACTAAGTTCTTAATCATTATCATGAATAATAAAAATGTGTTGATTGCATACTATTTCAATGGCACTGTGCTAGACACTGGGAATTCAAAAATAACATAAAGGCCCCTGACCTTAATCAGTAATATGCTAACTGAGACTACCAAGCCCATGGCAGAAAAGAAAGGAAATATGTCAGATGAATTACAAGTGTCAGAAGTCCACTGAAAGGGATAATCATTATAGGCTGATTTCTGCAAAGCTTGTTGAAATTCAGTCAATATTCAATATGGCTCATTTATTCATTCTATAAAGAGCTATTAAATGTTTATTGTGTAGCAGAAACTCTTGCTAGGAGCATAGGATGTTATGCCTCTTTTCTTTTGGAGTTTATAACCCCAAAGAGGAGGCTTTACCAAATAATCCATGACACATTGTGTAAAAGAAATCTATCTAAGACTATGAAACGATATAAACAGAGTGCTGACCTAGTTAGAGGGCAAGGAAGGCTTCTTGGAGGAATTTGACTTGTTTTCTGTAGGATGAGTGATGATTAAATGGGCAGAGTTGGGAAGAGGACTGATGCAGACAGGAGCATCAGCACATGCAAAGGTTTTATCCTATTTGAAAGTAGTAAAGGAGGCCAGAGTGGCCAGAAAACACAGAAAAGAAGGAGCACAATGCAAGATGGCACTGGGTCAGTACATACAAGGCTTTGTTGGTCATATGCAACATGTTTATCGTAAGAGCAATGGAAATAATATACTTTTTTTTTTTTGAAATAGAATCTCACTCTGTCACCCAGGTTGCAGTGCAGTGGCATGATCTCGACTCACTACAACCTCTGCCTCCTGGGTTCAAGCGATTCTCCTGCCTCAGCCTCTTGAGTAGTTGAGACTACAGTCACATGCCACCATACTCAGTTAATTTTTGTATTTTTAGTAGAGACAGGATTTCATCATGTTGGCCAGGCTGTCTCGAACACCTGACCTCAGGTGATCCACCTAACTTGGCCTCCCAAAGTGCTGGGATTACAGGCGTGAGCCACCATGCCCATCCAAGAGATAATGTTCTTAGATTGGTGTTTAGAAAACATTCGCTGCAGGGTGGAGAAAAGATGGTGGACATGTTAGAATGAAGGCAGGTAGACAAGTTAGAAGATGGTACTAGTAGTCTGGAAGAAATGATAATGTTTTGGGTTAGGGTAATGCACTATGGAGATGAAGAGAAGTGGACAGAAACTCCTGACAAATGACTAAGCTGGTGAAGGGAATCACTTCTATCTGCTGCAAATACATAGACATGCTTAAAATATATAGCTGAGCTGGAAAGCAAAAGGGTAATTGACACGTGTCAAAAACAAAGCCACTGTTGCAAGTTGAAGATTCAGTCTATTGAGTTCTGAGAGTAGATGATTGCCTTAGGAATGATGTTTAGTGCCTGTCTTGGTAGTGGAATTCATTCTGGTAGCAGCAGTTATTTCGATTTGCAGTTGTTCCAAAACTTGCATAACCAACCTCATTGCATCCCTCAGAAACACTAGTACCAACAGGCCAGTAGACTCTGCTCAAAGGTATTAATTTCAATTCTGCAGGGCCCTTCCTCCAAGTTTCTAAATGTTAGTAATTCTAACCTCATCCTTTTATTACCTTAACTCTAGTGGGGTAGCATCCTTCTGCAGTTCCTTCTATGCCTCAATGCCCTCTTTTTGCCCTTTACCTGATTAACAGTTTTTTTTTGTTTTTTTTTTTGAGACAGAGTCTCGCTCTGTGGCCCAGGCTGGAGTGCAGTGGCACAATCTTGGCTCACTGCAAGCTCCGCCTCTCAAGTTCAGGCCATTCTTCTGCCTCAGCCTCCCAAGTAGCTGGGACTACAGGCGCCTGCAACCACGCCCTGCTAATTTTTTGTATTTTTAGTAGAGACGGCGTTTCACCATGTTAGCCAGGGCGGTCTCCATCTCCTGACCTCGTGATTCGCCCGCCTTGGCCTCCCAAAGTGCTGGGATTACAGGCGTGAACCACTGCGCCCAGCCAACAGTTCTTTAGGTTAATTTTTTTCTATTAAAATAACTGGCATGTCTGACTGGACCCTAACTGTTATAGAGGGAATAGAGACAAGAATCAAAAGGCAATATTCAGGGAGACGACGGAGTTTTTTGAGAGTTGAAGAGCTATATGTCTTCAGATTTTAAAGATCACACCAAGTCTTAGGTAGGATGAATAAAAGCAAACCCAGGTTTAGGCTCAAGGTTATTCAGAAAACATCAAAGGCTATCAGAAAGAAAGACAGATTACCTTCAAAGAATGATGCTCTTACAGAAGACTTCTCATGATCAGCAGATGCCAGAGACAATGAAAGAGCATCTCTATATAGTACTGCTGGAGGGTAACATCCTGATTTAAAAACTACATATTAGTTAATTTGGCTGAAATAATAATGGATTGAATATAGAGTGTGAAGGACAAAGAAGTATCGCAGATGGCCAGAGTTGTAGTTTATGGATTAAGCTCATTATGCCATTAACTGGGATAGGAAATATTGGAGGAATATCCTGTCTGAGGGAAAGAGACCAGTCTCACACCATGTTGGGTTTTAGATGCCTTTGAGATCTCTAGGAACAGACGTGGAATAGGTAGTTATATATGAAGGTATGAGGTCATAGGAGAGGTCCAGGCTGTGGTTGTATATTTGAGTCTTTGGTCAGTGGATGGTAAATGAAGGTTTTCTTATGTATTAGTTATCAATTGCTTTATAAGAAATTAACCTGAAGCTTAGTGGCTTAAAACAACAGTAAGTATTTATTATCCTCACAGTTTCTGTGGGTCAGGTATTTGGAATGTGGCTTAGCCAGATAGTTCTGGCTTAAGGTCTGTTCTGAGGTTTGAGCCAAGATGTGGACTGGGCCTGCAAGTCAGCAAGTTCCTCTAAAGGATTGACCAAGCCTGCAGTATCAGCTTCTAAGGTGGCTCCCACATGCCTGGCAAGTTGGTGCTGGCTGTTGGCAGGATCAGCTCCTCTCCATGTGGGACTCGCCACAGTCTGCTTGAGTGTCTTTATGATATGGGGGTTGGCTTCTTCCAGAATTAGTGATCTAAAAAGAGCAAAGTGGAAGCCACAGTGCCCTTTATGACCTAGTTTAAGAAGTCACACACTGACACCTCTGCCATGTCCTATTTGTTGCAAGCAAGTCACGAATTCCAGCCTATATTCAAGGGGATGGGGGCTCCACCTTTTGAAGTTAGTTTTGTTGGAGGATTTGTGGACATATTTTAAACCCAGCGTACCTGGGGAGATACTATAGAGTGAGTAAAGAAAGAGAGGCTAGAGCAGGGGTGGGCAAACTTTTTCTGTAAAGGGCCAGATAGCAAACTTTTTAAGCATTGCAGGCCATATGGTCTCTGTCACAATTATTCACCTTTGCTGTTGTAGCATACTTAATGACAATACTTAAATGAATAGGTATGTCTGGGTTAAGCCCAAAGTAAGTCTGTGGGCTATAGTTTGTCAACGCTTGATATAGAGCATAGCCAGAAGAAACAGCTGTATACAAAGGCTAAAAACCAAACCAAAACAAAAAAGGCACCAAACAACAACAACAACAACAACAACAACAACAAAGTCTAGGTGCAGCAGGAAAGTTTAGGATCTAACAAAAAACATAATACTATAATTTAGGCTGGCACAGTGGCTCACACCTGTAATTCCAGCTACATGGGAGGCTGAGGCAGGAGAATGGCTTGAGCCCAGGAGGTGGAGGTTGCAGTGAGCCAAGATTGTGCCACTGCACTCCAGCCTGGGGCAACAGAGTGAGACTCCATCTCAAAAAAAACAAAACAAACAAAAAAAAACACTAGAATTTATACGAAACAGTTCTATTAGCTATTAATGTCTCTGTTTTATTCACCTTTTTTCTTTTACTAATACATAATATTTTACATATTTTTTTTTAGTTGTGGAAACTGAGGCTCATGTTGTTTTAGAAACTTATCCAAGTTAGAATTAGCAGATTGGAATTTAAAACCAAATCTGTCTGATTCAAAGTTTATGTTCTTTCCATTTCATAAAGAAAAAACGTCCCATCTAGTGTGGAGGAATACGTGCAAGCATGGTCAGAAAGATAGTTTGGGCCATACTGAAGGGCACTGGATGCCAGGGGCTTTGTACTTTGGTGGTGAGTTTTGAGCAATAAGTTGTGAGTCACATGATTGCAATTGTATCCTATATTAAACTGACAATGGTGTATTGATGACCTTGTGGTAGGGAGTAACAAAGTGAGGGATATTGAGCAAGAGGCTGATTCAATAATCTAGACAGGAAATTGTTAGGATCTGAACTTGAAAGATGTTAATTACGTAGAAGTGATATTGCACAGAAAAGTCCAACTGAACATTGGAAATAGACTGTTGAAGGAAGAACCAAAAATGATCCTGAAAATGGCAGCTAGATTGATAAAGGAAGTTGTAAGGGGGTGCTGTTTCATGCAGAAATTATGAGTTCCTTTTTAGATATATTGAATTTGAGATGCCAGCATGACATCCAAATGGAGGTGTATTAGAGAAAAAACACATGAGAGTGGTTAGGGCTGGAGATGTGGTTTTATAAATGTACATGCTGGCAGAGTTCTTGGAAAGAAAGAGGAACCATGGATTATGAATATTGAGAAGCAGCCAACTTTAGAATGTTGATGGGAAAGGAGACAGAGGAGCAGTGCAAAAGATTAGACAAGAGCCAATGCCTTGTACAATCTCAGCAAGAATCTCAAGAGGGCAGGGCCATGCGTGGTGGCTCAGGCCTGTAATCCCAGCACTTTGGGAGGCCGAGGTGGACAGATCACTTGAAGTCAGGAAATTGAGGCCAGCCCAACCAACATGGCAAAACCCTGTCTCTACTAAAAGTACAGAAATTAGCTGGGCGTGGTGGTGCATGCCTATAATCTCAGCTATTTGGGAGGCTGAGGCATGAGAATCGCTAGAACCCGGGAGGCAGAGGCTGCAGTGAGCCAAGATCGCACCATTGCACTCCAGCCTGGGAGACAGAGCGAGACCCTGTCTCAAAAAAAAAAAAAGAAAAAAAGAAAAGAAAAGAATCTCAAGAGGGCAGGCCAAGTGCCGTGGAGATGTCAGGGAGGGAGGTTGGAGAGCTAGAAACTACTGTTATGTTTGGCCATGGTGGCCATGGAAGATCATTTTTGGTTTCAGTTTCTACTAAGATGCTAAAGTAGCCCAAATGCTGGTTCCTACCTCCAAGGGCCTCCTGGAGAAGCTAGAGTAGCAGTTCTCAACCCCGGCGCATGTTGCAATATCCTGAGAAGTTTTAAAAAATGATGCCTGGCTTTCAATTGCAACCTCCATCTTTGAGTAATTTGTCAAAATGATGAAGATGAAGGGAAAGAGGAGAGGCACCTGTGGTATTTTCTCCAGCCTTTTAGAAAACATGGGGTTGTTCCTTTGGCCGCATAAGTGCCAATCTACAAGAAAGGCGATACCGTAGACATCAAGAGAATGAGCACTGTTCGAAAAGGAATGCCGCACAAGTGTTACCATGGCAAAGCTGGAAGAGTCTACAGTGTAACCCAGCATGCTGTTGGCATTGTTGTAAACAAACAAGATAAGAGAAAGATTCTTGCCAAGAGAATTAATGTACATATTGAGCATATTAAGCACTCTTAAGAGCTGAGATAGCATCCTGAAATGGGAGGAGGAAAATGATCAGAAAAAGAAGGAAGCCGAAGAGAAAGGGATCTAGGTTCAACCGAAAGACCAGCCTGCTCTGCTCAGAGAAGCACATTTTCTGAGAACCAAAGAAAAGGAGCTCGAGCTGCTGGAATCTATTCCCCATGAATTCATGGCATGATAGGCGTAAAATAAATAAATAAAGACCTTGGGATGGTTAAAAAAAAAAAAAAGGAAAGAAAAAAATGATGTCTCAGTCTCATCCTAAGAACTTCTAAATTAATTGGTCTAGGAGTGTGGCTTGGGCATTGGGATTTTAAAAAATCTCCCCAAGTAATTCTAATACACAGCCAAGATTGAGACTCATGGCCGTAGAGGAAAAATACCAAATTATGGAGAAAATTGTGGGAAGTTCCTGGGGTAATAGTAGCTGTTTTGAAGTTGTGTGTGTGTGTGTGTGCACGCACCTTAGGGGGAGACATATCTGAGACCAGGGGCAGTCCAGCACTTCTGTGGGAGGTTAACATAGGAAGGGAATTTAGGAATTTTGCTCTTACTTTTCCAAACATTGCTTTGGGACAAATAATGCCCAACCTTCTACTTGCAGTGACTCTGATGCTTCAAACATAAGAGCAGGGCAGCATAAAAGTCTTGATCCTGTGAGATACTGAGAAGAACAGGTGTCGATTCACTAAACTAGGATCACTTTTCTACCTCCTTTTTTCCGTCTCAAAATCTGCAGATCTGGGGATTCATAGCATTGGAATGTCTCTCTCTCTTTTTTTTTTTTTTTTCCTGGAGTCTCCCTCTCTCACCCGGGCTGGAGTGCAGTGGTGCAATCTCAGCTTACTGCAACCTCCACCTCCCGGGTTCAAGTGATTCTCCTGGCTCAGCATCCTGAGTAGCTGGGATTACAGGCACGTGCCACCATACTCGGCTAATTTTTGTATTTTTAGTAGAGATGGGATTTCACCATGTTGGTCAGGCTGGTCTCGAACTCCTGATCTCGTGACCTGCCCACCTCGGCCTCCCAAAGTGCTGGGATTACAGGTGTGAGCCACCGCACCCGAATGGAATGTCTCTTAATATAGTATCCCAAGAAGGGCAAACAGTAAAATCTTGACCAGAGCTGTTCTGTGGAATGAGGCATGATTAACTTTGGTTTTCTGGGGCCTCCACCAGAAAACTTTCCACACTAAGTCTCATTCATCCCACCCATACCCCCCATACTAAATACTCTGATGAGGGCTGAAATCCGGCTTCTCCCCATATACACTGCCTGATGCCCTCATGGGGAGATGAGTTCACAGTCCAAACTAATAGGTGTTATCAGGAGCACAACTCTTTCAAAGGAAAAACAAACACTGGATTACATAGTTCATCAGAAGCAGCATTGTTAGAAAGAGAAACGATTTAAAATTAGCCTAATAAAAATTCTAAGACATAAGTAAAAGAAACTAGCAGTAATATGAAATAAGAATAAAAAATATACTCAAGCAGCTATATTAGGTAAAAAACATGATAGCTGAAATAAAACTGTAATGAGATAAATGGCAGAATGAATACAACTGAAAAATGAATTAGAATTGGAAGAAAGGATTGAGGAAATTCTCAGAAAGACAAAGGAAAGTACAAACAAATTACAAATTTTTTTTTAAAAAGCTACAAAGGAAAGAAATAATGGTTATAAGTTCTGGCTAATAAGAGTCCAATAAAAGAGAGAGGTGACAATGAAGAGAAAACATGGAGTACATTTCCCACAATTTAAAATACAAGGAAGAACGACTTCAAATTGAAAGAGTCCTTAGAATAATAGATAAAGAAAACCTACAAGGAAACATATTTCAATTGAATAGTTTCAAAGAAAAAGAGAGTTCTAAAAAAGCAGATTACATGCAGAGGAACAAGATCAGATTGATATGATAGTTTTTGAAAAACAATTTAAGAAACAGTGATTTTTTGTTTTGTTTTGTTTTGTTTTGTTTTGCCAGGCATGGTGAGAAGGTTGAGGTGGGGGGATCACTTGAATCCGGAGAGGTCCAAGCCGCAGTGAGCCATTGGCCATAATAGTGCCCCTGCACTTCAGCCGGGGCGATAGAGTGAGACCCTGTCTTAATTTAAAAAAAAATAGTGGTAGTAAAAATATTTAAGAAACATAATTTACAACTTCGAATTTTGTATCTACCCAAACTGTCATTTAAATATGAGGGGTAGATAAGAATATTCTCTCATACATAAGACCTAAGAAGGATCCCCACTCAAAGAGCATTATCAAAAAGAGTTTTAGATAAAGCACTTAAGGAAGTGAAGAGACAAATTCAGGAGAAGCTGCAATAAATATATGAAGTAAAAGTGATTTAATACTTTGGTACCTTTTTATCACTGCTATTGTCTTTAAAGTATTACTAAGATAGAAGAAAATAAAATAGTATATCCATAATAATCTTAAAAAGTATGAAAATATGAAGTAAAAGTGATGTAATACTTTGGTGGCTTTTTGTTATCACTGCTATTGTCTTTAAAGCATTACTAAGATAGAAGAAAATAAAATAGTGTATCCATAATAATCTTAAAAAGTATGAAAATCTGGATAATGTCAACATAATGAGAGCTGAAGGGAAACTGAAGTATATGAAAATGTCATATAAACACCCAATTACAAAAACAATCCAGAGAATAGATTAAGAAGACACACAGAATACATGGGAAATAAATTAAGTGGGCTGGGCATGGTGGCTCATGCCTGTAGTTCAAGCACGTTGGGAAGCTGGGGTGGGCGGATCATTCGAGCTCAAGAGTTTGAGACCAGCCTGGGCAACATGGTGAAACCATCTCTACAAAAATTACAAAAATTAGCCAGGCCTGGTGGTACGTGCCTGTAGTCCCAGCTACTCCAGAGGCTGAGGTGGGAGAATCTCATGAGCATGAGAGGTCAAGGCTGCAGTAAGCTGTGATCACGCCATTGTACTCCAGCCTAGGTGACAGAGCAAGACCCTGTCTCAAAAATAAGTAGACAAACAAATAAAGTGGGTAGACAGATGTTCAAAAAATTTAAAATTTTAATAAATAGAAATGGACAAAAATGTAAATATTGACAGATCAGGGAAAAACATTTAAATTAGATAAAAATAAATAGACATTAAAATTTTTAAAAAGAGCATTTTTAGGGATAAGAATAGTGAAAATTAATAAAAATGACCTCAAAATACATAAAGCAAAGTTGAAAGAGGCACCCCAATCTTTAGGCTGGGATGATATCAGAGGAGGGTGACTAGGGAGCCTAGGTCTTTATTTCTGAGGTTGCAGTGAGCCGAGATTGTGCCACTGCACTCCAGCCTGGGTGACAGAGCATGACTCTGTTCCCCCCAACCCCTCCCCACCAACAAAAAAAAAAAAAAAAAAGAAAAGGACAATCAACTGATGTAAACATCAAAATAACAAAGATCTTTGAATTATCTAACAAAATTCTAAAGCAGCCATCTAAGAGTTTTAGAATGCTTCAGTGAGAAACTATGAGCTCACTTGAAACTAATGAAATAATAGCCCCGACAAATAAATAGAAGATGTAAAGATGAACCAAATGAAAATTCTAGAGTTGCAAAATATAATAACTAAAATAAAAACTTAATGGATGGACTCAACATTAGAGTGGAGGAACAGAGAGGAATGAATCAGTGTACTGGGAGATGAAACAATAGTAATTATCTAATCAGAATAACAGAGAAAATAGTCTGGAAGAAAAGAACAGAGGTGAACAAAGATGCAGGGATCTATGTAATTATAACAAAAGATCTAAGTGCATTTCATCAGTCTTGGAAAGAGAAGAAAGAGGATAGGGCTAAAAGGAACTTAGAGAAATGATGACCAAAAACTTAAAAACTTGGCAAAAGACATACACCTATGGATTTAAGAAGCTGAGCAAAGCCCAAATAAGGTAACTGCCCCCATCCCTAAAAAATGCACACCAAGAAACATTGTATTAGTTCGTTTTCAAACTGCTGATAAAGACACACCCAAGATTGAGCAATTTATAAAGAAAAAGAGGCTTAATGGACTCACAGTTCCACGTGGCTGGGGAGGCCTCACAATCATAGTGGATGGTGAAAGGCATGGTGGCAGACAAGAGAGAATGAGAGCCAAGCAAAAGGGAAAACCCTTAAAAAACATCAGATCTCATGAGACTTATTCACTAACAGGAGAACAGTATGGGGGAAACTGCCTCCTCCCACCGAGTCCCTCTCACAACATGTGGGAATTATGTGAGCTACAATTCAAGATGAGATTTGGGTGGGGACACAGCCAAACCATATCACACATTATAGTCAAACTTCTAAAACTAGACAAAGAAAAAATCTCCAAAGCAGCAATAAAGAAATGACAACTTAACTATAGGAGAAAACAGTTGGAATGACAGTCGATTTCTCATTAGAAACCATAGAAGCCAGAAGGAAGTAGCACAACATATTTCAAATGTTGAAAGAAAACAGCTGTTAACCCTGAATACAATATTCAGTGAAAATATCCTCCAGGAATGAAGGGGAAATCAGATGAGGGAAAATGAAGAGATTTACCCTAAAAGAATGACTAAAAGAAGTTCTACAGACTGAACGAAAATAATAAACCTTGGAACATCGTAGGGGAGAAAAAACACAGTAAGCAAAAATATGGAGTAAATATAAGAGACATTCCTTTTCTTGAGTTTTCTAAATTATGTTTGATAGCTGAGGCAAAAATTGTAACAATGTCTGGTGTGGTTCTGCATGTATGTAGAGAAAGTATTTAAGACAATCATGTAAGTGGGGAGAGTAAAAGGACTTAACCTGGTGAAGTAACAACAACAGTAGATTGTGATGTTATAATGATATATAATGAAATGCCTAGAGCAACCACTAAAAAAGCTGTACAAAGAGCTATACTCAAAATCACTATAAACAAATCAAATGAAAAATTTTAAATGTCCCTGTAAGCCATAGAAAGGAAAAGAAAAGAAAACAGAGAAATGAAAAACAGAGAGGACAAACAGAAAATAAAAAATAAAATGGCAGATTTAAGCCCTAACATATCAATTACACTAAATGGTCAAAACATATCACCAATTACAAGTCATAGATTTGCCTAGAATGAATGATAAAATTGATCCAACAATGAGCTCTCTGCATGAAACTCATTTTAAGTGTAATGATATAGGTGGTTTGAAAGTAAAATAATGTAAAGTAATATATCATACAAATATTAATCAGAAGAAGATAGGAGTTGGCTATGTTAATATCAGATAAAATAGACACATGCAATTAAAATGAACAGAAATAAAAAGGTAATTCCACCAAGAAAACATAGCAATCTTAAATGTGCATGCCTCAAACAACAGAGCTGGAAAACATGTGCGGCTGAAAAATATGTGAAGCAAAAACTGAAACGAGAAATAGACAAATCCAACAAAAATTATAGCTGGAAACTTCAATACCTTTCTCTCAGCAACTGACAGGACTAGACAAATATCAAGTGTATAGAATAACTCAACAACAGCATCAACCAGCAGGATCTAATCAATATTTACAGAACCCTCCACTCAAAAAAAGCAGAATACATACTCTTTTCAAAAGCCCGCAGAATACATACTCTTTTCAAAAGCCCACAAAATACATACCAGTGTGGGCCATAAAACAAACCTCATCAAATTTAACATAACTGTTCTTTGACCACAGTGGAACCAAACTAGAAAACAGTGAATGATACACCGTTTTTTTTTGTTTGTTTGTTTTGTTTTTTTTTGTAAAAACTTGTTTTTAATTTTGTATAAAATAAAGGTGGTCCATGCCCAGGGGGGCTGTAGGAAATCCAAGCAGACCAGCTGGGGTGGGGGGATGTAGCCTACCTCGGGGGACTGTGAATGGGGGACTGTCTGTCCTGAAAACGGGCTGAGAAGGCCCGTCAGGGGCCCAGGTCCCTCAGAGGGGCCTGGGATGCCCCCCCAACCCAAGGGGCAGAGACTGGGCAGTGGGGAGCCCCCATCGTGCCCCAGAGGTGGCCACAGGCTGAAGGAGGGGCCTGAGGCACCGCAGCCTGCAACCCCCAGGGCTGCAGTCCACTAACTTTTTACAGAATAAAAGGAACATGGGGATGGGGAAAAAATACCAAATACTGGTAAACGAAATGACAGATTTCTAAATAACTCACGACTTAAAAGAATAAGTCTTAAGAGAAATTTAAAAAATACATTGGACTGAATGGAAACAAAGTGACAACATATTAAAATTTTCCAGGCACAGTTAAAGCAGTGCTGATATGGAAATGTATAGTGCTAAATACATATATTAGAAAAAAAGTCTAAAATTAGTAATCTAAGTTCCCACTTCAATGGCTTAGAAAAAGAAGAGCAAAATAAATTCAAAACAATAATAAGAAATAAAATAATAAATACAAGAACAGAAATCAATGAAATGGAAAACAAAAAATGATAGAGACAATCAATGAAACAAAGGGTTGGTTTTTTGAAAACAATAATAAAATTGACAAACCTATAGCATGAATGACAAAGAAAAAAGAGAGAGAGAACACAAATTACTATTATCAGAAATTAAAGAGGGAATATCACTACAGACACTGCAGGCATCAAAAGGAGATAATAAGCGATATTATGAGCAACTCTATATACACAAATTTAACAACTTAGATAAAATTCTTCAAAAAATGCACCTACCATAAGTTCCCCACTATAAGACAGATAATATGAATAGCCCTGTAACTATTGAGAAAATTGAATTTGTAATTAAAGGACTTCCCCACAAAGAAATATCCAGGCCCAGATGGTTTTATTGGAGAATTCTACCAAATGTTTCAGGAAGAATTAACAAGAATTATATACAAACTTTTACAAAAAAATAGAAGAGGAAGAGACACTTTCCAATTCATTTTATGAAGCTAGTATTATCCTGATACTCAAATAAGATAAAGACAGTTTGAATAAAACAAAAAAATTACAGAACGATAACCCCTAGGAATAAAGTTGCAAAAATCGTTAAGATAATAGAAAATAGAATTCAGCAATATACAAAAATATTTATGTATCATGATCAAATGAAGTTTATTCTAAGGATGCAAGGCAGTTTTAAAATTCGAAATGAAACAAGGATGCTCACATCACTACTTCTATTCAACATTTTATATGGAGGTCCTAGTCTGTGAAATAAAGCAAGAAAAAATAAGATAACTTAAGAATTCAAACAAATAAAGTAAAGCTTTAATTGTTTATGTAAAATGATTGCTAACATAGAAAATCTCAATTTACAAATTACTGGAAATAAATGGAGAGTTTAGCAAGATTAACATACAGTTTTAGTTTTATAAACACACAGCAAACAACTAGAAAATTAAAGACAAGATACCACATGCAGTGTTGTCAGAGAGAATCACATCTCTAGAAAGAAATCTAACAAAACATGAGCAACACTTGTACAGGAATTATAAATTCTCATTGGCAGATATTGACAGAAACCTACACAAATGAAGAGATATATCATATTTATCAACAGGAAGAGTATTATTGCAAAGATGGCGTACTCTCCACATTGATTCAATGCAATTCCAATAAAGTTCTGAGATGGCTTTTTATGAAAAGTAATAAAATCTTTCTAAAATTTCTATGAAAGAATGAAAAGCCAAAAGTAGCCATGGCACTCTTGAAGAACAAGCAGAGAGAGGGGAATATGTCCTGCTAGATGTTATGGATTATTAGGAAATAATAGCAGATAAGACAGAATTGGTCCCAGCAATAGTGTACCTAAGTTAACAAGTACAAGAGTACATGCCCAGAGAACACCTAACAATGGGACTTCGGAACTTGATAGAAATGGCAAATGAGATAAGCAGAGAAAGGCAAGGATGCCTAATAAATGGACCTTGAAAGATTGTTATTCATTTGCAAAAAGGTACTTTATACAAAAATAGCTTCAAATGAATTAAAAACTTAAATTTAAAAATTATAAAATTGGAAGCCTTAAGAGAAAAAAATAGGTGAATATCTTTTATACCTTGAGATGAAAGATTAATTAACCCATTCTGTGTTTCCCCCAAGAAATGAGTGCTGGCAACAGGCTGCACTGTTTTTTTTCTCTAAATGGGAAATGGGTTAGACAACACAGAAAACTGATTATGAAAGATAAATAACTTTCTGTAAATTAGAGATAAGAATTTTGTTCACTAAATACATTTTAGCGATAATGAACAGACAAGTTCAAACTGGGTGAAGATATTTGCAATACACACAACAAATAAGGATTTAATGTGAGGAATATGTAACTAAGATCTACAAATCAATAATACATTTCAAAGAATTGGTAGTAAAATGGGCAAAAGACATGAACAGACATTTTACTGAAAACACTCATGTTCACTAAATATATGGAAAGACCTTCAACATCATTAGTGATCAGGGAAATGCAAATATCAACATCTTACTTAGATAACATTTTGTATCACTTTCATTGGCAAAGATAAGTGTGGCAATATCAAGTATTGGAGAGGATATAGAATCCTCCATTTACCACTGAAAGGAGTGCAAATCATTTTAACCACTTTAGAAAACAGGTTTGTTGGCGGCGCATGGTGGCTCATGCCTGCAATCCCAGCACTTTCGGAGGCCGAAGTGGGCTGATCACGAGGTCAAGAGCTCGAGATCATCCTGGCCAATATGGTGAAACCCTCCCTCTCCTAAAAATACAAAAAATTAGCTGGGCATGGTGGCACACCTGTAGTCTCAGCTACTCAGGAGGCTGAGGCAGGAGGATCGCTTGAATCCAGGAGGTGGAAGTTGCAGTGAGCCGAGATCGCGCCACTGCACTCCAACCTGGTGACAGAGCAAGACTCTGTCTCAAAAAAAAAAAAAAAAAAAAAGAAAAAAAGATTTGATGTTATTCCTTAAAGCTGGACATTTACATTCTTTGGGATACAACAGTTCCACTCCTGGGTATTTATGGGGCCATATTCAAGAACAACTTTTGCACATGCACAAAGATACATAGTGCACTCTTCAAACAGCAAAAATAGAAAACAGTCCAATTGTCCATTAACAGGAGAGTGGTTGAATGCACTGTGTTATATTTACAGAATGAAATATATTTTAGTTTATATAAATGAATTACAGTGACATGCAACCATATGGATGAATGTTAGCAATATAGTAAATGAAAAAGCTTACAAAGTATACTGTAAAAATGACTAAAAGTAAAATATGCTTTTAAGGAATGTATTTTGTTTTGAATTTTGTACTGTGTGTATGTATTATCTATTTTAAAAAGTGAAAAGCGAAGAGATGCTGCTCCAATAAAACATTGCTGTAAAAGACTTTGTAAGAGCAGTATTTTTATTCTTTGGATCTCAAACACTGATATAGTGGAGTATGTTTGTAAAGGTAAAGGAGCCTGCAAGGAAGAAAGGATTGAATATATATATATATATATATATATATATATGAACAATAACTGATGATGGGCAAGTTCAAGTATGTGAAAGGAATAGATATAATCAAGACTGAAGGGACCGAAGTGTTGGCCAGCTGCAAGAACAGGAATGGTGTTTCTTCAAAGTTTCTGGAAAATCCATAAGCATAAGTTTAATATTTTTGATTCTATGTTTTTTTTAAATTTATTTTCTTGAGTCTTTTTGGTAATTACTAGAATAATGATATTTCTGTAATGATCTGAAATACTTATCAATTAGGTTAGAATTCATTGTGTGTGTGCTTTGAAACATTTCAGAAATGAAATGATTTTAATATTTAATATTTAAATTTAGTATTTTTAGTGTGAATACTAATACTGAAAAACATGTATGTTTTAATTTTTTCTGGTTTTGTTGTAGTTTTCTCTAATAACCTACCATAAAGAAGATGGTGAGTTTGTTTTCGATATTTTTGCTGTTGTCATTTCCTGCTTAGTTATGTTTTGATAGATTCTGTAACTCTTATCTTTACTGAAGCATTTAAAATGTGGTGTCCCTTTTACTAAGGAGTTATGCCTACAGGCACACATAGAACAAGTTAATTGCACACAAAAATAATGAATAATGTAAATTATTGTACCACGTATTGTTCATGGGCCATATGTGTTAAAATGCTGAGAGTAAAAATTATGGTCATGCTGGAAGTGGAAAATAATCGGCCTATTCCATTCGATGTTGCTCCAGATATTAGAGTATGGAGTTTTGTTGAGTTCAAGTTGCCTACCAAAAAGATGAAGTAAGTGGGAGGAGCACGGGAGCTTCAGGTTGACCTGTACTCCCCAAAGCACAGCCTAAAGCTGCCTAGATCCTCCGTCCCATGGCCAAGCCTCGTGTGGGACATATTCCTGGATAAGTCTTGCCAGAGAAGGTATATCTGAACAAACTTGCAAGTAGAAAAATTTCATCTTCTTAAATTTTTGGCACCTAGGATCTATCTCCTAAAGAAACATCCTCTGAAGAAAGAAAAAAAAATCTCTTAAATCTAGGAATATGTAAATTTCAATAAGTTTAAATCATTTTCCCTCTTCGATGTGTCTGTGCATTTTGATACCTGCTATTGTGGAAGGAAAAACTTACCTCCCAGATAAAGTTATTCCAAGCAGCAGACAGCCGCAGCAGGTGGGAGAAATTTGGCAGGAAGAGGGGTTGGGGCGTAGGAGCTTGTATTGTATCCCATAAGCTGATACCACATGCATTATGTCATGGGTGTCTGGACTCTCACTTGTTTGGGCTCCAGACGCCTACATCTGGGATAGAACTTTTTTCTTTTGGAGGAAGAGAGGGGCAAAAAGTGATATATTTAGTCCTTCCTCGGCTTTCAGAATGAAATGTAATTAGCCAAAATAGGAATTCTATAAGCAGCTTAAACCCAAATGGGAAAGCCACGCAGAGTGGAAAGCTAGATCAGATGAGTACAAAAGATTAAAGAGACATAGTGATGTCCTGTGGGATAAAAATGGCAAAACCAGAAGATTTTACACTTAAGCTGAAAGAGGAAATAAGAATAAGAAAAGGATAAAGGCAAATATCCTTTAAGCAGATTCACATCAAGCAAAATACTCAATCAGGAGGTTGGCAATGAAAGTTACGAAGAACAGTAGAATGTTTTCATCTACTGGATACATCTGAATATACAGACCCTGATGTTTCAGGGTAGAAAAGAACTTCACTGAAGGAATACCAGCATCACTATCTTTCTGAGCATTCTTAGCTTAGAGAATTTATCCTGTAAAAATTAATGGAAGACCAACATAATAGTTATTTAAAAAGATATTGTTATGTAAATAGCAATTTGCATAAAAATACAACACTAAATTTAAACTGTTACTAATACTGCCATATTCCACACTTCCCCTAAATGCTTTCAATGGAGGAGAAATAGCTCTCTCTCTCTCTCTCTCTCTCTATATATATATATAAAATACCTATGTATTTTATAAAATAATAAAATAGCTATATATATAATTTAATAATATACTCATATATGAGTAGAAGAATGAGTACCACCGTGTTGAGTATCTTATTTATAGAAATCTCTCTTCTCTGGTTTCTGTGTGTGTGTGCACCCATGCAAATACATGTTTACATCTTTCACTCTTTCATATATTAAACATATTACACACACACACACGCACACATAAATCTTTGGGAAGAGAATGAATATAGCAAGGCAAATCATTAGTAAGAAAAATATTGATCTGGAATCTTAAATTCAGCTAAGAAAAAACAAAAAACAAAAACCATTAGCCATAAGATTCTGCCACTCAGAAAGCTCAAAGATTTATGATGTACTTCAAGAAGAAGAAGAAGGCCACTAAGCACCTTCAAAAGGTGACAGAAGTAAAATTGAACTGTAGTGGGTTTTGAGCTACAGACCAAGCAGATCTTTAACAATGCCTATGCATAGGGTATAAGAATTGCACCTACTAGGTCACATGGTCCTCCATGCACGTGGAACTACCACCACCTCTGATGGATGGACACTAGCACTCTCTTTGAAAAATGCGCATATACGTGCCATTTTCCTTTTTTCTTCTCCTTATGGCCTATCCTGAATATTGGGATTCCCACTCACTGTTCTCCTGCCCCACCTTTACCAGCCCTCCTGCTCCCCCACTTTCTGCTGAAAGCCAGTGGGGAGGGGAGATCTCATAAGAGATATGCACATTGTGGTCAGAGAGAAGTATCAGCACCCAACAGCTCTCCTCACTCCAATCCCCTCCCTCCAACTGCTGCCACTGTCCTAGTCCAGAGCTGGTCTCACAGGTGCCATCACTGCTTTCTCTCTGCACCTGGTGTGCACTTGTAGAGTCAAGTCATGAGTTTGGTTGCTCTTCTGAGATGTGGCAGAATCTCACACCAGTCTTTCTTGCTCAGCATTACTACTGTGTATATGCACAGTCTATCTCTCAGGGATCTCAGTAAAAAGAAATGAGGCAGGAAGGACAATGACTTGAGAGCTATTCTCTCCCTTTGAATCAGCCAGGGCTCAGTGCATGAGGCAGAAACTAACCCACCACAGGGCTACGGCTCCTCAGGCCACCACTAGTGCTAGGCTGGAAGCAAGAAGCCACCTCTTCATCTTCAATGGCCCCTCATACCTGGGAAGCTGGAGAGTGGCCCCCAAAGCAGTGACATAGAAATTAGAAAGTATGGTACTACTGATGGTTTCCTTGCTCAATTTTTGTATTTCCCCACCTTCTTTGGTTGTGCTACTTTAAGCACTTTCCTGTGGGGTGAGTATACTTCCCTACCCAAATGGCATCAGGCTTGGCCATATGATTTCTTTTAGCCATTGAAATATGAGTGTAAATGGCAATACAGTTTGAGCAACCCTAATCTGAAAATCCGAAATCCAAAATGTTTCAAAATCCCAAACTTTTTGAGTGCTGATATGACATCACAAGTGGAAAATTCCATACCTGACACCTTTGCCTTTTGGCGATTCAATATACACAAATTTTAGTTCATGCAGAAAATTATTTAAAATATTTTATAAAATTAAACTCAGGCTATCAGTTTAGATATATATGAAACATAAATAAATTTCATGTTTAGATTTGGATCCCATTTCCAGGATATCTGATTACACATATTAAAATATTCTAAAATCCAATAACATTCAAAATCTGAAACACACCTGGTCTCAAGAATTTCAGATAAGGGATACTCAACCATGATGCCACACCCACACAGAAGTTTTAAGAGCATTACTTGCTTTACCTCTTTGTCTTCATCCTCTGCCATGCCAGTTTCATGTCTAATAGTGGCTGTGTTTTAACCAGGTCCTGAAATGTAGGCAGGTAGAAAGGAACTGCAGTTCTGTACCCAGCCTACTCCTGACATGTGATGTGAACTAGAAATTAACCTTTATGGTTGTAAGCCACTAAATATTTGGTATTGTTTATTACTGAGGTTGCTTTTGGTACCTTGAGAGTGGGTCCTGGATGAAGCGAGATTTTTTTTTAAACTTTGGGGGAAATAATAGAAATTTAGAAAACTATTCTTTCAAAACATACTGTATTGTAAAAAGAGGAGAAATAAACACAACTTTTAACAAGAATATTTCTTAATGATGATTTTCAAAGATTTTTGGTAGCAAAATCTTTTACTCAGAGACACTTGAGGACAAAAGGCATGTTCCTTCATGAAGAGGGTGGCCTATTCTGCTGTCAATCATCCTTTAAAGAGTGAGATTCTACAACAGGAAGTAAACGCTTGGAAGAACGATGATGAGAGGACTCCTTCTCTCTTGGCCTAGACTCTATGGAGTCCAGGCATACTCAAGAATATTTCCAGTCTCATGAGTCATGACAGCAGCCAGGCTGAGAGGCAACTTGCAGCCTGGAGATCCTATAAGGATGACCTGTGGGCTATGGGTTCTGAGAGTGATCAAAAAGAATAGTCAGTTCTCGAACTCACTTGCTGTGTGCTGTTCTCCTTTCTTTTCCTGAAATCTTTAGCTAAGTCTTGTGAGCCTCATCTCACTGGTGCGGTGGAAGAAAATTAAGGGTAACAAAGCAAATGGAAGTTCTAAAAACGATCTGAGATAGGTGGAATGAGGTCTTGGTGAGGGATTTAGGTTAGCTGTGTGTTTCCAGGCATGTGGAGGCACAGGCTGCATCCTGGACAGACGGAAGAACACAGAAGATACCAACCACTTCTCATTCCAGGAAATTCTCTTTGGCATACTAGAAAGAATAAGGAAACTTGAAAGTGGATAGAGGGCTGCCTGTTGGGCAGGAGGGGTACTGTGTTGTTGAAATGTAGATGAGCAGATATTTTGATAAGTTCTTCCATTTGTATATCCAAGTTGATGAAGGTTGAGGATATAGTAGAATGAATTATTGGCCCTAGTACTTTACCCATGCCTCTATGTTTTGTCATATAAACATAAATGTCCTTCCCACAAAAGGTGTAGTGTATTTACGCACCACTTGAATTTGGGCTTGGTCCTGTGACCTGCTTTGGCCCGTGAGATAGTAATGCCAGTGACACAACAGGGGGTTGGAATGTGCTTGGACAGCCGGGCTTGCCCTTTTGAATTTTTGTTGTCCCATGAGAGGAACATGCCTGGGCTGGCCTGTTGGTCTGAAGAGGAGGATGAGAGAGGCGTGGAGCAGGGCTACCCCACTCACTGACTGAACAAGAGTTAATAAATACTTGTTGATACCACTCAGATTTTGAGGTTGATTATTATGTAGCAATAGTTGACTAATACTGACAGATACTTGAATTATAATTCAAAAGTTCAGCAGTTGCTTTAGGGATGGAGAGTAGGATAAAGACAGAAAACTGTTCTTTTTCTGAATAGACTGAAAGGGAGATGTCTCTGTGGGGAGTAATAGGTGGTTCAAGAGGAGAGGGATGAAGGCAGCCCACTCCCTGTGATAACCTTGAAGAAGAGAAAGGAGGAAGTTTTCCCAGATTTTATACATCTTGGAGACTAGCGCCTTCATGGATGAAGTGTCATACCTGTAATTTTCAATGGATGAGTCAAGTCGAAGTGAACAAAACTGCAGATTTGAAGAGAAAAGGAAAGAAAAAAGGCTGACAGGAGGGGAACCACAATCCTAATGATTTCACTGCTATAGCCTCAAGACTGGAGAGGAAAGGTTTCTGGGCAAATAGAAACCTGCGGGAGGTACCTCAAAATTCCCCATCCCCCAAATCCTTATATTTCTTTTCATCTGATAACTCATCCAATTGCAAAAATCATTTGCTACCTTGCTGAGTTTTTGCTCACTAACTATTATGTATTCTCTTAGAGGCAGATTGGGCATTCTTATGAACCACACTGGGCAAATGGCATCAGGGGTCAGGGGTGGTCGGGGTACAGGAGAAGCAGTGCTTTTCTATGGTGTGGCCCTCTTGGTTTTTTTTTTCCTGGAGTGCAGTGGTAAGATCACAGCTCACTACAACCTCTGCTCACTGCTGGGTTCAAGTGATCCTCCTACCTCAGACTCCCCAGTAGCTGGGACTACAGGCGGGCACCACCACACCTGGCTAATTTTTTCTCCTTTTTGTACAGACAGGGGCTTGCCATGTTGCCCAGGCAGGTCTCAAACTCCTGGGCTCAAGCAATCCTCCCACCTCGGCCTCCCAAACTGCTGGGATTACAGGCATGAGCCACTGCATCCAGCCGTAGTGAGTCCCTCTTTGATTCTCTTATTGTTAGAGAAAAAAACGCTTGTTAAACCCACAACTGAGGGATTCATGTGAAGATCACAACAGACGAGTGATGGAGGGAGACCTCCCTTCTGCTCCCCCCTAAAGCTAAAGCATCGAAGTGAACAAAAGGGGTGATATGAAGCAAGTGAAACTCAAAGATGAGTTCCAAGAATAGAAATAATTTGATATTTTCTATAGACAAGGCATCACTGTTTTGAAAGCTGATGCCATTGTTGCAGAAAAAGAAATTAGCACCTGCTTTATTTCTGCAAATCAATTAATCCCAACTAAGATCCCAATCCTCATAGTGTTGAATGCACTATTAGGCACTGAAAATTTCACATTCAGAAAATATTTATTTAGAGGGTTTTTGTAATAGATTTATTTCAAATTATGATTTTGAATAAAATAAATTATTTTATTTGTTGTATGATATTCCAAATTGCTTCAGTAAGAAAAGTAAAAGAGAAATCTGAGATAATGAGATTTTTTTCTTAAAAAAGGCAGATGCGCCAGAATTTGTACATTAAAATGTATAATCTGGGGGTATTTTCCAAAGTAATCTCTTAGGGAGGTTACACACTTATTTAGGTCAAACAAATTAACTCAAAATACTAAATACTCTTCCCATGTAGAAATGCTTTCAGGGCTTGCAGCTCATCATTATGAATATCCTTAATGATGGCATATGTTTAATTTTAAGGATGAATTTCATTTCTGAAAGTAGCTATCAGTTATTTTGAGTCAAGTTTTTGGGTGACCCAAAATAAAAGTTTTAGGCTGAGTTCCCGCATATGTTTAACATATTGTCTCAGATGCGTCTGTGGAATGAGTGACTACTCCCAGGGAGACTGACTTCATATGTTGATATATTGGATAAAATGAAATGAGTCTCACTGTGTAGTCACACTTTGTACTGTATCTGAATCAAAGGAGATCAATGATCATTTCTGCAGCTTTTCACTTCTGGGCTTTCATTTTTCTTCTTTGAGTTCAATATGATACATCATTGCCTATCCTATCTTCAAGAAGAAAGCTAGTGATTAGGATGCAAGGTAAAAGGAGAATCAGTTGATCATCTCTTAGTTGGTAGGAAAGAGAAGAAGCTGGCACTATGTGGACCAGGGGACTGGGAGAACTGACCTGGGAGTAGGCTTGACCCTGAATTACCTAGAATAGAGCCCAATTATCATTTTCCAAAGGGACGGTAAATTAAGGCTTGGGTTCAGCAAGAATTGGTTTCCAAGGATAGTTCCAATGTGTTGCTGGGGTCTGGCAGTGGGGGGCAGACCATAGCAGAAAATCCACAGGAGAGCAGGGAGTATAGGAAGGAGGAGTCACCCCCCACAAGTAGACATTAGACTGACCTGCGGAGGAAACAGGCATATTGATTGTGTGGGGAAGCCAACATGGAAGCACCATGGAGAATGGAACAATATGGCTGGAGTAGGAAGAAGGTTTGCCTTAAGACCCAGGTTTCATCTGGGTCCATTTAATCCTGGGTCTTTGGCAGCTGAAGAACTTTCAGATTCGACCATCAGACATTTTTTTGAGCTCTCTTTATACACTAAATACTGTTCTCATCACTGAGGATACAAAAATGAGTGAGGCCCTAGACTAAAAATTTGTTTCAAAGGGAGACAGTTAAGTATTTACTAACTAGACCATATTGCAATTCAGTGTTTTATTAGAGGGAAGAGCAGAGTAGAGGAGTCTTTCTCAGGCTGGGCATGCAGTTGAGGGTGAGGGAAGAAATCCCCGAAGCTATGACAGCTAACCAAAGTCCTGAAATACTGAAGAGGCGTTATCCAGGAAAAGAAGTGGGGGAGAGGTGTTTTAGACAGAGCACGTGCCAAAAATGGAAGGTGTGAGAACGTGGTGTATTCTCGGAATTCAATGCAAATAGTTCAGTATAATTTGGGGGTGGAATGAAGTGGGGAGTGATGCTGATGAACATCTTAATGAGTGCCCGCCAAGGGGTTTGGAAGTTTTCAGCAGGCAGGTCTCAGCAGCCAGGGATCAGGCTCCCAATTTACTTCTCTGCCTGAGACTGGCTCAGCTTGATGGAACTGAACCTGTGGGCACAAGGTATAAGTGACTTCACCTGGGAGAGGCTGGATCGGCCTGAGGATGGTATTTGGTTTTATCTTAGTAACTACTGAGAATAGTATAGACCAAGTTATGTTTCTCTATGAAGATTTCCATTTAAACAAAATAAGTGAGTTGTCGTGATTTAGTGTTTCAGATATTAACTGTTTCAACACATTAACTTGTAACTGAATGTCGGCCATTCATTATGTGTGATGCCACACATGTGTGATGGCTTCATCTACTTGTTGGGAGATTTGTAAAATTAAGAGAATATTTGAAACTTAGATGCTATTTAATGATATTTCAAAATTTCTCTGAAGATTTGGTACCAGTTCCATTGCTTTCCAACATGAGGTTTATTAAAAAAACTTTAAAGTTAAAATTTGCCATGTGGAGTTTATTTGAGCTTTTTAATGTAGAGACAATTGGACTAGAGTTAATGAAATATTCCAAGTTCATTTTGTGATTGGTTGTTCCTTTACAGAATTTTAGCAATATAAGCAGGAGAAGCCAGTTAAGTTTGAAGGAGACTTGCCAAGGTCATTTCCAAGTTTATGTGCTCTGGGGTTGGGAATTGAGACTGGATATTTTATTGAGGAAATGCCTTTACTCTATGACAGCATAGCTATTGTTCTGTATATTAGGAGGGCTTATGTGTCCTGATAATGTTTTAATAACAAATCATTCTGAATATTTCTAAAAGATTGTTTTTCCAAATAAACTTTAAAAATTATTTACTAACTTGTTACTTTGCCAGCTTTTCAATTTTCTGTCATTAAATAAATGCAGACAACAGTAGCAAATTGCAGCAGCATAAAACCCCTTTGTAATACTACTTCATACAAAGTTGAATGGAGAATAAAATAGAATGGGATATACTAGATAGAGCATAGTAAATAGTAAGTATATTGAACATATTGAAACTTGCTTGGAAAATTAAAGAGTGATTCTCAAATGAGAGTATTTTAGTCTGCAGATTTTCTGAATAGTAAAAAACAAAACAAAACTACAACACTAAAAGCATTCACAGCTAACATATGACTCAGAAACAGTTCCACAGATTTTTTTCAGCCTTTTTTGGTGACACTCCACCAAAGCAATAAGATCCCCATTCTTCCTGTTCTAGAATTTTCTCAGTAGAGGAGAGTGGCAGATCTTTTCTTCCTGCTGACCCCTCATGACCTCGGAATCACTAATGCAAAGAGGGTGGAAGATTCTAGGGGACTTCCTCAGACAAACTGACATAATGAGAGCAGTTTAATTTATAATCAGGGTATCACTTGAAAATGTAAATAGCATGCAGAAAGCTCCCTCCATCATTTTATATATTTAGTGAGAATGTCTCCTTTAATTTCGAGGCCAACAATGCTAGTTCTAACACAAATCATCAATGCTTTTATTTGGACTGGCAATAGGATATTGTTCTGACCAGTAGAAGAAGGCAAAGACAGTATGGGGGTCGTCAGTTTTCAGTAAGTAGCCTTTCACTTGTTCTCTCTAGTTTTATCAAAATTCTTCAGCCATGGTGGAAGGTCAACCACATGTTCCCAAGTCCAGTATCTTTGGGGATTCTGGGTTAATGGGAAAGGAGCAGTTTCCCACACCGTGGTGTTTATGGTGGAGGAGGGTTGAGGGGATCCGGGAGTTTGGTGTTCCTTTGAACACCTAGAACTGCTTGTGTTTTCAGCAACTCCAATTCTCAGTTTTTCTATGGCTCAGGGGGGTTAATTGGCTACTTCTTGTTTATTTCCCCTTCTACAGGTGCCTAGTTTTTAACTTTCTCTTCTCTGCAAAGTCACTTGATACTTACCCTTCTGTTTTCAAGCCTCTAACATATTACTGACATCTCTTGGGCTACTGTCAGCTCTCTTCTTGGTTCATGATTGCTATGACTGCATTTCTGTTATTTTTAAAAAATCCTTTATTATCATTTTAATGGAGTATTGGAAGGAACTGAAAGAAATGTTTTCAATCTCTTATGTTTAACTAGAAATCTCTAAAGCATTTTCTTTAAGAGACGGGGTCTCACTCTGTCACCCAGGCTGAGTGCAGTGGTATGATCATAAGTGCCAGCCTCAAACTCCTGGGCTCAAGTGATCTTTCCACCTCAGCCTCCCAAGTAGCTGGCACTACAGGTGTATGCCACCGCTCCTGGCTAATTTTATTATTTATGTATTTATTTATTTTGCAGAGACAAGGTCTTGCTATGTTGCCCAGGCTGGTCTCAAACTCCTGGGTTCAAGCAATCTTCTCACCTTGGCCTCCAAAAGGGCTGGGATTATAGGTGTGAGTGACACAGCCTGGTCTCTAAAGCATTTGTTTAAATTTCAAGGTGACATGATGGTCATTCTCTTTCTCTTTTCACATCAGAATGCTGCAAGGGAGCTGGTTTGTACAGGAATGTGTTTTTCACCGATGTAGGATGAAATTGCTTGGGTATATCCAGCAGAAAGTTGGGGTAGGCTATTTAAATGATGTTCTGAGAACCCTCTTGGGAAAGATGTCATCCAAAGGGCATAACAAGCTGGGAAAAGTTGGCCTCGAAACAAAGACTTAGATGTTGGAGGAAAGGGGGCTTCTGCATAGAGCAAGAATCTATCTTTTAAATTTGTTTTCTGGCCCAGCCATTTATAGATTGTTACATGATTCTTATGGGGAGAAGAATAGCTAGAAGCTTAAATGGAAAGCATTAAACTCTGAGAAATATTTAGATACCAGGAGTACTCCTTTAGAGCCCCTATTAACCCAGTTCAGTAAGGAGACTAACATACACCCTCAACTTGGCCACTAGATTAGGGACATGTGCTTAGTGGTCTGGAATTCTGGGCTGTAAATTTTGGGGAAACAGACCATGTATCCCTTGTTTCCTGTTGTGTCTCCAGAATCTAACACAGTGCCAGAGAATCAATAAATATTGGTTGAGCGACTGCTGGAGCTGGTAGCCCACAAGTTGTTGTCATCATAAGAAATAGACTTCATGGCAGAAGCAGGAGAAGCACCCAAAAGTGCTGACTAGGAAGGGAATCAGATGGGCCACTGAAGGTGGAAGGGATGTGCTTTTGCACAGCTTCCTATCAAGCATTTGCAGGAAACCTCATGGAGTATGGTCAGAGAAAGAGAGAAAGGAACTGAGAAACCATCAATCACAGTGGGCAGATCTTATTTGTGAAAGGCCTCCTGGGATCTCCTAGAAATAGTCAAGTGATATTTATCATGAAGTTTCAGTGTATGCAAAAGCAGGAGGGAATCGGAGCCACTGAAATATGGGTTATTAACATGAATGTAACATAGACCACCACTGATGTAGCTGGGAAAGACATGAGTTGTCCAGTAGTTTGAATTATAATCAGGATCTAGGTTGTGGTAGCCAGACTTCAAGATGGCTCTGATAATCCTTTCCTCCTGGTATTCATGCCGTTGGGTAGCCTTACAACCCAATTTCAATAGGGCTAACTTGTGTAACCACTAGTATATTACGGAATCAGGGTCTGTGACTTCTAAGTCTAGGTCACACAAGGGAATGTGGCTTCCACTTTGCTCCCTCTTTTGGGTCAATTGCTATAGGGGAAGGCAGCTGCCATGTTGTGAAGCAAGCAGCCCTATGGAGAGGCTCCCTTAGCAAAGACCTGAGACCACCTGCCAACAGCCAGAGAGGAACTGAGGCCTCCCGCTAACAGAGTCATCCAGTCTGCCGATCATTGAGGACCCAGTTGATATCCTGACTGCATCCTCATACGAGACAGTGAGCCAGAATCACCCAGCTAGGCCACTCCCAAATTCCTGACCCATAAAAACAATGAGAGAACACATGCTTATTGCTTTAAGTGCCTGAGTTTTAGATCAATTTTTAATACGGGCAGAGGTAAATAATATACAGGGAAATACGTATCTATGAAGGTGACCAGGTCCCGGGTGATGTAAATTCAACAGATAATGACCAGGTCTGTGTGATGTAAATTCAACAGATAATGCAAGATTTTAATACTGGCTAAAAATGGCAATGATGAGAATCTATAAAATATAGACTCTGTGCCTTTACTATTTATAGAAGAGATTCTTGACTCTGCTTTTGGGACACCCCAATGTATCTCAAAGGCTGAATTTTAATTTGCTCAGATATGTGAAATAAATGACTGCCTTGTGTTTTTGGATGAGGCAGCTGCAAAGAAAACCATGAGTAAAGCAAATAACTTGACAACATGGCAAATATTAGCATTCTTTACTAGTGCAATATGAATGTACAGGACACCAAGATGTTGTCCTTTTGTAAACAATCACCAAGTTGTATGCGTGTGTTCAATACACATCTACTCATCTGCACGATATATTTGAAAAATTGTTATGGTTTTATACAGCTCACACAGCACCATCACTCATTTGATTCTTAAAAATCTTTCCCATCAATCTGTGAGTTAACCTAGGGAGAGCATTATTATCACCCATATATAAATAGCAGAAAACAGGCTGTGCCAGCAGCCTCAGCAATCCCACCTGGGGGGCTTAGATTTTGGACAGCCCTCGTTAATGGGACTTAGTAGTCTGATCATAACTGTTAGAGGCTGCCCTGACCCCATATCTCTCTTGTGCCCAACTAGACATTGTACACAGGGTCCTGGGTACTATCTACTCCTTATATACTCTCTTTGCACTTCATTGACAGCCTGTTGACATTCCTTTTCATCTCATCATGTTCACTCTATCCTTCCTCCTGAAGTTTAATCTGTTTCCCTCTCTAGGACCATAGCCTCCCTCATTTCCCCTTTCCCTTACCTTCATATATACCTTCTCAATCTCCAAGACACTTAATTTCTCTCTGTCCTATAGTTTTCTTCTCCATAGCCTTAAACATAGAGGCTCTCTGTTGGACCACCTCTGAAATCTGTTCATTTGCACTCTTGTTGAGCATCCACCCTCTTCATGCTATCCTGTGAAGGACTGAGTGGGATGACATAACACAAGATACGATTCTCATTGCCAAGGAAAGAACATCCTGGAGGGAGAAAAGATGTGTAATAACTAAGGCTGGGTGTAATAAGTGATAAATGTGATGGGGTGGTCCAGGCAATATGGTGAAGGAGGATTTGAGCATTTCCAGATGGGGAGATTAAGAAATGTCCCTTGGAGGCTGGGCACGGTGGCTTACACCTGTAATCCTAGCAATTTGGGAGGCTGAGAGGGGCAGATCACTTGAGGTCAGGAGTTCGAGACCAACCTGGCCAACAAGGTGACACCCTGTCTCTAATAAAAATACAAAAATTAGCTGGACATGGTGGCGCATGCCTGTAATTCCGGCTACTCAGGAGGCTGAGGCACAAGAATCACTTGAGCCTGGGAGGTGGAGGTTGCAGTGAGCTAAGATCATGCCACTGCACTCCAGCCTGGGTGACAGGGTGAGACTCTGTTCAAGAAAAAAAAAAGTACCATGGAGATGGTAACATCCACATCCGAACTGGGCTTTGAAGAATGAGAAGGATTTTGTTAGATGAGAATGATGGTGTTGTGGGATGGTGCTGAGATGGATGAGAACGGCAAGGGAAAAAGCAAGTGTAAGCCAAGAGCTCGGAAAGGCTGCTGCACAGCTGTGAAGAGCCTCGGGACCAGACTTCAGTTCAGGGAGCGTGGGATTTAGAAGAACAAGACCTGGGTTTGAATTTGATTCAGCCAGTAAATGGCTGTGTGAGCTTCATTTCATCTGTAAAGTGAGCTGTGAAGGCAAGATGAGAATAAGGTGGGTGAAAGTATCAGGGAAGTATTGGCAGAAGGAAAATATTCAACCAATGTTAGTAAAATGCAGAAGAAAATTAGTTTGGAAAGACACGCTGAGGTCATCTTATGGAAAGCCTTGCATGTTAGGCTGAGGAATCTTAGACAGTGGGAAACTGTTGATAACCAAAATGAGAATTGGTGAGGATTTCAATGGCATGCAAGATGGTTTGTGAGAGTAGACTTTGGAGCCGGGACTATTACTGAGGTGATTGTAACAAATTACCTGTGAATTATAAATACCTGAACTATTCTGGTGAAGGTGGGAAAGGAAAGAAGGGACAGATGCCCAAAGGAACTATAATAGAAAAGTCAGGAACACTTGGCAAGAGCCAGGATTCTTCCTACATTTGCTTTTGCACTTAGGCCGAGGCTGAGAAGTACAAGTCAGGTTAAATTCTTGTGATAATGGCTAAAACAGCAACACTCATTAAGCAACTACTATACGTCGGATACAGTTCTAAGCACCATCAGTGCACCATCTCATGGAATCCCTCACAATGGCCCCAGAGGTGGGTACTAGTGTGGCTACCAGTTTACCGATGAGGATACTAAGGCTTGCAGAAGTTAAAGATGTTGCCAAAGTCGCATCCCTACACAACAGCACAGTCAGGATTAAAATCCAGATCTGCTTGACTTTAAAGCCCACGCTCTTAACCATTACATTACCTCCAAGTGCAAAACCAGGGTAACTGCATGAGTACGTATGCTTGCATTTACCCAATCCTGACCTTGTGCTCTGTGCTCTATAAATTGTTGGAAGTTTAGGGACTAAAGATTACCCTTCCTATATTTCCAGAGTTCAGGATGATAAGGGATACACAGAAGAGTGACTATTCCTAGGCAGACAAAAATACTGACATTTTAATGGGATGCAAGTGCCATGTAATGCTCACAATACACAGTGTCTGGTAAACAGAGGTCTCCTCTATTCTGTGCTAAATATAAGCTTTCAGATATGCATGGAGGTTTGCCTTTAGGAAGAAATGGCTTGGCCAAGAAGGCTCAGTCCATTGACTCAGGCCTACAGTTTATCCATCCAGGAGGAGCAAGAAGAGTGACCACCTGGCCACTGCTCCTTCAGCGTTGGTGAGATCCCGCTGAAGTGGGGTTAGGAGGACAAGCTTTGCTTTTTCATGCTGATCCATCGGACAGGCAGGGAAATAAAACAGAGGGAGGAGCCCTTTCCTGTTTTTTTTTTTTTTTTTTTTTGAGACGGAGTCTTGCTCTGTCGCCCAGGCTGGAGTGCAGTGGCGCGATGATCTCGGCTCACTGCAAGCTCCGCCTCCCAGGTTCACGCCATTCTCCTGCCTCAGCCTCTCCGAGTAGCTGGGACTACAGGCGCCCGCCACCACGCCCGGCTAATTTTTTGTATTTTTAGTAGAGACGGGGTTTCACCGTGGCCTCGATCTCCTGACCTCGGGATCCACCCGCCTCGGCCTCCCAAAGTGCTGGGATTACAAGCGTGAGCCACTGCGCCCGGCCCCTTTCCTGTTTTTGAAGCACATTCAGGACCTCTGCAGGTGAGTTTGGCTAGATACATTTCTGATAGAAATCAAGGAATGTTTGTTTTGGGGGTCCACCACTGGGCACAGGGAACAAGGTACAGATTAAAAGTCTTTATCCAGGATTTGTATTATGTGCAACATACTGAGAACCCTACCTCCTTCTAGGACTCAGGACCCACTTACACTTACAGAGAGCCAGCCTCCTCCCTCAGGAAGAAACAAACACTGGAGGCTTTTATTCATCATGTCACCCCTCACCCCCATGTTCTATGGACTCTTCTTCCTAGAAGCTTGACAAGAATTCTTCTAACACATATATTGTATTGTGTCTATTACTTCAACAATTCTGCCCAGAAGGTATTTTTATAATCACCTCCATGACTTCATGGAGAAACTGAAGCTCAGAGAATTTAAGTGATTTGCCCAAGACGCAGAGAAAGCACGTGGTAGAGCTAGAGTTCCAGCCTAGGTTGATATGGTTTCTAAGCTCACACTCTTTCCCCCACCCCTCTGTGCCTTCCATTAATAGCCACCATGCAGGGAGCTGGACACTATGCTGAATGCTTTGTCTGTATTGGCTCCAAACTTCACAACAACCTATATATATATGTTTGCATTATTTATATATATATAAAGTATATTACAATTATACTATAAAATGGTAGTACCTTCCATGTTGTACTCTCTCTCTCTCTCTCTCTATATATATATATACACAAAATGGGAATGATAGTACCATATTATACTATCATTCCCATTTTTTAGATGATGAAAACTGTTCATTGAGGATAAGTACTTTACTCAAGGATGGGCAGCTACAGAAGGATACAGCCAGAGTTGGAAAGTAAGTCTGTTAACCACAGGCCTCTGGATTTTCCACTTACTCATGTTTTGACTGGCCTTCCATGACCACTATAATAATGTTTTAGACATATTTGTAACATGCCTGATTTTTTTTATTTTTTATTTTTTTTAGATCGGCACGTGCTTCACTGCCCAGGCTGGAGTACAGTGGCGCGATCTTGGCTCACTGCAACCTCTGCCACCTGGGTTCAAGCGATTCTTGTGCCTCAGCCTCCCAAGTAGCTGGGATTACAGGCATGCCATCATGCCTGGCTAATTTTTGTATTTTTAGTAGAGACAGGGTTTCACCATGTTGGCCACGCTGGTCTTGAACTCCTGACCTCAAGAGATCCACTCACCTTAGCCTCCCAAAGTGCTGGGATTACAGGTGTGAGCCACCATGCCCAGCCTTGTTTGTATTTTGTGGGGGTTTTTTGTTTGTTTTGAGGTAGGGTCTCCCTCTGTCACCCACAGTGAAGTACAGTGGCATGAACATGGCTCACTGCAGACTTGACCTCCTGGGATGATTTGTATATCTCCATATCTCCATATAGATTATCTATCTATATCCCACTTTTAAATAATGTTAACATTTATTCTGTGACTTTTTGGTGGTGATTTGCGCAAAATATAGACTAATTCTCATTTTGCACAAACTGTTTAGAAAAGATTGCAGCCTTCTATGTTAATTTTATAAGCTCTATTGCCATAGAATCATTGTATGGATAGGAGCCTTGAAATGACTATTGCTATGTCCCCCGACCCTGCGTACAATGCACTCAAACTAGTTCACAAAATTGCCTTTTCTGGGCAGAGACAACTAAAAACACTGCAATGAGGACACATTATTTATACATTAAAACCTGTTAGTTGAGAGCAGACTACTTTCATATAGTTTAGTGGTTCAGCAAAATTTCACAAAGCATAGAGTTAAATAACCAAAATGACCTTCACAAATAAATGAAAACCTCTGTATACACTTGGTACTCGGGTTTTAACAACGAATGTATCTGCTGACCTGATGATGGAGTCCCCATGACGAGGCATACTTAGGTAAGTTCTACCAGAGCTTCCTTACACTCATTTTTCTTTATGCCTCACATTTTTATGGCATCACATCCTTGTTCTAACCATAACGTTTTGATTCTTGAAAGATTTCCTTTGAGCAAGTGGGAATTATCATTTACAACAGCTTAAGTTAACTGAAAATTAAATTAACTTTATATGAAGTAAAGTAACTTCTGCAAGATTGTGTAGAATAAACATAAGAAATCAGAGGTTTCTTGACACATAGGGAGATAAAAATTTCTTCCTGGTATATTTTATTTTATATGGTATTTATGCTAAAAAGCCTGCATAACCTGAAGAAAGTACATGGTATAAAAGGGGAAAAAATAGTCATTATCAAGTGACATATCCCAGAAGAAATCTGCTAGATGATATAATTTCTTGTGATATGAGAAATGTTCCAGAAGACAATTCATTCATTGAAGCTGTTGTCTTTGTAAAATTATGATTATGGAGAAATAAATCTGTTGCCTCCCCACCACTCAAAAAAAAAAAATTCTTAGTAGAAATGAAGACTTTCTCTGTCTTTTCTGACCACTTACCCATATTCATTTGCCAGCGGCAAAGACCAAAGTGAGGAGGTCAGAAGGTCAAAGGTGACAAACTGGGTTCATAAAGATAAGCGCTCGGATACAATGAAGTGACCCGTGACACCACATACATTCCATAGGGCAAAGTACAGTAAAGACTCTTGGGACACATGAGCACCGCCAGCCAGGCCTCTCTGCTTTCACAACTTTTCCTTCTGAAAGGTGGGACTCTTTTTCTTTCCCTCATGGTTAAGGATCTTTAATCTCACATTAGGGACAGAGCATTTGGCACATTTTAAAATTAGACTGAAACTTTCAGTATGTCAGTGATCCCATCCTGGACTAGAAATCTGGAGCCTCCGTCAGCGCAATGGCAGCTTTTCAGACAGAAGAAAGAGAACCTCATAACACTGTGTAGGTTACAGGTGAGCCCAAGGCCAAGCACCAATTGGCTTAAGGTCTATTATTAACTTCACTGTCACTGAGCAGCTCTGTGCCCTTGGGATGCCACTTTGAAGCAGGAGAATAGGGTCTGGAGGCAGGGAACCTAAGGCCGATTCACGCTGACTGCCTAGAACTAAACCAAAAAGAAAACCGCAACTTTGCAAGCCCAAGTAACAAAAGGACCAGAGGCTACTTCCTTTGAAACCTCCCCCTTTTCTGTGAGGCGGATGAAAAATTCAAAGTACCTCTGTTTGGTCCCCTCCTGCTCCTGTAACCAACTGAGAGGTGACAGCATGCTGGCAGCGCTCACAGCCGTCGCTCACTCTCGGTGCCTCCTCGGCCTCGGGGCCGATTCTGGCCGCGCTTGAGGAGCCCTTCCGCCCGCCGTGGCACTGTGGGAGCTCCTTCCTGGGATGGCTGAGGCGGGAGCCGGCTCCCTCAGCCTGCCGTGAGGTGTGGAGGGAGAGGCACGGGCGGGAACGCGGGCTGCGCGGGGCTCTTGCGGGCCAGCTAGAGTTCCGGGTGGGCGTGGGCTTGGGGGGCCCCGCACTCGGAGCCGCCGGCCGGCCCCGCCGGCCGCTGGCAGTGAGGGGCTTAGTACCCGGGCCAGCAGCTGCGGAAGGTGTGCCAGGTCCCCCAGCAGCGCTGGCCCACCGTCGCTGGGCTCGATTGATTTCTTGCCAGGCCTTAGCTGCCTCCCCGCGGGGCAGGGCTCTGGACCTGCAGCCCGCCACGCCTGACTAATCAGCTCTCTGTTAAACACACCAATCGGCTCTCTGTAATATGGACCAATCAGCAGGATGTGGATGGGGCCAGATACGAGAATAAAAGCAGGCTGCCGGAGCCCGCAGTGGCAGGCAACCCGCTGGGGTCCCTTTCCACGTGGTGAAAGTTATGTTCTTTCACTCTTTGCAATAAATCTTGCTGCTGCTCACTCTTTGGGGCCACACTGCCTTTATGAGCTGTAACACTCACCGAAAGGTCTACAGCTTCACTCCTGAAGCCAGCGAGACCACGAACCCACCAGAAGGAAGAAACTCCGAACACATCTGAACATCAGAAGGAAGAAACTCCAGAAATGCGGCCTTTAAGAACTGTAACACTCACCGCGAGGATCCGCGTCTTCATTTTTGAAGTCAGTAAAACCAAGAACCCACCAATTCTGGACACACAATCAGGCTGGTTGTGGGCCAAGTCTTCATTTGCATAGGAGTATAACTTTGTAACTTCACTCCAGCCTCTGATTGGTCACTTTCCACAACCAATCAGGTAATTGCATAGGGTGTAACTTTGTAACTTCGTTTAGGCCTCTGATTGGCCCCCTCCCACAACTAATCAGACTGACCACAGGGTACTACTTCATTTACATAGGGTGTACACCAAATAACCAATGGGAAACCTCTAGAGGGTATTTAAGTCCCAGAAAATTCTGTAACCGCGCTCTGGAGGCACTTGCTCAGCCTGCTTCACCCAGTGGAGTGGACTTTTGTTTTCAATAAATCTCTGCGTTTTTTTTTGAGACTGAAACTGGCTCTTTCGCCTACACTGGACTGCAGTGGTGCTATCTTGGCTCACTGCAAGCTCTGCCTCCCAGGTTCACACCATTCTCCTGCCTCAGCCTCCCGAGTAGCTGGGACTACAGGCGCCCGCCACCACTCCTGGCTAATTTTTTGTATTTTTAGTAGAGGTAGGGTTTCACCATGTTAGCCAGGATGGTCTCTATCTCCTGACCTTGTGATCCATCCACCTCGGCCTCCCAAAGTGCTGGGATTACAGGCGCGAGCCACCACGTCTGGCCTAAATCTCTGCTTTTGTTGCTTTATTCTTTACTTGCTTTGTGCCTTTTGTCCAATTCTTTGTTCAAGACTCCAAGAACCTGGACACTCTCCACAGGTAACAGCTTTGTCTGCCTGCTCTTCATTTTCCACATGCATAAAGATAGACTAAGTGATTTATAAGACCTTTTAATCTCAACAAGTTTGTAATTCTGGTTGTAAACCCTGGAGTGGGGAATGACATAAGGAAATATGGGTAACGATAATGTTAATGTAAAACACTATAAAGGCACCTGAATGTGGGAGACAAATGACTTGTAGAATAATATGAGGAGTTTTTCTTTCAGCCAAGAACAAGTAACAGGGACCAGACTTACCATCCCATATGCAATAACTTGAAAACTAGACAAAACACACTGGGCATGGTGGCTTATGCCTGTAATCCCAGCACTTTGGGAGGCCGACGGGGAGTGGATCACTTGAGGTCAGGAGTTTGAGACCAGCCTGGCCAACATGGTGAAACCCCATCTCTACTAAAAATACAAAAATTAGGCAGGCGTGGTGGTGCACCCTTGTAATTCCAGCTACTCGGGAGGCTGAGACAGGAGAATCACTTGAACCCAGCAGGTGGAGGTTGTAGTGAGCTAAGATTGTGCCACTGCACTCCAGCCTGGGCAACAGAGAAAGATTCCATCTCAAAAAAAACAAAACAAGACAAAATATGAAAAACAGTAATTTTGAAAACATTAAAATCAGGCAACAGACCATGCTGAGTGTGTGGAACAAATGAGGTGAGGTGATTGCCTCAGTGTATTGCCTTGATATTGTCTGCAGGGCATGCTGCAGGCTGCAAGAGTCGGGGCAAAGCCTGATTGTCTCCCTGAAATTGGTGGATGGAGTTAAGAATCCAGGGAGGCCGATGTGACTCGGCCAAACACAGGACAGGGGAAAAAGAAGGGAGAGAGATTTAAACATTTGCAGAGGGTCTTTCTTGAATCTTCAGCTGAGTATTGATCAGTTTGTGCAGGTGAAGAAACATCTGAGGCTGAGGAAAGTACTACTGGATAAGAGTAAAGGGAACAATCTTCAGAGCTCACGTGGGGCTTGGTCTAGCATCTATCCCCCCAAATCAGAGCAGGCAACCTCATAATTCATAGGGTGTTGGGTCAGTAACTGGACAAAATAATCCCTGGACTAAATGCTGCTCTCATCCCACCTGACTAAGCTCTAAAGGAAGACCCAAAGTATTCAGATTTTTAAGTAACTTAATTATATCTCAAAACAAAGCCCCCTCCCAATTTTTATAGAAATATAAAAATAACCAGCACCCAACATGATTAAATTTGTAATGAGCAGCATCTAAGAAAAATTACTAGGCATTCAACAAAACACACACACACACACACACACACACACACACCCCAAAACAAAAAGTAAGTTGGTGCTTTTTGTATTTTTTTAATTGAATTGTTAATTACCAACAAATAATTTTTGTATTAGGAACAGAGTATAATTTCCAGAATCGAATCATATATTTTGATTAATTAGTTTTCTCAATATTTCAAAGGTAATGCAGTAAAGGAAGGATAATCTTTTAAAAAAAATAGTGCCGGAACAATTGGATATCCATATGCAAAACAATTAACTTCATTCCATTTCTCATGGTGTAGACAAAAATTAACTCGAAGTCGTCTTGATCACCTGGCCTCAAATGATCCTCCCATCTTGATGTCCCAGAATACTGGGATTACAGGATCATAGAGTCAAACTTAAAGTTAAACATACCATCAAATTTAAAGCTATGAAACTTCTAGAAGAAAACATAGAAATTGTTTTGATCTTGGACTAGGCAAAAGCATTGTCCATTAAAAGGAAAAGATAAATTAGGCTTCATCAAAATTCAGAACTTCTGCTGTTCAAAAGACACCATTAGAGAATGAAAAGACAAGCCAAAAACTGGAAGAAAATATTTATAAATTTTGTGTCTGATAAAGGCTTTGGATCCAGAATATATAATGAACTCTCAACTGTTATTGGTAATTAATAATGCAGTAAAAAACTGGCAAAAGATTTGAACGGAAATTTTTCACCAAGGAATATATATATAATGGTAATTATGCACTCCACTATAAAACTAGAGTGGCTAAAATTAAAAAGCCTGACCAAACAAGTGTTGATGAGGATGTGGAGCAAATGGAACTCTCATGTACTGCTAGTGGGAAGGTAAAATTGTGCAACCACTTTGGAAAACAGTTTGGAAGTTTCTTAAAAAGTTAAACATACATCTACCACATGATCCAGGGATTCTACTCCTAGGTATTTACCCAAGAAAAATTACAGACTTGTAAACGAAGGCTCATAACAGCTTTATTTGTTAACCCAAAGATAGAAACCGTCCAAATATTCAAACTAATTGTGATATATACATACGAGTATAATTGAAATCTTCTCAGCAATAAGAAGAAATGAACCATTAATATGTGCTACAACATGAATGAATCTTAAAATAACTAAACGATTATTCTTGTTTTTCTCTTCTTGGATCCTGTTTTGTGTGAGGCATTGTGATGTAAATTCTGTCATAAATTTTTTTGTAGAAATATGAATGGTAAATATAATGATGCCCTTAAGATGTTTATAGCCGTTGTTGAAAACAGATAAATAAATGATCCATTATAAAAGAGATAAAATATTTAAAAGCCTTTAATGATTTGACTTAAGAGCAGTTTTTAAATGCCTCGATAAATGGGTTTAATTGATATTTGTGTCCTAGGAAACTGAGCCCATAGCAGGTGATCCAGAAATATTTGTTGATTGGCAATGGATGAATGGATAAAGAAATTGTGGTGTATATACACAATGAAATATGATTAAACTTTAAAAAAGAAATTCTGTTATTTGTAAGACTGTGGATGAACCTGGAGATCATTATGCTAAGTGAAGTAAGCCAGATACAGAAAGCCAAATGCCACTCAATCTCATTTACATGTAGAATCTAAAAGTCAAACTCATAGAAGTAGAGTGTAGCAAGGTGGTTACCAGAGGCTGATGGGAGGGGATGGGGAATGGGGAGATGTTGTGCAAAGGGTACCAAGTTTCAGTTGGGCAGGAGGAATAAATTTTAGAGACTGATTGCATAACATGGTGACTATAGTTAATAATGCATTGTATACTTCAAAAATTGCTAGAACGGTAGATTTTAAATGTAATAGTCCCCAAAATTTAGCATGTAAAGGAGTTGTTAATTGGCTTTATTTAATCATTCCACAATGTAAATATATAAAGACATTACATTGTACCCCTAAATTTATACAATTATTATTGGCAATTAAAAATAAAATTTTAAAAATTTGTTGATTGAAGAAGATTCCAGTCACATATGTTGAGTCATATAAAACATAATTGCAATGTATTATATCTGATCATTTATTTAATGAATATTTTTATCTGCTACACATAAAAACTACAAATTTAATTGTCAGAGCCCTTACCTTTAAGTCTACATAGTAGATCACAAGTAACAAATAATAATAATATGATAGAATGTGTATACATGCTAAGATAGAAGTTCCCATGAAGGAAGGAGCAAAGAAAACGATTAGAATGAGGATAAGTCGGTATGGGAGATATCACTGCCTCAGAACTCAGGGTATAAAGCTGCAACTCGCTGCTTATACAATTGCTGCACAAGCAGGAAGGCGACTTGCCACAAAGCCCAAAGCAAGAACCCTGTTACCAGAATCAGGGGTGAGATAATAGGATCAGCAGCAGCTCTGAAGCCTTTGTCTCTAGCACCTTAAATCTTCCTCTCTTCCTCCCCACGAGAGACAACTCAATTGTTTCTAGAGTTTCAGGTGAAAGATTTTGATCCCAGTTTTAGGTATTGGGAGTGAGATTCAACTACTACATCAATGGACTGACTCTAATTTTTGAGAAAACGTAACTTCATGTTGGCAATGTCTCTATCAGAACAATATCAGGTGAGGTAGAGTGAAGATACAAAGTAGAGGTCTGAAAGGGTGTGATATGGTTTGGCTCTGTGTCCCCACTCAAATATCTTCTTGAATTGTAATCCCCAGATGTTGAGTGGGAGACCTGGTGGGAGGTGATTGGATCATGGGGGCAGTTTTCCCCATGCTGTTCTTGTGATAGTGAGGGAGTTCTCACAAGATCTGATGGTTTTATAAATGGCAGTTGCCCCTGGGCTTTGCACGCTCTCTCTTGCCTGCTGCCATATAATACGTGCCTCTTTCCCTTCCACCATGATTCTAAGTTTCTTGAGGCCTCCCCAGCCATGTGGAACTGTGAGCCAATTAAACTTCTTTCCTTTTTAAATTACCCAGTCTTGGGTATTTCTTCATAGCAGTGTGAGAACGGACTAATACAGGGTGCTATGTGAGCATAGCAATCAATGGCACTAGAGCCATCAATTTTGACGGCAGCCAGGGTCAGAAATGGTTTCAAAGATGAAGAAGTTCTGAGTTGCATCTTGAAAAGCAAATAAAATTTCAACATGGGAAAATGGTGTTCAGCCAGAGGGCTTATTACCTGTTGGAAGTTCAGGGTGCTCAAAGAAAAGGAGGTATGAAGAAACATAATTTGTTGGAGTAAGATGAATCTCTATGTGATTCACAGAAGAGAATAAATGCTTTTGTCCAGCATTTTTAGTTAATACAGTATTCTGCTTAATGAAATAGAGGATTGCTATGTATTTCATTCATAGATTTCAAATTATAATATAAGAAAACACATTTGTATCAGTTAGAATTCAGTTGTAAAAAATGAACTGCTCCATCGATCTTAAGCAGAAAACTGTTGGGAAGACTGGAGGAGACTCCAGGTTGACTAGTCTGCTAGGTCAGGGGGTAAATGTAACACACCATAGCTTACGTGCATTTTCATTTTATGATGCTGGAACTCTAGAATTTTTCAGTGCCTCAGTTTGCCTAGAATTAACACATGAGACACCCCAGAAATGTTGAATAAGTGAATGAACATATGTGAAGGTCAACATTCCATAAAAGTACAGACATACTCATTAATAGAAATTTCATTTCTTAATCTCCCAAGAGCCTTGCACAATGACTTACACATAGTAGGCAACTCATCAATATTTGTTGAATGAATTTCAGAATAAAGCAAATAAAGTTGATATTTATTTCTGTGGTGATTTCAAATAAATCAAGTCCATTTTTGTCACTCTTTAAAAAGGATGATGTATATCTAACCTTGCAATCATGTCAAACATGGTTAACAATATGATGCTGTTTACATAATAGTAATTCATGATAAAAGCAGAAATCCTTGTTTTTTAAACCCAAAAGTGATGTCAAGGAAAAAGACTTTTAAGTCATTGAATGTTGCTGTCTGTTGGTTTAAGAAATGTGCCTAAACACATCTGATCTTATTCAGGTTGGGTGGCTGCCTCAACACATACCCAGAAATGGAGGAAAGCACTTGGCTAATAACATCCTAACTCCCCTTAATGTTTTTGTTTACTCCAGCCTTGCATGACCAGCAGCAGGGTAATCGTGTTAAGTTTGGGTAAAATAGTTCTCATCACACAGACCCCCAGCAGGGCACAGGAAGTTAGTTTAACTAAACTGTATCTATTTTGGAACAGAAATACACAGGCTGCAATAAAAAGAGGGAAAATCTCTTTCACATTAAGGACATTAAAAAGCCAAATGGACTTGGCTGGTGGATCAGTTAATCTAAGGTGAATGTCACCACTTAAAATTTCTTATTATTTAGGAATTTTGAGAGTCATCTTTACATATATATGACATATCTCATATATGATATGATAGTATACATAATGTGTGTATATATATGTCTATAAATCAAATATCAGCCTTTAAATATTTTTGAAGTAATTATTTTGTAGCACTAGGAAAAAAGTTTCAAAGTCTATTTGGAGGAACATTATCTCTAAATACCCTAGAACAGTGTCAGAAACAGCCATTGAACTAGAAGTCAAAGCAAAACTACACCAAATGATGTACTCTGGCTTTTTCCCACTTCCCCGAGTGATTTCATCTCCTATTCTAAAAATAGGATAAAATGGAGATGGCTTCACGTGCTTCTACCTCCCACATATGTCCCAATCTTCTCCATTTGGATTAGAAAAAAAAAAAAAAAAACTCTGCTTGCAAATGAATCATTAATTCTATAAGAAGCCTTCTTCTGTTTTCCTGCACAGGTAACATTTTGTTTTGCAAGTAACAGAGTCACTTAGTATTTTGGGCTTGGCTTTTTATATATATATAATAAATCACATTGCTCATAAATATGAGCAACACTTTGGGTTGTTTGTTCCAATTTGTTTTCCTTTTTTGAATCAATGCACTTCAATCTTTGCTTATGTTGAAAAGCTGACAAGCTGGCCCAAATAGGTGTCGCTAAAGGTTCAGATTTTAATAACCTGATCTGATTGTGTGTGTATTTAACTTCTAATAAGGCTCTGAATGAAGATAACTTCTCTATGACGCTGTTAAAAAATTAGATAAATTGGAATCAGATGATGTCTACAGAACTGAGTTTCTAATAAAGGAATTTGTAAACACCCCGTTCCTCTCTCCTCACTATAACCGAGGGATTCATGAAGGGAACTCACCAGTGTGCCAGCTTTTCCAGGAACCTCTGGGGCTTCAGTGTCACTCCTATCTTTCATAAAGGAAGGGGGCTATTATCTGTGCACTATTTTCATTAGGAATACAGTGGGAACATCTTTATTAGAAACAGAGCGTGTGCTTGATGTGCTCAGTTGTGATAATGAGGGGAAGGGTGTGAATGAGAAGATAAGAGGAGCAAGTATTTAACTGGAAGCATTCCACCTGGCTTCGGCTTCATTTTATTTAATTGGATGAGGAATATTTTCTGCCTGTGAAAACAGCCAAATGTCCCAGATTGGGAGTCGAGAAGCCAGGATTTGAGGACATCATCGATAGCAATGCTTCATGTCCCTCTTCCTCCTCCTTAGGGGTGGCTTACTAACCTTAACCTTTAAAAGAGCACATGCACTACACACAGGACATTTGGGAATATAAGAACGACGCAGTTTACGTGTTAAAAGCACGGTGGTCTTTTCACTGCCAGACATGAACGAAATTGTGAACTAGATAAATTCTATTTTCAAGCCTTATAAGGTTACCTTTCTGGATTTCTCTTCCACTTTTAGCAGCTCTAGGCTTAATATCTATGTATTTATATATATCTCTCTCCCTTATAAAAACTTAACTCTCCTGTGTCCTGCTCCTTCACATCTGTGCTAAATGATGTTATAAATTAGTAGGTTTTTCAGATTTTGTACGTATAAATAACTGGATGCCCGGGTAAATTTTCATATCAGATACACAACAAATAAAATTTTAGTTTAAGTATGTCCAATGCAATATTATTCCTTGTATATCTGATTCAAATTTAACCAGAGGGTGCTCTGTATTGTATCTGACATTCCTAAAAATAATTTTTCTTTTTGGAAATGTTTTTATTTCTAATTTTTATGGGTACATGATAGGTGTATATATTTATGGTATACATGAGATATTTTGATACAAGCATGCAATGTCTAATAAGCACATCAGGAAAAATGGGGTATCCATCACCTCAAACATTTATCCTTTTATGTTACAAACATTCCGTTAATACTCTTTTAGTTATTTAAAAATGTGTAATAAATTTTTAACTGTAATCACTCTGTTGTGCCATCAAATACTAGGTCTTATTCATTCTAACTACATCTTTGTACGCATTAACCACTCCATTTCCCTTCCCCCCATTACCCTTCCCAGCCTCTAGTAAACATCATTCTACTCTCTATCTCCATGACATCAATTGTTTTAATTTTTAGCTCCCACAAGTGAGTGAGAACATGTGAAGTTTGTCTTACTGTGCCTGGCTTATTTCACTTAATGTCCTCCAGTTCCATTAATGTTGTTGCAAATGACAAGATCTCATTCTTTTTTTATGGCTGAATAGTATTCCATGGTGTGTATGTACCACATTTTCATTATCCATTTGTCTGTTGATGGACACTCAGGTTGCTTCCAAATCTTGGCTCTTGTGAATAGTGCTGAAGTAAACATGGAGTGCAGGTATCTCTTCAATATATTGATTTCTTTTCTTTTGGGTATATACCTAGCAGTGGGATTGCTGGATCATATGGTAGTTCTATTTTTTGTTTTCTGAGAAACTTCCATACTATTCTCCGTAGTGGCCATGCTAATTTACATTCCCACCAAGAGTATGTGAGGGTTCCCTTTTCTCTACATCCTTGCCAGCAATCATTATTGCCTATCTTTTGGATAAATGCTATTTAGCTGGGGTGAGATTATATCTCATTGTAATTTTGATTTGCATTTCTCTGATGATGAATGATGGTGATCTTTTCATATACTCGTTTTCCATTTGTATGTCTTCTTTTGCAAAAGGTCTATTCAGGTCTTTTGCCCATTTTTAATTTTTTCCTACTGGTTTGAATTCCTTATATATTCTGGTTATTAATCCCTTGTCAAATGGATAGTTGCAAATGTTTTCTCCCATTCTGTGGGTTGTCTCTTCAGTTTGTTGATTGTTTTATTTGCTGTTCAGAAGGTTTTTAACTTGATGTGATACTATTTGTCCATTTTAGCTTTGGTTACTTGTACAAAGATACTCAAGAAATCTTTGCCCAATCCAATGTACTGGAGAGGTTCCCCAATGTTTTTTTCAGTAGTTTCATAGTCTGAAGCCTTAGATCTAAGTTTTTAATCCATTTTGATTTGATTTTTGTATATAGTGAAAGATAGGGGTCTAGTTTCATTCTTCTGCATGTGGATATCCAGTTTTTCTAGCACCATTTACTGAAAAAGCTGTCTTTTCCCCAATGTGTGTTCCTTGGCACCTTTGTTGAAAATGAGTTCACTGTAGATATATGGATTTATTTCTGGATTCTCTATTCTATTTTATTGGTCTATGTGTCTGTTTTCATGCCAGTACCATGCCGTTTTGGTTACTCTAGTTCTGTAGTATAATTTGAAGTCAAGTAATATGATTCCTCCAGTTTTGTTCTTTTGCTCAGGATGGCTTTGGCTATTCTGGGTCTTTTGTGGTTCCATATAAATTTTAGTACTGTTTTTTCTATTTCTGTGAAGAATTTCATTGGTATTTTGACAAGAATTGCACTGAATCTGTGGGTTGCTTTGGGTAGTATGGACTTTTTAACAATATTGATTATTACAATTCATGGACTTGGAATATCTTCCCATTTTTTGGTGTCCTGTTCAATGTATTGCATGTATTTTATAGTTTTCATTGTAGAGATCTTTCACTTCTTTGGTTAAGTTTATTCCTAGGTGTCTTATTTTATTAGCAGCTGTTGTAATTGGATTTCTTTATTCATTTGTTTTCAGATTGTTCATTGCTGGCATATAGAAATACTACTGATTTTTTTATGTTGATTTTGTATCCTGCAACTTTACTGAATTTGTTTATCAGTTCAAATAATTTTTTGGTGGAGTCTTTAGGTTTTTCCAAATATAAGATCCTATCATCTGCAAATAAGAATAATTTGACTTCTTCCTTTCCAATTTGGATGTCCTTTATTTCTTTGTCTTGTCTTTTTGCTTCAGCTAGGACCTCCAGTACTATGTTGAATAACAGTGATGAAACGGGACATCCTTGTTGTGTTCCCAATCTTAGAGGAAGGGCTTTCAGTTTTCTTCCCATTCAGTATGATGCTAGCTGTGGTTGTCATATATGGCTTTTATTGTGTTGAGGTATATTCCTTCTATACCCAGTTTTTTGAGGGTTTTTATTTTATCATGAGGGGATGTTGAATTTTATCAAATGCTTTTTCTTTTTTTTTTAGGTATATATATTTATTGTAAAAATCTTTAGAGACATTGCAAAGGAATAGTAAAATGAAGCAATTATATGTTTTTTCCTTCATTCTGTTGATATGTTGTATCACGTTGATTGGTTTGTGTATGTTGAATCATCCTGGAATCCCAGGGATAAATCCCACTTGGTCATGATGAATGCTTTTTTTAATGTATTGTTGAATTTGGTTTGCTAATATTTTGTTGAGGATTTTTCCATCAATATTCGTCAGATATATTGGCCTATGGTTTTCTTTTTTGATATGTCTTTGTCTACTTTTGGTATCAGGGTAGGTTTCATAGGACAAGTTTGGAAGTATTCCCTCTTCCTCTATTTTTCAGAATTGTTTGAGTGGGATTGGTATTAGTTCTTCTTTAAGTGTTTGGTAAAATTCAGCAATGAAGCTGTATTAGTCCGTTTTCATGCCATTGATAAAGACATACCCAGGACTGGGCAATTTACAAAAGAAAGGTGTTTATTGGACTTACAGTTCCACATGGCTGGGGAGGCCTTACAATCATGGCAGAAGGTGAAAGGCATGTCTCACATGGCGGCAGACAAGAGAAGAGAGCTTGTGCAGGGAAACTCCCCTGTTTAAAACCAGGAGATCTTGTGAGACTTATTCGCTATCAAGAGAACAACATGGGAAAGACCTGCCCCCATTATTCAGTTACCTCCCACTGGGTCCCTCCCACAACACATGGAAATTCAAGATGAGATTTGGGTGGGGACACAGCCAAACCATCAAGTCCTGGGCTTTTCTTCTTGGGAGGCTTTTTATTATAGCTTCAATCTGATTTCTTGTTAATGGTCTATTCAGATTTTGGGTTTCTTCATGTTTCAATCTTGGTAGGTTGTATGTGTCTAGGAATTTATCCATTTATTCTAGATTTTCCAATTTATTGACATAGTCACTCACAGCAGTTTCTAATGATCCTTTGAATTTCTGTGGTATCAGTTGTAATCTACTTTTTCATCTCTGAGAAATGTGGTGGGGGGAGTGGTTAATGGTTGCCACAGGGATAAGAGGAAGGTGAAGAGAATGAGGTACTGGCTCTTCCTCCAGTGTTCAAGTGGAGAAGCTCTGTTTTCATCTGAATATTGGCATTGGGCATTTGATTTCATTTGATAAAAGTCCTTTGATCCTAAGAAAAGAAGTCTGAAAGTTGCTGGTTGGCTTGACTCTGTTGTGTGCCTCTCTAGATCCACTTCTGTCTTTCTTTACCATGCTCTGGGTCTCTGGGGACAGACTATAGGTCAGTGGGCTCTCTGACCCTCTGTCTTCTAGAGAACTGGGAGATTGAAAGTGGGCAGAGAGGAAGATGAGGCCAGGGTATTTATTCCTCTGGCTTTTTTCCTACAGAAAAAAATTCAGATTATTTTTTTTTTTGACAGAGTCTCTCTCTGCCACCCAAGCTGGAGTGTAGTGGTGCAATCTCATCTCACAGCAACCTCTGCCTCCTGGGTTCAAGCAATTCTCATGCCTTAGCCTCCCAAGTAACTGGGACTACAGTGCGTGCATGCCCCACACGTGGCTGTTTGTATTTTTTAGTAGAGTTAGGCTTTCACCATGTTGGCCAGGCTGGTCTTGAACTCGTGACCTCAAGGTGATCCATCCACCTTGGCTTCCCAAAGTTTTGGGATTACAGGCATGAGCCACCACACCCAGCCAAAAATTCAGGTCTTTTAAAATTTTGTGTCAAAAGGAATTCTCTTAGCTGCAGGTAAGGAAGAACCCAACTCACTTGGCTTATGCAAATAAAAATGTATTTTTCTCACATACTAAAACTCTGGAGGTGGGAGCGGCTGGCAGCATTTCAGTGGCTCAATGTCTGGCCAGCATCTCTGAGATCTCTGTGATATTTCCCTCATAGTTAAAAGATGGCTGCCCAAATTCCAAAAGCAAGTACATATTCGAGGCAGAAAGGAAAAAATCTGCCATGTCCAACTCTTTACTAGGAAAGCAAAAGTTTCCTTGAAGTTTCCCTGTAGACTTCACTTACGTTTCATTGACCAGATCTTTGTTGCATGATGCCCTGGATGTAGAGGGTGCTGGGAGCTTAAGTGCTGTATTTAGTTTTATCAGACTCTAAAGAGTGCAAGAGAGAAGGGAGTTAGGAATGGTGTTGGCTTAATCACTTAACAGTGTCCAGGAGGATTTTGTTCTTGACAAGGAAAATCTCAGAAGTCAATGTCTCCATCCTAAGGCATAGCTTTTTCATGGAATAAGTTACAGACATTCATGAAATGTTTAAAGTGAGGGTATTTCATCATGGTCCCTAAATGTATACCATGTACATGACTATATCTATTCTTTAACTTTGGTCAGAACTTGAAAGGCAGAATAACCTCAGTGGATTAAGGCCCTGGTCAAATGACAAATTGCAAATCCATCCATACCCTCTTTACACTTTCATTTTTTTTTGTCTGTTTATTTCCTGAACATACAGGCAAAATCAGAGTAATATGAACACAAAATCATGGAAAAAAACATGGGTCTAGAAATTAATCCTATGAGTCATCTTTTTTACCCCCCACATTGCCACAAAGTAACTACGTGTTGAGATAGTTTTGCCTGTCTGAACCCCTCTTCCTTATCTATAAAAAGAGGGTTATGGGCTGGGCGCGGTGGCTCAACCCTGTAATCCCAGCACTTTGGGAGGCCGAGGGGGGCGGATCATGAGGACAGGAGATTGAGACCACGGTGAAATCCCGTTTCTACTAAAAATACAAAAAATTAGCCAGGCGCGGTGGCATGCGCCTGTAGTCCCAGCTACTCAGGAGGCTGAGGCAGGAGAATGGCGTGAACCCGGGAGGTGGAACTTGCAGTGGGCCGAGATTGCGCCACTGCACTCCAGCCTGGGCAACAGAGTGAGGCACCGTCTCAAAAAAAAAAAAAAAAGAGGGTTATGCTGGACTAGTTGATCATTTTGTTCAACAAATATTTATTGAGCATCTGCTATGAAACATACCCTCTAGGTACCAGGGATTGATAGGGTTGTGATGATACAGACAAGGTCCTTGCTCTCAGGGAGCTTACATTCTATTTGGCAGAGACTGACAATAAGAAAATAAACAAACAATAAAAGGTATCAATGAGTGATCAGTGCTATGCAGAGAAATGAAATACAGTGATGTGACACTCAGTGCACAGGTACCTATCTCAGATAATGTAGTCCCAGGAGGCCTCTCTGTGGAGGCAACATTTAGGCTCAGACCGGAAAGTCAAGAAAAAGTCAGATCCTGAATTACAGGGTTGAACAGCTCTGGGAAGAGGGAGCTACAATAAAAAGGCTCTAAGAGCGATCACACTTGGCATGTTTAAGGAAGAAACAGAAAGCAAGGGAGATATTGAATTTAACCATCACTGCGTTTTTCATGACTATAGTTCCCATCTTCTGGAAATGCAAATTTACAAATTAAAACATCAATAACATTCTTTCCTAGGATAACTGAGGATCTGTCTGCCACAGACTTGAAGCTCCTGTGCATAAAGTGAGTGTGAAGTTTGAGAATGTTACCCTGGTTGAACTTGATGGTGAGTTTCAAACCTCTGTGTAACTGATGGAGTTTCATAGAGAGCCCATGGCTGCTGCTCTACCTTTTACAGCTCTATCTTTCACAAGTCTAACTGTTAAATCATTGAAGCCAGTTGCAGTGGCTCATGACTCTCATCCCAGCACTTTTTGAGGCTAAGGTGGGAGGATCACATGAGCCCAGGAATTTGAGACCCACCTGAGCAACAAAGTGAGACCATATCTCTATAAAAACTACAGAAAAATTAGTAGTCCCAACTACTTGGAAGGCCGAGCTGGGAGAATTGCTTGACTCCCTAGAAGTCTAGCCTGCAGTGAGCCAGTATATATGAGATATATATATATATATATATATACACACACACACACACACACACACATATATGATGTTCATATATACATACATATATGATATACATATATATACACACATAGATATATGTAGATATAATCTACATATATATACACATACCTATTATCGCTTCCTTCCTTTCATTTCTTCCCACTGATTGCCTTAAAAAATATCTTGTATTACACATGGTTTCAGGTATGAAGATGAATGAGATGGAGCACCCAATGAAATAGATCTAAAAATATATGTACATATATATGTAGATCATATGTGTATATCTCGTCGATCTCTAATACTCTAAAGAAAATTAATTCCATGAGTCCATTGTCTTTGTAGTGCTCATTAACTTAGTCTCCACTACTTATTGTTGCTTCTATTTGCCCTAAGCTTACTTCCCCGCTCTTTTTAATATCCTGGAAGTGATGATCTAGGGCATTAGCTCCCTAATACCAGTTTGTAAATTAAGTACTCATCTATGGACTTGTGCAGGTCCCTGATGAAGTTTGCACCAGTCAGCAGCAAAATGGGAAACTGAGGCCAGTGAAATGATTTTTCATAAAGTTAAATTTATGTAACTTCAAAATATTTGTTCTCTCTGAAATGAAGTCCCAAGTTTTCTGTATTTTAAGGGTTTTTGCCACAATGACATAATGTAAATGATGTTTCTTTTGAGAAAAATAAACTATTTGTTACCTTATATCAGAAGCCCATTTTTCCCTCTAACAGAACTCATTGGGCCTTGAAATCCAAGGGCCTGAACACCAAGGAATTGGCCAAAGCCCATGCATGCATGCCTACAGAGCCGTATGTTGTGTCTCTTGTCAGGAACCCTATGAATATTAACCCGTTCTTCCATGATCTGAGTGTTAATGGAATGGAATGTATGTGTGGGAAGGAAAGTTGATTTCAATGCTTCAACTCTGTTATCTGTTCCGTTTGCAAAAAGGCATCCCCACTGATAACTCTCATTTGTGTACTTTTGAGGGTGTGCTCCTCATAGCTCTGCTTTTGTTATCTTCTAAAATGTATTTAATACTGAAATCAAATATAGTCGTAGCTTAGATGTATGATTCACTCTAACAAATATTGTGTGATTTTTTTATCCCCCTGAGTTTCTTGGAAGTGTTATTACATAAGATAGTGGCATGGATATCATCTTACCTATGCTTGCTTGATAAATAAATGAAACATTATTTTTTTTTCATCTCTGCTTTCTTTCTTCTGTCTCCTTATTCATCCATTTACTAACTACCAGTTGAATGCTCAGTCCTGACTTCAGGGCAATCCAGATCCTTCTGAGGGATGCACATGCAAAACAAATGACCTACCTGAGAGGAAAGAAGTGCACCAGACACAGAGTGGGAAGACCCATTCCTTCTGCCTAGGGAAAGCCATAGAGAAGAAATGGGCAATCTGACAAACTTCCCATTCTCTATGCCCATTTTTGGGAGGGAGCTAGAATTCTCCCATCTCTTATTGGCAGCAGAATTTGGGATTAATATCATGGAACTGTGAGTCTGAGAGATTGAGATTGGATTGCTGCTATCCAGTTGTGTGACCACTAAGATCAGGCCACTTAAGTTTTCTATGTTTGTTTGTAAACCAGGGATAACATACCTATTATCACTTCCTTCCTTTCCTTATTTCTTTCCACTGATTCCTTCAAAAGTATCTTTTATCACACACGGTGTCAGGTATGAAGATGAATGAGATAGAGCTTGCCATGCACACAGGGTGCGATAGATCTAAAAACAGAGAAATTACAATACAACCTCTGAGTGCCATTTTAGAGGAATGCCTATTTCACAAAGTTACAGGAAGGCAGCAGGGAAATTCTTGTGAAAGTATTTTTGAAAATCAGGCATACAACATGGATGATCTCACGGTGGTAGTGAAGGAGGAATTGGATTTAGGGTGAGATGAAGGGCTGAAGACCAGCATATAAAACTCTAGAATCCTACTGACCACCTGTAGGGACTTTAGGAAAAATATGTCCACTGGAAGGTCAATTCATTACTCCTAGCTGGTTCCTAACATTCTCAATTTTTATGTTAAGTTGGCACAGAGGAATATTAGCTTTAAATGCTTAAATGGATTTATTTATTAGAGGCTGGGAACTATGACTCATGCCTGTAATCCCAGCACTTTGGGAGATGAGGCAGGTGGATCACTTTAGGTCAGGAGTTCGAGACCAGCCTTGTCAACATGGTGAAACCCTGTCTCTACCAAAAAATACACAAATTAGCCAGGTGTAGTGGTGTGTGCCTGTAGTCTCAGCTACTCGAGAGGCTGAGGCACAAGAATTGCTTCAACCTGGGAAGTGGAGGTTGCAGTGAGCCAAGATCATCACTGCACTCCAGCCTTGGAGACAGAGCGAGACCCCGTCTCAAAAAAAAAAAAAAAAAAAAAAGATTTATTTATTGGAATCAAATCCAAAAAAGCACTATCAGAGGGAACTTCAACAGTAAAGATATTTCCATATTTTCCTTGGAAAGTTGCTCTTCCTTGAGTTTACAAAGATGTGATGCAATCATACCTATATTCCCCTCTGGTCATCTCCAAGCTGACTTTAGCTTGAGTGCATCTTCAAACAAATGCTGTGATTAGTGTCATGGAATTTTCTCTAAGAGCTATCACCACTCATGATGAAAGATTATTTTTTTCTGGTTTATTATTATATTATTATTATCAATCTCGTTCTGGTGGAATTTCCACCTGTCCCCTCAAGTGGGGCTGAATCACAGACACTGGAAATTCTTGGGTTAAAGGTTTTTAGGCAGAGTCCTCGTCCCACCAGCACAGGGAAGGACAGTTTGAAAGTAGACAGGGCGTGGTCCAGCTCCACCTGTGTGCTCCCTTTGAGGATTTCCTAACTCTCTTCAGTTCTCAACACACCTGAGAACTTGCTAGAACACATCAGGAACTGAGGGGAAGGGATGCTACTCTGTCTTTCTCATGGGTCTCAACTATTTTTGGACACCTAGCGATCTTTATCTATCGACAGTCTTTTCAGACTCTCAGCTCTCAGCCTCATTAGGGAGTCTGAGGAAATGTCTGGACAGAGACAGAGTCAGGAAGCCCTGCGTGGAGTCGGACTCTCCATCTTGTTTTCTGTTTTAACTCAGGCACAGCTTTGAACTCTCCGAGCTTCATTTTCTTTAGCTGTCAGCAGACATCATATTATACGTCTTGTGTACTCACAGACGTGTTGTAAAGATCAAAATGAGATAATTTGTGGAGCAACATGTTTGAAAAATATATAAAACATTATATAAACCCTCACATATAAGTAGAGTGTCTATTCACACTACTTCATGATTATATCCCGTATAATATAGACGTATCCGCGGGCGTGCAGAAACTTGCTGTATCCACCCCTCTCAATGTAAACGGTAACAGGCATGGAGAGCACAAAGGTGTTTTCATAAAGCAACAAGATGTCCCGAAGTCCTGGGAAGGAAACTAGGTTCTGTATCAAGGGCCTCATGCCCTCTTCAGTAAAGCTAATGGGAAAAATAGTTGGTCTACTATCTCCCGTTATCCTAGATGGTCACCCAGTGTTAACTCATTTTCTGGTCTAGTTTAGCCAAATAAGGCACAGAGATCAGAACAGAAGTAGAGAAGTGAACCTCTGTCTCCTGCCCTTCTGCCTCTCTTTGTGGGACTCCCATCACCCCATCCTTGATGAGCCCAGGTAAACATACTTTGAAAACCCAGGCCCAATACACAAAAAGAGATGGTTAGTAGTTTCCGTTTCTAGCCCACGTGCTTTATATTACTGTAGTCATCATTCTACTAAATGTCCACCTTTTGGGCTGGGCGTGGTGGCTCACTCCTGTAATCCCAGCACTTTGGGAGGCCAAGGAGGGCGGATCATGTGGTCAGGAGTTTGAGACCAGCCTGGCCAACATGGTGAAACCACATCTCTACTAAAAATACAAAAATTAGCTGGGCGTGGTGGTAGGGAGCCTATAATCCTAGCTACTCGGGAGGCAGAGGCAGGAGAATAATTTGAACCCGGAAGGCGGAGGTTGCAGTGAGCCCAGATCAGGCCATTGCACTCCACCCAGGGTGACAGAGTGAGACTATGTCTCAATAAATAAATAAATAAATAAATAAATAAATAAATAAATAAATAAATAAATAAATGTCCACCTTTCTTAAATGCTATTCTTTTTTGCTTCTGTGACAGCTGGGCATAACTTTGATTTAATATTTATTCCTGTAGACTCCAAGGTTTAAATATCTGATTAGCCTTGCAGACTAATCTTCTTAAAGGTAAGGTCTGATTTGTATTTGTATCCTCCACACTTTGAAAGGATCTGGAAGGTTTCTCATTCATTGAACAAGAGGATGAATGAATAAATGAATGAATGAATAAATAAATTATTTCAGTGGAGTGTTCATGTTTGATTTATGGGTCTTTTTTCCTTACTTAGTTCATTTCCTTTCTTTGTTTCTCCCAACAGCAAACTGTTTCTAGCAGGCCCTCAATAAACATTTGTTTGGCTAACACATGAATTGTGTATTTTGCTGCTTTGGGTAACAATGGGTAGTGTTATTTATCTGGTCTATTTCCATGTCTGCCAACGCTGGGAATTATCTTCCTTCACTGTCAGCTGACCCAAGAGCTACCTATACTCCTAGAGTGGCTGATAGTGCACTGACCTGAGTGAGGGTTTCAGGAACGTTGGTCCGTTTTCGGCCATGACATTGAATCATGTCCTGGCCTTAAGCAATTGCTACCCCATTCATTAAATGAGGGTGGAGACAGTCTCGCCCACTTTCTTAAAGATGTTATGAAGATTAATGAGGTAATGTCTGCCAAGCACCCTGGAAGAAAGGTGCTAAATACTTAGTATTATGGTGACTTTGCTTTCAACTGTGTTACCCATTGGTGCTCATTCAGCAAGATAGGAAAGTAGGAGAGGGTCTGAAGTAGTGGAATTTGAGAGAGGGGTTCATGGCCCTGTTCTGAGCACTGCTGATTACTGATCCTGTGCGCGGGTCATCCTTCTAGTTCCAACTCTTCTGTCTGTAAAAGGTTGCCGTAACATAGCACTTACCCAGAGTCAAAAGCATGTGTGGAAAATTAACAAATTTGTTTTCGTAAAGTGGGTGGGTCCTCGTATAAAAAGCTTTGTAAAGCCGCAAGATACTATTTCAATCCCAGGTTTCTGTATCTCTGTCTCTCTTTCAAAAGGATATTCACTGAGCTTATCACTTTCTCAGGATTTTTTTTAATTACCCTTAACTCAGTCTTTTATGTACAGCTGTTTATTTCTATTGAACTGCTTTGTTTCCCTCCAGAGAGGTTACTGTTTGAAATTTCTGTCATTTTTCTGTTTGTTTGCTTATAAACTAATAATCCAACAAACAGTCTTTGGACAATAGTGTCTTTTTTTATTGAGGCATTATTTGTATAAGTCACAGTGCTTTTGAAATGTGTTTATTTATTAATTTATAAATGCCTCTCATCACACATTGCACCTGTGTGACTTATATTAATTAGAATAATAATGCGATGAGACATGAATAGGCTGTTTGTACCTTTGATTTCAGTGGTGTCTCATTTAAACCCAATGCATAGTATTTGAGAATTGGATTGTCAACTACAAGTCAGAAGAATACAGTAGAATGAGAACAGTCTATGTTATCCTGTGTTTAGGAAGATTTTAGAATTGTACTAGATAAATGTCATCCAGAGTTTATACTAATTTTAAAATAAATAATATTAAGTCAATTATGATAAATAATACATATCAATAGTATATAATTCTTTGTACTATGTTTTTCTCCCTGCAAGTAAAGCATCCAAAATGCAAGATCTGTCAATGCAATGGCATATTTAGTAATCTACTAATTCAGAATTTTGAGTTTAAGCAATCAGAAATAGTTGAGTGCTTATTTCGTGCCTGGCACAATGAGTTAGTCTACTCACTATGACTTATCAGATAATTGCTGCACCTAGACTCCAGTATTGCAATGGAAAGACAGAAGCAATTGGACAGTTATCTGAATCAGGGCACTTATTAATTTGTAAGAAAATGAAAGGATTCGTTTGTCTGAAATTGCCATCTTGAAGGTTTTCATTGATCAAAGATAAATTCCACCTCATTCATGCAGACACAGACTTGTTCGGAATTTAAAAGGAAGAGATTGCTGTTTTTAAAGACAAAAATTATAAGGCTGGGTGTGGTGGCTCATACCTGTAATCCCAACACATTCGGAGGTTGAGGAGCGATAATTGCTTGAGGCCAGGAGTTCATGATCAGCCTGGGCAACATCATGAGACCCCATCTCTACAAAAAATAAAAAGTTGGCCGGACATAGTAGGCACTCGTAGTCCCAGCTACTTGGGAGGCTGAGTTGGGAGGATCGCTTGAGCCCAGGAGGTCAAGATTGTAATGAGGTATGATCATGCCACTGTACTCCAGCCTGGGCCACAGAGTAAGACCCTGTCTCTTAAAAAAAGAAAGAGAAAATTGTATTTCTAATCCCAAAGATATATCAGTTACTATTGATTAGCTAAAAGAAACCCATAATTTTACAGAAAATTGAAATGCTGAAATATCATGAAGTTAAATGATTGCCCAAGGTCATATGACCAGTTAGTAACAGAACTAGGACCTAAGTATCCTGTTTTCTGGTTAGTAGTAATACAAGCTATATTGATTCAGATGGCAATATCCAGACAATAGCTCACACTCATGAGATGACTGAGTTAGGCAGTAGGGAGACAGAGGCCAGGCACTGGATAAAGAGCAGATAACCTGTTTCCATCATGAAGTGATTATTTATCTTTAGGAATGTTCCAAAACTCTTCAGTTTTCTCATCTTTCATATTCAGAAATTTTACTGGTTAATGTCTAACTTCCCTCCTAATTCTGAGATTCTGATTTAACGAACAAAATTGAACCAGAAAATGGATATCACAGATGTGTTTGCAAACAATCACATCCATTTACTGTCTACTAATATATCCTAAAAAATACAGTAGTTGTAAAGTCTGATACAAGTCAAGTATGTAATGTCTCTTGAGCCGAATTCTCCTTCACAGAAATACATAGTTTTGTTTTGTTTTGTTTTGTTTTGTTTTGTTTTGTTTTGAGACGGAGTCTTGCTCTGTTGCCCAGGCTGGAGTGCAGTGGTGCCATCTCGGCTCACTGCAGCCTCCACCTCCCAGGAATATGTAGTCTTTTGTTATGGAATTTGGTTATAAGGAGTACAATAGAAGTCACATTTACTACCTGTAGGAGTTTCCATAAGCTAATGCCCAATACTAATACCTAATACCCAATAACTGGTATGTCCCAGATACTCTGCTAGGTGCTGCTGGGCACCAGAGGTATTATAAAGCTTCTGCATCTACCCATTTTGAGAAGATGCAATAACATGAACAGTCTTTATCTGATCATTCCATCTCAAATCGTCTCATATCCTCAAGCCATAGTATTTAGAACTAGAAAGACGTTAGTGGTTTTCCATTGCTCATCATTCATTTTACAGTTGAAGAAACTGAAGCCTTTTATCTGACAAGTCAGCTTTACCCCTAGCAGAATGTATACAATATTTTTAATATATAAAGATATATATTTCACAGTCACAGTGTTACACAGGTAGATAATCTTTTCCCTTCGTGGTTTCACACAACTGTATTTCATTCTAGATACAGGTCTTTGCATTTGGTGTCTTCTTTCAGAGTGCTTCTTATCTCCCATGGCTGACATTTTGATGAAAATCTTGGCTGACAGAGGAAAATATGTAGAGGTCACTAATCTATTTTGTTATAAGAAATCAAAGAAAATTATTTTCTGAGGTTTTCATCAAATATCTTCCATAAAACCAATAATGTTAAAAAATGTTGGTGATCTGATATACATTTTGGTTGGTTGGAAGGGGTTTCTTATTTGGAATATTTAATTGGGCATGAACTACTTGGGGTATTCTTGTCTACAATAGTGGGGTCACAGATGTGCTCATACTGTACTTTTATGTAGAAAGAAAATATAGCTTCTATATTTTCAACAAAGTAAGCTGTTTTTTTTCCTTAAGAAACCACACCTTGATCAGTCTCAGGAAACTTACACTTATCAATTAAAAATAGGTCAATGTCTTCTGGTTTAAACAATCTCCTTTCAGTGCAATTAAAGTTCATCTCCCTTTGTTTCCATGGTCTCATTATACTTGATCTCTGTAGGAAATCTTCCTCATTCATTATCTTTTCTGCAATTCGGCACTGGAAGGGAGGTCTGAGTGTTTGACTATATGCACCGGGTAACAGAGGAGTACATACTTACACTTCCTTGTTTGGGAGTGGGTGGACGGTTAACTAGTGAGCTGGCTTGAGCAGGGTCCTTGGGCATCTTCTGATGCTGGTGACGGTGGCCTCATTCATTTGCATCTGGTGTCTGCATGAACTGCAGCCTCTTGTGCTCTCATTCCAAGCATCCCTGGGTCCTCTACTACCCTCTGCACCTCTAGGACTATCATGGCAGCAAGGAGAACTTCTAATTTTTTGCATTCTCTGCCTCAGGGACATTTATCCAAGCCTCCTCTTACCATCACCTCCATGTTGAATGAAGTGTCCAGTCAAAAGCTTAGTACTTCCAGGAGCCCTAGGCATCCACCAATCCTGATGTTTTCAGACTTCTTCTGACCCACCTTCATGTTTCCATGGCCATCTCCCCAGCTCAAGGTTTGGTCTTGAGGGATGTGGGACAGCATTTCTTTTACTTGTCTGTCCTGGCATTTGATTTTTATTTGACTTTCCCTAAGTCATGGCCTTCTCCTTCTGATTTTATCCTCATGACTCAATCCTAAAAACTAGCTAGTGTGCAGAGAGAGAAACCAGCATCCCAACCAAGGAACACAAATTACAGGGCATTTCCAAATCAACATGTCTGCTTCCTGTTTTATAGACCTATATAAAGCCTCCTCATCCTTCTCCTCCCTGTCTCACTCCCAAACAGTTCTTATCCCTTCATCTCTAATTTCCTTCCTCTTGCCTTTTTTTCTCCCCCTTCCTTTTCTCCTTCTCCTCTTTTTTATTCCTTCACCTCCTTCTTTTTCTTTTTCTTCTCCTCCTCCTCCTCTTACTTGCTCCCCCTTTCTCTCTTTCTTTCTGTCTCTGCTGGGAATACTTGTGAAAATCAGTTTACATTTTTCATCTTAGTTTTTCCACCTCTTAAGTGGGGAAAGTAAAACTTAGATCAATTTTTAATTTCTCTGGAATCATAAAGGAATAATTAGTTAGCAGTTATAGATTATCTTGAACAACTTGGATAAAATTAACAGCACAAGTATTATTAATATTGCTCAAAGTATCAGACTTTGAAGAGGTTATAGGGGCAATGGATGACCCTATTACAAAGAATGCACTTAGAAGATGGATAAAGTGTCTCCTGACCTGGGTTTCTAAGACCAACGAAGGTGGAGAGAAGCTCAACAAGTACGCAAAATTATCCTTGCCTAAGGATACAAAAACATAATTATCTACTTTATCTGAAAATATGTTTATCAGTCATTTTGTGAGATCTATTTTAAAAATTTTTTAAATAAATCTAAAACATACATACAAATATGTACACATAAAATTTATAGCATAATAAATTATCTCACATTGAACACATCTATGTAACTAGCTCTCAACTCGAGAAATAAACATGACCAGGGCTACAGAAGTGCGTTGTCTTCCCCGTTCTAAGCACTACCACCTGAAGGGAACCATACCCTGGTTTCTAATGCCAAATACTAATCTTGCCTGCTTTTAAACTTGATTTGGATAGAGCCATGCAATGTGTACCCTTTGGTGTTTACCTTTTGCTCGGTGTCTTGTTTATGAACTTCATTCATTTTCCTGTGAGTAACTGTGGTTCATCCGTTCTCATTGCTGCATAAAGTTGTTCCAGTTTTTTGCTCCTACACATAGTACTGCTATACACATTCCTGTATGGAGCTTTTGGGGAACACATATGTTCTCATTTCCAAGTATACTTATATAGATTTGAAAGACAAAGTAGAGGTCTGTGCTGGGAATATAAATTTGGAATTTGTCTTTGGAATAAAGATGATTAGAAAGGGATAGATTGCAAAGGATTTAGGTCACAGCCGTGGCAAAATTTAAAGTTAAGTCTTTGAGAAAATAGTTACTAGTGGATACAACTTCTCATTGCATTTAAAGTACCAGAAGGATAGCATCTTTGAATGGCTATCTGATGTCTCTCTTTCCTTTTGTGTTCTCCCCAGTGAAATACCTTCGGGTTTATCCTCTTAGGGGCTGACAAGTTGCAAACTTTCCCCATCTCTATCGTTTGCCCCCACAGAAATATATCCTTTCCCAGTCAGTCCTCAGGCTCTGTTACTTGCTGTCTTTCAAAAAGTCGAAGAATATCTCTGAAACTAATCTCTTCAAGTGAGAGATAGAGAAAAACCAACCCTACAGGGGACGTGCCCAGGTAATACGGGAGCATTTGATATCTATCTATCTATCTATCTATCTATCTATCTATCTATCTATCTATCTATCTACCTATCTATCTATCTATCTATCTATCCATCCATCCAATATATCTATCTATCATCTTATCTACTTATTTATCTATCCATCATCTATCATTTTTATCAGTGTAACCTAAGCTGGTTATAACAATTCACACATTATAGAAATATATAATGTAGAAATTAAGGTTTCATGCAATTTCCTCAATACTCTCATAACCACTGATGTGTATTATTGTCATACTGTTTTCTATGTTGTTGCTGTTTCAGCAAAAATGGTCACCACACTACTTAAGCACTATTCTATAACTTGCTTTATTTACTTACTATAGTTGGGCTATCCTTCCTTTGTATATCTTTAATAATTACTTAAGGTATCTGGGTTTGATAAACCAGTCTTCATTAACTAATTCTAAATGGCAATTCTTATGGTTGAAATTTCGGAATAAGTAGCAAGGGAAGATAAAACCATGGTAGTCCATGAAACTGAAATTCTGAGGGCTGGCAGACCATTCATCCATTTTTTCTGTGCTAAGCTGGAGGTAAGATATTAAACTCTATGGCGTTTTCCTTACCAAGCATTAGTTAGTACACAGCAAATTCACAAATTTTAATCTTCACTAAAACTGACTGCCTTGCATGTTATATTTTCTCTTGAATTTATTGAATTAAGTTGGCTCATTGTTCTTGTTTTGGCCCTGTGGTCATTGGAGGTTATTACTATTTCTATATACTAGAGAATATGTCTTTGTCTATTTTGTGGTCAGATCTGTTAACGGAACCAAACCAGTAGTTAGTGCTTAGATTCTGGAGTGAGAAGGCCTAGGGTTGCATCACAGCTCCAACACATTCTAGCTTTGTGACCTTGTGCAAAGGACAGTGGTTTTTTTAACCTCAGTTTCTATATCTATAAAATTGGCACAACATGTAACAGCATTTACCCTGAAAGATGGTGGTTGTGGGAAAGGCTAAAAAATGAAGGCTATTTTCTTGTCTATTGGTAGCTTTCATGGTAATCTTTAGCATTTTCAAATTCCTTGGTCAGGAAGCATAGTTCATGAGCTACACAGAGTAGTCCATGAGGCAGGACACTGCAGTGATAAGGAGGGCAGCCTCTGAAATCAGAATTCCTGGATTCCTCTGAGTCTGCCAACTCCTTGCTTTGTGACCTTGAGGAAGTTCTTATTCCTCTTGTGCTTCCTTTTTCTTATGTGTAAAATTGGGTAATCATTATTTTATCAGAAGATAACTGAGACAATTAAAAGATATGTCAAGTAAATCATTTAAAATTGCATTGTTCAACATGGAAGCCACTGGCCACATGTGGCTACTGAGTATTTGAACCGTGGCCATTCCAAACGGAGATGCACTGTATGTGTAAATGACACACCAGATTTAGAACATTTGGTTGAAAAGAGGATGTAACATACGTCATTAATAATTTTTAATTGATTACGTATCACAAAGATAATGTTTTGGATAGACTATGTTAAAGGCAATACAGCATGAAAATTTAATTTACTTCTTTCTTTTTTTAAAAAAAATGTGGCTACTAGTAAATTTGACATTCTCTATGTGGCTACCATTTATCACTTGCATTATATGTCTTTTGGACAGCTCCAGTCTAGCATATGGCAAACATTCAAAACTGATCAGCTATTGTTTTAGGGGACTTCTTCCAGGTAGACAAACAATTCTTGTTTGATACACCTCTTTGTGGTTCGGTTTTCACTCTGACCCCATAAGAAAAATCATCGTGATATCATAGCTGTAGTAAAGGTGAGAGTTTGATATGGATTTGGGGGAAGGATTGTCCTGAATTTTGTTCACTGATAGAAATGCTTTTGGTTTGATCAAATCAAGGTTTTTCTCCAACAGTGGACTGAGTAATGATTGCAAACTAATTACAGCATGCATATTGCACTTTGCTTCGCCGTAACAGCTTTCTACCAGCTGTTTCCTTTAGCAGTTGTTCATTTCAAGTAGGTACCGATGCTGTTGGAAGTGTGGGCTGCCAGAAAGCAGTTTCAATTCTTTGCTTCAAATTGAAATCTGTATTTTTTTTTTACATATTTTTTTCTTAAGGGCCCTTCAAAATCTACATAACTCTAAGGCTAATTTCATAGCACCCTTTCTGGGCTTTTTTTCAGAAAAAAAAATCTTTTGAAGATTATACACAGAATGGTACAAAATCTCAAGTTTAATTAAGCTTTAGCAAAAATATCCTTTAACCACTACATTTGTTTCTCGCTTTATTCCCTCATAGCCTGCAACGCTTCTGAAGTATACTTTCAAGTAGAGATTCAATAGAGCCATTTAGAGTAGTCGTTACTGTAGATTAAATAACTATTCCCATCTGGCTCATGAAATATATAATCTGTATTCCTCTCTGGATAATAAATACAGTAAGTAACTACTTACCATCCCTTAGACCATCACTTTTGTCTCTTCCGGTGGGTTTTTCTTTATTATCTATCAGTGAGGTATTTTCATTAACACTTTCCTTACAAAGAAACATTCCCTATGGGTTTCTTTCTACAGAGAAAGGCATTATCCTGGTTCCTCAGACCCCAGCAGGCTTCAGATGTCTAATGGTGATGAGTAATGATTGGTATTTGTTGAACACCTACTGTGTAGTAGGCACAAAAACATAGGGACAATGCTAAATAATTTGTATACATCATCTCATGCAAATATTTAAAAAAACTATTTGGGGGGCATTCTTACGCTTTTAGAGTCTAGGAAACTGAGATTCAGAATCCCAAAGCCTGTAAGTAGCTAAACTGAGATTCTAACCTAGATTTGTTTGACTCTGTATTAGTTTTTTCTCATGCTGCTAATAGACGTACTCGCGACTGGGTAATTTATAAAGAAAAGAGGTTTAATGGACTCATAGCTCCACATGGCTGAGGAGGCCTCACAATTATGGCAGAAGGAGAAGGAAGAGCAAAGTCACATCTTACATGGCAGCAGGCAAGAGGGCTTGTGCAGGGGAACTTTCCTTTATAAAACCATTGGATCTTATGAGACTTATTCACTATCATGACAATAGCATGAGAAAAACCCACCCCCCTGATTCAATTACCTCCCGCCGGGTCCCTCCCATGACACATAGGGATTATTACAATTCACGCTGAGATTTGGGTGGGGACACAGAGCCAAACAAAATCAGACTCCAAGTCCCATGATCTCCACTTCTAAGTCAAGGGCTGCAAATGGGACTGAGCACCATAGGGGCTAGATGATACAATGTGGTGTGAGAATAGCACATGAGAACTTGTATTTTGATATATGTTTTCTTATCTTTTTGAAATTTTTGTGCTTACGTATGTTTTACAATGTATAAGATAGATCAGTACAACATCAAGTATAAGAAATAGTTGCAAAAGCCCGGGCGCGGTGGCTCACGCGTGTAATTCCAGCACTTTGGGAGGCTGAGGCAGGTGGATCACAAGGTCAGAAGACTGAGACCATCCTGGCTAACATGGGGAAACCCCGTCTCTACCAAAAAATATATATATATATAAAATTAGCTGGGCGTGGTGGCTGGTGCCTGTAGTCTCAGCTACTTGAGAGGCTGAGGCAGGAGAATGGCGTGAACCAAAGAGGTGGAGCTTGCAGTGAGCTGAGATCCCGCCACTGCACTCCAGCCTGAGTGACAAGAGTGAAACTCCGTCTCAAAAAAAAAAAAAAAAAAAAAAGAAAAAAGAAAAGAAATAGCTGCAAAAGTTTACAGGTGTTGAGAATGTAGTCTCGATTTTTTCTTTTCTGATAAGTTTTCATCTCTGCAAAAAAAAAAAAAAAGGTCTCACATTTTACTACAGCCTTGGAGGAACTAATGAGTATTGCACCATCCAAAACTGTAACGCATGAAATGTATGGTGATAATAAATACGATCCAACATTTAAAACTTGTAAAACTGATCTACATTCTTTGTCCTTGTCTTTACTATAACTTAAACAAACATTCATATATAAGGGGGTACATTCCCTTGGGGTTAACCATATTTTTCTCACCTTCGTTCCTAAGTATATGGATGCTGTAGCCACTCCTAGCCACTGCTGCCTGTTCCTACCACCTTTCTCAGCTCACCTTGGACCTCTCCTTGCTTTACTGCTTACTTCTGCTTCCTGGAATCTGAGATGAATAATTGCCCATGTTGCAATGTTGCCACAACCATGCTGGCCTCAACTAGGCAAGGAAGACTATGGTGCCTTTTATTGCCTTGGGCTCTGGGTATCTTCATGCAACTAACAGAAGTTGGCTTTCTGTGCAAAGCCTTTATTAAAAGTTGGTGGCTGTGAAGAGAGGCAACTAAATAGGACTAGCTCCAGAAACCAAGGGAAAGGGAAAAACTTTGCCTCCTTGCCTTAAGAATCTCAGTTTTCTTCTTTCTTGTCTTCCTCCTCCTTCTCCTTTTTTTGACTCAGAGATGCAGAGATAGAGAAAGGAGAAAGATACATATATGTGTATATGAAGAAAGTCCTCTCTCTCTCTCTTCATATATATATGGAGAGAGAGTCATATATATATATATATATATATATATATATATGATTTTCCTAAAGAGGAATGGAAGTTACATTGTGAGATACTGAAGAAAGACTTCCCTCTCTCTCTCTGTATGTATAGATAGATAGATAGATAGATAGAGATATATATATAGATATATATATCCCATAGAGCCCTCATTTGCTAGGACAGCCATGACAAAGTAGGACTGACTGGGTGCCTTAAACAACAGATATTCATTTTCTTGCAGTTCTGGAGGCTGGAGATCTGAATCACGATGACAACAAAGTTGGTTTTTCTGGGGCCTCTATATATATATATAGAGAGAGAGAGAGAGAGGTCTTTCTTCATATATATATATATAGAGAGAGAGAGAGGTCTTTCTTCATATATATATAGAGAGAGAGAGAGAGAGAGAGACAGAGAGAGAGAGAGAGAGGTCTTTCTTCAGTGTCTCACAACATAACTTCCATTCCTCTTTAGGAAAATCTTATCTCTAGCCCACTGGCATGGTCTCACATCTTCCCACATCAGGATAATCCATGTGTATAATAATTCACAGTAGCGAAAGTCCACAGATGAGTCACTCAGTCTAGAATAAGGACTTGAACAGAACCATGAGGGTGGGATTTACATTCCAACTGTGGTTCTTCAAAGCCTTTTCCATGAGCAGGAGGCAAAGATTTGTGCCTGCCCTTCATCTAGTGTCATTTTGGTCTCCTGTGGGGAATTCTTGTTGGGCACATGCATACACATGCGCACTTCTCCAAAGTAAACAGTAATTCTCTGAGATGGTAGAATTTAAACCCACACTAAAGAGGAGAATCATTATTTGAAAACCATATTGCCTGAAAAGATTATCCTTGCCATAATGTAGAGAGTATTTTGCGTTTTGTTTTGTTTTGTTTTTTGAGACGGAGTCTCGCTCTGTCACCAGGCTGGAGTGCAGTGGTGTGATCTTGGCTCAGTGCAACCTCCGACTCCCTGGTTCAAGCGATTCTCCTGCCTCAGCCTCCTGAGTAGCTGGGATTACAGGTATGTGCCACCATGCCCAGCTAATTTTTGTATTTTCAGTGGAGACCAGGTTTCACCATGTTGGCCAGGGTGGTCTCGATCTCCTGACCTTGTGATCTGCCTGCCTCACCTCCCAAAGTGCTGGGATTACAGGTGTGAGCAACTGCACCCGGCCTATTTTGCAGTCCTTATTTTCTCATATGCCACACCCATTCTGTCACTTTCACTTTTATCAAATATAGCAATCACTTTTTTTTTTTTTTTTGAGATGGAGTCTCACTCTGTCGCCCGGGCTGGAGTGCAGATTGTAGTGCATGATCTCGGCTCACTACAATTTCTGTCTCCCGGTTTCAAGCGATTCTCCTGCATCAGCCTCCTGACTAGCTGGGACTACAGGCACGTGCCACCACACCTGGCTAATTTTTGTAATATTAATAGAAACAGGGTTTTGCCAGGCTGGTCTCAAACTCCTGACCTCAGGTGATCCACCTGCCTTGGCCTCTCAAAGTGCTGGGATTACAGGCATGAGCCACTTCACCTGGCCACAATCATTTTTTTGATACCCAGTTTGAGTCAAGTACTGAGATACTGAGTTGATTTCAATAAACAGTGCTTATCCATAAGTATTTTAACACTTAAGCAGACAGACAGACATACATAAGCTGCTAAAACACAGTGTGACTTGTTGTGTACTTATGTGCAAAAGGCTTTGCAAATATTGAAAAGAAGAAGATATTTTTCTTGGGGGAGTAGAAAATGATTTATGGAAGAGAGAACAGTGGTGCCAGGGTTAAACGAACATAATAGATTTCACTGGCAAGGGATGTAGGACAGAGCACTTAAAGTAAACCTTGCTCCTTGCTTGTCTGTTTCACATTTTAAATATCCCATTTTCTATCCATTTGGCCAAAATTGGCCCATTTCAAGTATCATTTCTAAACTGGAGTTTTTTTTTTTTCCATGCTGGTTGATGCCTTTACCATTCATTTGAAAGTTTTCCTATTCTACCTAGACTTAGTTTTTTTTAAGCTACATAGCCATCATCTCCCCAAGAGAGATTATATAGAAATGTACATAATCACATATATATTGACAAACGGCTCTCTCTAACTCCCTAGCCTGGGGATTTGCATATGGTAGACATTCAAACAGATTTTGTTGATCACAGTAAACCCGAAGTCCCAGTTTGTGTAGAGAGCCACATCCAGAGTTGGAGACACTGAGGTTGGTGTCATATTTGGAAAAAATGCAACATAAAAACAAAAGACAGCAGCATAAAGCAAGCCAACAAAAATATTCCCCATGCACGCTTGTCATAAGCCTCACTCTCCTCAGGAATTTTGCAGGAATCACTGATTCTCATGTCATTTGTTATACATCCGTCCATAAAGATAGATGCTGCTGCTTCCTCCATGTCCCTAAAAAATTTGTCATGGAGTTTTGAGGGACAACTGGAAATGGGGGAAGGAGCCCTCATTTGCTAGGACGGCCATGACAAAGTAGGACTGACTCGGTGGCTTAAACAACAGAAATTCATTTTCTTGCAGTTCTGGAGGCTGTAGGTCTGAATCAAGATGACAACAAAGTTGGTTTTTCTGGGCCTTCACATGGACACTGGCTCTCTGTGCCCTCAAATGGTCTTCCCTCTGTGCATGCCTGTGCCCTGATGTCTTCTTGCTGTAGACACCAGTCATATTGTTTTAAAGCTCATTCAAACAGCTTCATTTTAACTTAATTGCCTCTTTAAAGACCCTGTGTCCAAATACTGTCACATTCTGAGTTAGCGGGGGTGAGAACATCAACATATGAATTTGATGGAACACAATTCAGTCCATAACAGGGACTAAAAGCGCCACAGCAGGACTAGAAGATAAAAGCAAAGCAGTGACTAGAGCCCCTGAGGGAATGTAACAGGGACTGAGTCAGGGCCACAACTGCAGATTCGTGGGGCTTACTGCAGTAACTGGGAAGCAACAAAAGAAATCCAAACACTGTTAGTGTTCAAACCAGAAGAGAGGGTCCCAAACTCCTTTTCAAGAGTCTCATCTTGTAACAGGTGCCGGTCAATCAAGGTATTGCCAACACTCACCTGCTGGGTAAATAGATGGTGAGGCTGGGTGCTGCAGTACTTCTGACCTTGATAACAGGCATGGGGTACAGAGAACATGAAGTCACTGCATCAGGAGTTGAGGGCTTGGTAACCTAAGAAATGGGCAAAAACAGTAAGGCCACAGGGCAGAGAGGCCATGAGAGAGGCAAGGCTATTCATGTAAAGGGTTAGCAGCAGGCCTGGCAGGCTGATCAAGCAGGTGGGGAGACAGAGGCAGGGCAGATTCCCCAGGAAGCAGCATGGAAGAGAGAGCTTTTCATGGGACACATGGGACCAGTCCTGTGGGTGCCCAGTGAGCTTGGAAAGCTGCTGAGCTGGTTTTGGGGAGGTGGCATGACTCAGGCACTGAGACCATGAAGTGGAGTGGTCGTAGCATTAACTGTTTTCAAAGATGGGTCTCCTTTTTAAGGCCAAGAAGTCAGTTTAGTGAGAAGATGGTGGAGTTGACAATAGTTTTGAGTTGGTGAAGATTATCAGATTATCGGCAGGGTAGAATCTTACAATTTGCGTATAGTAGACATTCAAACATGGTTTGTTGATCACAGGCTCGCATTTAGAGCAGTGGTCGTCAATATTGAGGATGCTCAGAATTACCTGGAGGACAAGTGAGACATAGGTTACTGGGCCCCACCCATAGAGTTTCTAATTCAGTAGGTCCGGAGTCAGGCCTGAAAATTTGTATTTTTAACAGGTTCTTAGGTAACGCAGATGCTGTTGGTCCAACGATCACACTTTGAGAATCACTGCTTTAGGTGCAAGGTTTTCAATCCTAGACATACATTAGAATCACCTGAGAAGCTTAAAAAATATATCGCCAATCCTAGGCTATATTCCAGACCAATTGAATATAAATTACTAGGTATGGGACCCTGGCATTAGAACTTTTCAAAGCTCCCCAGGTGATTCTAATACAGCCATGTTGGAAAACAAGTTGTATCTTGATTTAGTGGCAAATTATTTGGATATTGGTGTTGGCTAGTAACATGTATTATGTCATATTCTCACTATATAATACCACAAAGTTTAGTATCTTATGCCACCATGTAAAGTTGTTCTCTGTGAGTTAAAACAGCTGCCAATCATCAGTCCTATACTCCTTAACAGGTGGAGGTGGAGGAAAAAGCCCACGGCCATTGACCAGCATTGAAGGGTCATGTGATATGCTCCAGTGAGAGCAAAATCACCACCAATTTTAGCAGCAAGGAAGTTATTTGCTGCTTAGCACTTACTCTACAATCACTGTGCTGCAAACCAAGAAATAAATATAGTTTAGTAACGTAGAGAGCAGTAAATAACACATAAAGAGTGAGAATTGCTTTAATTTCCTCTGTGCTAGTCCCAAAGTCAGCAAATGTTCTTGAGCCTCTTAAAGGGAGCAAAGGATTTGGGAGACTGGCTTTGGCTGGTGCTTTTCAATTTGATTTTCCTTTATGGGTTGAAAAAAGCCCCAAGAGAGAGGTATTCATGTGAAACTTAAATGAAAAATTAATACAACTTTAGGAACCAAATTTATGACCCAGTGCCACACTTACTTTTGATGGTTTACTGAGCTTGCCTCCCTTCCTGTTCCTTCTCCCTTCCCAAGAGAACCCACTTTTGGTCAGATCTCTTCTCTCTTCCCTTTGGTTACCTGCTGACAAGAGCTGGTGTAGGTCCATCTTGTTGATTTCATTTTTCTTGTGAATGAATTATATATGTGTGGGCATGTGAAGAAATTCAGGCTGGAGAAGTGGGAGGAGAAATACACAAGGAAGGATTACTTGACAATTACAGGAGGCAAACAGAAAGATATGCAATCTTTTTTCTGGATGTGGTCATGGCTCCACAGTCACCATCTTGGAAATTTGAGGGGTGCTGCTCTGAGAATAAATGCAGAATAGAAAGATGATCCCACTCAATCTGAATTGACTATCCCCAGAGAGCATCTTGTTTTATGAGATAATAAATGCCTTATTGTTTAAGTCAGTTGAGTCAGGGTTCCTTATTCCGTGCAGCCGAAGGCGCAACAACTGATACATTTGGTTTCCTGAGCATGTTTGTGAGAGTTAAGCCCGACCCAACATTTGCCAAGATGGAAAGATATTATAGAACAACCAATATATCATATTGCCATACTGCTTTACAATCCCTTATAGAAACTGTTCTTTAATTTAAAAATAACTTCCTGTCCTACATTTTACTTTTATTTTTCTTTCCATTTAACTTAATCTGAGCAATTATCCTGACAGATTTAAGGTAAAGTACTTCATTCATGTAATAAAATTTGATTGACAGTTTTAATGTGTGAAAGAGGTTTAGATGTGACTTTAGCATTAATAAGCTTTTAAGCTTTACATAGTACAAGCCAAACACATGTTTAGAAAAATGGATCCAAAACCATGAAAGTCTCCCTAAGTATTACCAAGAAAAATTGTCTCCAAAATTACTCATAGTCGCTGTGAATGTTCATTTTTACATCTTTCATATTTATTTATTAAACTTTTGTGAGGTGTTATTTATATACAATAAGATGCACACATTATAAGTGCACAGTTTAAGTTTTGACAAATGTGTATATTCATGTAACCACTTATCCAATCAATCAACCCAGAAAATTCCCCTTTGCTTTTTAGGGATCAAATCTCCTCACCCCACCCTCAGCCTCACACCAAGCAGCCAGTATATCACTATAGATTAGTTAGGCTAGTTCTTTTATATAATAGAATTCAACACATAGCACTCTTTTGTGTCTGGTTTACTTCTCTCAGCACAACATTACTGAGAGTCTTCCACATTGTTGAGTGTATTACCAGTTTGTTACTTTTAATGGGTGTCTAGAATTCTATTGTATGAACATACCATAGTTTACTTACCCATTTACCAGGAGAAGGACACGTAGGTGGTTTCTAGTATTTGGCTATTACAGACAAAACCGCTATACATTTGTATACAAGTTTTAGTGGATGTATTTTTTTCTTGGGTCATACAGTAAATCTACATTTAACTTTGTAAGAAACTGCCAAGCTGTTTTCCAAAGTAGTCCTACCATTTTATATTCTAATCAGGAGTATATGAGAATTCTTTTGTTTGTTCTTTGAGATGAAGTCTCACTCTGTCACCCAGGCTGGAGTGCAGTGGCGCGATCCTGGGTTCCAGTGATTCTCATGTCTCAGCCTCCCAAGTATCTGGGATTACAGGCACCCGCCACAATGCCCAGCTAATTTTTGTATTTTTAGTAGAGACAGGGTTTCGCCATGTTGGCCAGGCTGGTCTTGAACTCCTTACCTCAAGTTATCTGCCCTCTTCAGCCTCCCAAAGTGCTGGGATTATAGGCATGAGTCACCAGCCCGGCCTATGTATTTTTTTTTTAATTTTTATGGGTACATTTTAGGTATATATATTTGTGGGGCACATAAGATGTTTTGACATACGCAGGCAATGTGAAATAATCACGTCATGGAAAATGGGGTATCCATCCCCTCAAGTATCTATCTTTCGTGTTACAAACAATCCTATTACACTCTTTTAGTTATTTTAAAATGTACAGTTATTATTGACTATAGTCACATGATTGTGTGATCAAATAGTATGTCTCATTCATTCTTTTTTTTTATTTTGGACCCATTAACCATCCCCACCTCCTCCCCAGCACCGCCCCCCACCCCCCGCCTCACTACCCTTCGCGGCCTCTGGCAACCATCCTTCTACTCTCTGTGCCCATGAGTGGATATAAGTTCTTTTTCAAGTATACGTATAGCAAATATTTTTCCCCTGTGTGTGGCTTCCTCTTCATCAATTTTCTTTTCTTTTAAAATTTGAGATAGAGTCTCTCTCTGTTCCCCAGGCTGGAGAGCAGTGGCGTGATCTCAGCTCACTATAACCTTCTCCTCCTGGGTTTAAGCGATTCTTCTGCCTCAGACTCCCAAGTAGCCAGAATTACAGGCGCCCATCACCACTCCCAGCTAATTTTTGTATTTTTAGTAGAGATGGGTTTCGCCATGTTGGCCAGCTGGTCTTGAACTCCTGACCTCAGGTGATCCACCCACTTCGGCCTCCCAAAGTGCTGGGATTACACGCATCAGCTACTGTGCCCAGTCTTTATCCATTTTCTTAATGATGTCTTTTGAAGAGCAGAATATTTAAATTTTGATGAAGTCCAACTTACCAAATATTAAAATAGCAATTGGTGCCTTTTTGTATCCTTTCTAAGAAATCTTTGCCTACTACAGAGTCATGATTATTTTTTCCTAGATGTTTTCTTCTAAGGGGTTTATGTCCAACATTTATAATGAATCCTTGCAATTCAATAGAAGTAAAACAGATAACCCAATTAAAAATGGGCAAAAGACTTGAACAGACATTTCTTCAAAGAAATAAAATTGGCCAACAGTCATATGAAAAAGTGCTCAACATCACTAATCATCAGGAAAATGCCAATTAAAACCACAATATTACCTCACATTTATTAAGTTGGCTATTATCAAAAGGACAAGAGATAACAAATGTTGGCAAAAAGAACAACAACAACAAAAAATTACACCAAGATAAACTTGTACTACCTTGTTATAACATGTATGAATAGGATCTACTCTGAGGTGCTAAGAAGGATAAGACATTGGTTTGAAAAGAGCCCCTATAAGAGCAATGTTTCTGCTAATATTAAAGCAAGAAAAAACATCAAACTTGCAGTGAAGCTTGGGTTTAGGAATGGTGAAATCATTGATGCTTTACAAAAAGTTTATAGGAACAATGCCTCAAATAAATCAACAGTTTACAAATGCATAACTCCTTTTAAGAAGGAATAAGACATTGTTGAAAATGAAGCCCATAATGGCAGGCCATCCACATCAATTTGTGGGGAAAAATTTAATCTTGTTCATGCCCTAATTAAATAAGAGTGATGATTAACAGCAGAAAAAATAGCCACCTCCACACACATCTCAATCGGTTCGGCTTACACAATTCTGACTGAAAAAATTAAAGTTGAGCAAATTTTCCACCTGATGGGTGTCAAAATTGTTGCACTCAGTTCAGCTGCAGACAAGAGCAGAGCTTTCAATGGAAATTTTAAACAAGTGGGATCCAGATCCTGAAGGATTTCTTCAAATAATTGTAACAGGAGATGAAATATGAGTTTACCAGTATGATCCTGAAAATAAAGCACAGTCAAAGCAATGGCTACCAAGAGGTGGCAGTGGTCCAGTCACAGCCAAAGTGGACCTGTCAAAAGCAAAGGTCATGGCAACGGCTTTTTGGGAAGCTCAAGGAATTTTGCTTCTTGACTTTCTGGAAGGCCAATGAATGATAACATCTGCTCATTATGAGAACACAGCCAAAGCTTTAGCAGAAAATCACCTGGGAAAGCTTCACTAGAGAGTCGTCTACCGTGACAATGCTCCTGCTCATCTATCTCATCAAACAAGGGCAAATTTACAAGAATTTAAATGGGAAATCATTACGCATCCATCTTACCGTTCTGATCTGGTCCCCTCTGACTTCTTTTTCTTCCTTAATCTTAAACAAATCTTTAAAGAGCACCCATTTTTCTTCAGTTAATAATGTAAAAAGACTACATTGATATAATTAAATTCCCAGGACCCTCAGTTTTTTAGGGATGGACTAAATGGCTGGTATCATCACTTACAAAAGTGTCTTGAATTTGAGGTAGCTTATGGTTTTTTTTTTTTTTTGGAGGGAGACGGAGTCTCGCTCTGTCCCCCAGGCTGGAGTGCAGTGGCACGATCTCGGCTCACTGCAAGCTCCGCCTCCCGGGTTCACGCCATTCTCCTGCCTCAGCCTCCCGAGTAGCTGGGACTACAGGCGCCCGCCACCACGCCCGGCTAATTTTTTGTATTTTTAGTAGAGACGGGGTTTCACCGTGTTAGCCAGGATGGTCTCGATCTCCTGACCTCGTGATCCGCCCGCCTCGGCCTCCCAAAGTGCTGGGATTACAGGCTTGAGCCACTGCGCCCGGCCAGTAGCTTATGTTGAGAAATAAGTTTACAATTTTTATTTTTATCTTTTAGTTCTATTTTCCATGAACTTTTTGAAGTCACTTTACACACACACATGCGCGTGCACACACACACACACACACACAGAGAGAGAGAGAGAGAGTGGAATTTTATTCAGCCTTAAAAGTGAATGAGACCCTGTCATTTGCCACAATATGGGAAAACCTGGAGGATGGACATGGCTAAATGAAATAGGCCAGATACAGAAAGAAAAACATTGCATGATCTCACTTATATTTTATATGAAATCATTATAATTTTATGTTGTCTAAGCATCCATTTTGAAAGTAGATTCAGGTTTAGCATTCTTGTACCAGAGACAGGGCTCAGTCACCATTGACTCAGTTTCTAGTTCTACACCACACAAAAATGGCTTAAGCCAGTGGCCAGAGATAAGAACTTAGAGGTGTCTCTCCTGACTAGCTGACTGGGCTCACCACCTTCCTGCCACTTACTTTGAAGGAGCCATTAAGATATTTGCCCATGAACTTAGTGTGACCACACCCTATTCTTCAATATACCCAGTTAATTGTGATGTTCTCTTCTCTCTCCCTGCCTGTACTGCCTGAGTTCTCTCTCTCTCTCTCTCTCTCTCCGTGTGTGTGTGTGTGTGTGTGTGTGTGTGTGTGTGTGTGCACTCACTCTCCAGGGTCTGTAAGTACTACAAACTCTGAAATGTTCACATTGTAATTACATCGTTGAAGCTGTCCCCACAATCTAACACCCGATGGTGAGGACACCCCAAAGGGACCCATGCAGGTGGTCCCCTGCTGGTGTTCTTTTGTGGCTGCTGGTAGCTTCTGAGGACAGTAGCTACCAGCTAAGTGGCTAAACTCTGTTTTATTCAAAACATATGTGAACTAGTGAAATCAGAGGTGGGGATGGGGAGGAAAAATGGGGAGATGTAAGTCAAAGGATACAAAGTAGCAGATATGTAGGAAGAAGTCTAGAAATCTAATGTATGTGAGGACTATAGTTAATAAAATTGAATTGTGTTAGATTTCAGCTGCTCTTTTCAAACACATAAAAAGTAACTATGTGAGATGATAGACATGTGAATTTCCTTCACTATAGTAGCCATTTTACTATTTATGCATATTCCAAGCCAAGGCAGGATTGCTTGAGCCCACGAGTTTGAGACCAGCCTGGACAACATGGTGAGATCCCAACTCAACAAATCAACATGGTACATGGATACATATGTAACAAACCTGCACATTGTGCACATGTACCCTAAAACCTAAAGTATAATAAAAAAAAATAAAAAATAAAAATAAAAAATAAAAAATTAGCCAGGTGGTGTGTACCTGTAGTCCTAACTACTCAGGAGGCTGAGGCTGGAGGATTGCTTGAGCCCAGGAGTTCAAGGCTGCACTGAGGCATAATCACACCACTGCACTCCATCCTGGCTGGCAGAGTGAGACTCTGTCTCAAAAAATAAAAATAAAATAAAATAAATCCCATAACATCATGTTGTAAGCCTCAAATATATACACAATAAAATTTATTTTGCAAAAAAAGTTCCTTCTAGAAGTTTTATGGTTTAGCTTTTATATTCAGATCTATAATCTATTTCAAATTAAAATTTGCATATGTGATTATATAAGGATTGGAACTGATTTTTAAAAATATGAATATCTAATTGTTTCATTACAATTTATTGAAAAGAATATCCTTTATCCATTGAACTACATTGACACTTATGTCAAAAATCAACTGAACATACATGTGTGGATCTATTTCTGGGCTCTCTACTCTGTTCCATTGATCTATTAGTCTATGCTTATGCCCCTATTACACTTCCTTGATTAGAGTATTTATAACAAATCTTAAAATCAGGTAGTGCAATTCTTCCAACTTGGGTTTTCCTTTTTCAAAATTGTTTTAGTTATTTTAGGTTCTATGTATTTCCATTTAAGTCCAAGAATCATCTTGTCAATTTTTTTAAAAAGATGCCTGCTGGAATTCTGATTGGAATTCATTGACTTTATCCATCTATATGGGGAAAATTGACATCTTACCAATATTAACTCTTCTCATCCATGAACATGGTATATTTCCCCATTTATCTAAACCTTATTTTAATTTCTGTCATCAATATTTTTGTACTTTTTATTATATACAAATTTACATATTTTTCATTAAATCTATTCGTAAGTGTTTTATGGTTTTTGATGACACTGAAAAATATTTTCCAATTGTTTTTTGCTTATATACAGATACAATTAATTCGTATGTATTGACCTTCTATCCTACAACTTTATTACAATTACATTTTGATGTGAAAAACTTTAAACAAAGAGCACAGCTGAAATAAAATCATATTAAACATTCATGTACCCACCATCTAGAGACCAATTATTAACATTTTGCTATATTTTATTTATCACATATATATCCATCTATTCTTCTGTCTTACTTTTTTGATATTTAAAAAATAAATTACAGGCAACAGTATATTTCATCCCAAACAATTCAATATTTGTATCATTAATTGGAATTCAATTACTCTTTTTTTTTTTTGAGATAAAATCTTTCTCTATAGCCCAGGCTGGAGTGCAGTGGCTGGCACGATCTCAGCCTCTTCCAAACCATGCCTCCTGGGTTCAAGTGATTCTTGTACCTCAGCCTCCTGAGTAGCACAGGTTAGAGGCATGAGCCACTATGCCTGGGTAATTTTTGTATTTTTAGTAGAGACGGGGTTCTGCTATCTTGGCCAGGCTGGTCTGGAACTCCTGGCCTCAAATGATCCTCCTGCCTCAGCCTCCCAAAGTGCTGGGATTACAGGAGTGTGCTACAATGCCCAGCCTCAGTTACTCTTTATATTTTCTTTAAGTAAAATATACCTGCAGTGTAGTGTATAAATCTTAAGTGTACTATGTGATACCTCTTGACAAGTACATAATATCCATGTTCTCTCTTTTTTTTTTTTTTTGAGACGGAGTCTTGCTCTGTTGCCCAGGCTGAAGTGCAGTGGCGCGATCTCGGCTCACTGTGAGCTCCGCCTCCTGGGTTCATGCCATTCTCCTGCCTCAGCCTCCTGAGTAGCTGGGACTACAGGCATCCGCCACCATGCCCAGCTAATTTTTTGTATTTTTAGTACAGACAGAGTTTCACTGTGTTAGCCAGGATGGTCTCGATCTCCTGACCTCGTGATCCACCCGCCTCGGTCTCCCAAAGTGCTGGGATTATGGGCGTGAGCCACGGTGCCCAGCCTCTATGTTCTCTTTTGTTCCTTCTAAGTCACTCTGCTCCTAAACCCCCAGAAGCAACTGCTGTTTTGACTTTAAAAAAAGAAAAAGAAAAACCTATATATTAGTTTAGCCTCTTTTAGAACTTATACAAATATATTCATGTAGTATGGATTCTTTTGGGGAAAGTTTCTCTCCATCAGCATGATGTTTTTGAGTTTCATCGGTGTTTTGCATTCAGTTTTAAAAACAATTGCTAATAGTATTTCATCGTATGAATGTGCCAGTGTTTGCTTATTCATTCTCCTAATAATGGACATGTGTTGTTTGCAATTTTTGGTACCATGAGTAAAACTATGAGCACTCTTGTACACGTCTTTGGTAGAATATGCTTTAATATCTCTTGGGAAAATACCTATGAGTAGAATTGCTAGAATAGATCTATGTTTGGTTATATGAGAAACAGCCAGGCCCATTTTCCAAAGCAGTTTTAACATTCTACACTCTCACCAACAATGTATGGAATTTGAGGTTGCATTACATCCTTGCTAGCATTTGGTGTTGTCAGTCTCTAATTTTAGCCATTTCAGTGGGTGTGTAATGGTATCTCATTGTGGTTTTAATTTACATTTCCCTAGTGACTAATAATGCTGAGCTCTTTTTCATGTGCTTTTCTTCTTTGTGAAGTGTCTGTTCAAGTATTTTTTTCGCTGATTTTTAAGAATTTGGTTATCTTTTTTGTTATTGAATTGTATGAACTCTTTATATTCCCTGGACACCAAAACTTTGCCAGATATATGTCTTGGAAATATTTTCTCCCTTTTTTTTTTGGCTTGCCTATTATCTCCTTAATGGTATCTTTTGATGAACAGAATTTTAAATATTTGGATGAGGTGTAATTTATTACATTTTTCTTTTATATTTGTTGTCATTTGTATTCCAGTTAAAGAAACTTTTCCAGATTCCAATCATAAAAGTATTCTTCTATGCTTTCTTCTGTAAGCTTCTATAATATCTTTAGGTTTTATATTTTGGCCTATGATTTATTTCTAATTAATATTATATACACTATGAAATAGGAGTTGAGTTTCCTTCCTTTTTTTCCATACAGATGTACATTTATACTAGCATCATTGGTTGAAAGTCTTCCATTTCCCCATTTAATTGCTTTGGTACCTTTGTCGAAAGTCAATTGGCTGTATAATTGTGGGTCCATTCAGGACTCTATTTGGTTCTGTTGATCTATTTATTATTTTTATGCCTCTACTACCCACTCTGGATCACTGCAAATTTACAGTAAGGCCTGAAGTAGTATAAGTAGTAGTATACATCCTCCAAGTACTGTAAGTCCTCCAACTACTTTTTAAAGGTTATTTTGTGCATCCAGGTCCTTAGCATTTCTGTATGAATTTTAGAATCAGCTTGTGAATTTCTATTTAAAAAGGTTGATGAGATTATAATTGAGATTGCTTTGACTATGTAGATCAGTATGAGAGAACTGATATCTTAATACTGATCTTTCCAGTTCATGAAGAGGGCATATCTCTCCATTTGTTTAGGTTGCTTTTAACTTATCTCACCAGTATTTTACATTTTTTAGCAGATATGTCTTCTCATCTTTTGCTGAATTTACTTCTAAGTAATTTATGTTTTTGATGCCATTATATAGATTGTTATTTTAATAATTTTTCTTTCAAATTTTGCTTTTCATATTGATGGAAGCTAGCATATAGAGACATAATTGATTTTTGTACATTAGTTTTGTATCCTGCAAACCAGCAAAATTCACTAAATGATTCTTAAAGGTTTTCTTCACCTAAGTCCTAAATCTAAAGTTTCTTAGAATTTTCTGCAAATAAAGTTTTGCTTGTTATTGTGCAGCCTGTATGTCTTTTATTTCTTTTCCTTACCTTATTGTACTGGCCAGAATGCCAATACAATGTTGAATAGAAGTGATAAGAGTGGGCATCTTTGCTTTTTCTTGATGTTAGGAAAAACTCTTCAACTTCTCACCAATAATTATTATGTTAGCTATAGTACTTTTTTTGTAGAGACACCTTTTTCAGGCTGAGGAAGCTCCCTTTCATTTCTAGTTTGGTGAGCTTTCATCATAAAAGATGTTGAATTTTTCCAAATGCTCTTTCCACAGATATTGAGATGATCATAGGTCTTTCTCCCTTATTCTATTAGGATAGTGATTTATGCTGATTGACTTTTGAATGTTAAACCAATACACATCTTGGATAAACCACATCTTGTCATGATATGCTATCCTTTTTTGTAGCTATATTCTATTAGTCAGTTATTTTAAAGATTTTTTCATTTATATTAATGAGTAGAATTGGCTTAAATATTTTGTTTGTTGTTTTTTAATTTTTTTGGTGATGTTGAAACATTTTTCTCAGGTTTTCATGTCCTATAAAATTAGTTGGAATATGATTTTCCTCCTTTATTTTATAAAAGGATTTGTATAAGATTGGTATTATCTCTTTGTTAAATATATGATGAGCTCACTAGGGAAATAATTTGGACCTTGAATTTTCTCCAGTGAAGGATTTTGATCATGGCATTAACTTCATTAGCAGACATACAGCTATTAAGATAGCTTATTTCTTCTGGAATCAGCTTAGGGTAAATTGTGCTTTCTAAAAAATTTATCCAGTTTGTGTGAGGAAAAAAGAGCAAAAGTAAGTGAGAGTAAATAATAAGCATAGCAACAAAAATCAGTGAAATAGAAAACAGACACATAAACAGAAAACTACCAAATCCAAAAGTTGCCTTTTTGGAAGATTAATAAACTTGATAGAGCAGACAGAGAACACAAATTATTATTATCGTGAAAGAAATCAATGTATATATAGACATTAAAAAGATCATAAGATGGATTATACCAACAAATTTGACTTTAATTTCCTCTTAAATTTTGGCCTTTGATTTTAAGTCAAGTTTTGTCTATGATGTAAGACATGGTTCAAACTTAATGCTTTTATATATGGATATTTCCCAGCATCATTTATTGAAGTGACTGTCTTTTCTCCATTGAATTACCTTGGTAACTTCGTTGAAAATCAATTGGCTACGTATTTGAGGATTTCTTTCTAGATTCTCTCTTCTGTTCTATTGGCCTATATGTCTATCCTTATACCATTACCACACTCTTGATTACTACAGCTTTGTGGGGAGTCTTATAATTGGGGAGGTGTGGGTCTTCCAACTTTGCTCTTCTTTTTCAAGAACATTTTGGCTATTCAGAATCCTTTGGAATTCCGTATGAATTTTAGGATGGGTTTTGCTATTTCTGTAAAAAAAAAAAATACTGTTGAGATTTTGATAGGGATTCCATTGAATCTTTAGATCACTTTGAGGACTCTTGTCAACTCTATATTAAATCTGCCAATCCATAATCACAAGATGTCTTTTCATTTATTTAGGTCTTTCTCAATATTTCTTTCAGTGATATTTTGTTGTTTTCAGTGTACATGTCTTGTGACTCCTTAGTTTAACTTATTCCTAAAGTATTTTATTCATTTTAATGCTATTATAAAGGCATTGTTTTCTTAATTTCTCTTTCATATTGTTCATTGCTAGCATATAGAAATACCATTAATTTTTTGTGTTGATTTTGAATCTTGCAACTTGCTGGATTTGTTCATTAGCTCTACCAGTTTTGTGTGTGTGTGTGTGTGTGTGTGTGTACGTATGTTTATTCTTAAGAGTTTTCTGAGTATTAGATCATATCATTTGTGAAACAAAAGTAAGTAGGAATAGAAGGGAAAATACTCAACATAATAAAGATTGTGTGTAAAGAAAAAGACCCCACAGTAAACATCATAGTCAATCACAAAATACTGAAAGCTTTTCCCTTAAGATCAGGATCAAGACCAGGAATAAGCATTCACACTTCGGTTCAACATAGTACTGGAAGTTCTAGCCAGTGAAAATTAGGCAGAAAAAAGAAAAACAAGTCATTCAAATTGCAAAGGAAGGTGTGAATAAATTTAAGTCTATCATCTTGTTTAGTTTCTAATTGTCGTTCCTATTTTTTGTTCTTCTTTTGCTTCTTTTATGTTTTCTTTTGAGGTAATCACATAATTTTTAGTGTTCTATATTACTTATCTATTGGAATCTTAGCAATACATTTAAAGTTTGTATTTGTTATTCTGGGACAAAGAGTAGGCATTTTAACTTATCAAAGTCTATTTATAGTCACTGTTGTCCCACTTTCTCCTTCCCACTTCACACCTGATTCTTCACACTTCCTACTTCCCACTTCCCAATTCTCACTTCACAGTTCTCTCTTTCCATTTCCCGCTTGCCTGTATGCACTTCACACGTCACACTTCCTACTTACCACTTCACAAATATAATACTGTTATGACAGTATAATTCCATTTACCTACATTTTTGGTCCTTTGTGTTATTGTTGTCATATCTTTTCAAACCCCACAATACAATGTTGTTTGTTTAAATAGTTCTTTTAAAATGAATTTGTAAGAAGGAACATAATATTTTATATTTACCCATTTATTTCAAAATTCTAATGACTGTCTTTCCTATATACCTGAGTTTTCTTCAGCTATTATTTCTATTCAGCTGGAAGAACAAACAATACGTAGAATTTCCTGTAGAACAGCTCTGCTTGCACAAATTTTCTCAGCTAACATTTATAGAAAAATATATTATTTCCCCTTCATTTCTGAAGAATATTTTAATTGGATATAGAATTGTGAATCTTTTTTTTTTTTTTTTTTTTTACTTTTAGCACTTTCGAGGTGTCATTCTTATGTCTTCAGGTCTCTTGTGTTTTTGATGAAGAGTCATTGCCATTTTCATATTTGTTCTTCCATAAGTGTTTTATTCCCAGTGTCTTTTCTTCCTCTGGATTCTTTCAAATTTTTCTTTTTTTGATATTTAATAAATTGTCTATGACGTGCCCATATGTGGTATTCATTGTACATAGTCTTTGTGCAGTTATTTGAACTTCTTGGATCTTCGGTTTGACATTGTTCATTAATTTTAAGAAAATCTTAGCCATGATTCTAAAAAAAATACTATCTTATTTTCATTCTCTTTTCCTTTGGAATCTCCTAGGCTGTTTGATATTGTCCCACTGGTTCCAGACTCTGTTCATTTTTCTTCACACTTTTATCCCTCTGTTCCTCAAATCAGGTAATTTCTCTCAATCCGTCTTCAAGCTCACCTAGTCTTCTATAATCTCTAATCTGCTATTTAGCCCATCTAGTGAATTTTTCATTTTACTTATTTTATTTTTCAGAATTTCCATTTGCTTTTTAAAAGTATGATTTACAAAGAAATGCTCAGATCTTAAAAATATCATTCAGTCAGTTTTCATAAGTTCTCACCAAGATTCAAAATATTTGCATTACTCAGATAGTTCTCCTGTATCCCACGGTAGTATCCATAAGTTATTTTGGATTATTCTAGAATATCATTTAAATGGAACTATACAATATGGACCTTTGTGTGTATGTGTCCAGATTCTTTCAGTCAGTGTCATATTTTTAACATACATTAATGTTGTTGCATGTAGCATTATTTCGTTTCTTTTTATTACTGAATAGTTTTCCATTGTAGGAATATATCAGTTTCTTTATTCTATTGATGGACACTTGAGCTATTTTTAATTTTTTACTATTGTGAATGAAGCTGCTACAAACATTTTTGTACAAGGCTTTTAGTGAGAATATATTTTAAATTCATTTAGAGGAATACACATTCTGAGTTATAATATAGAAGCATGTTTAATTTTTTTAATTAAAAATTTTATTTTGGGCCAGGCATGTTGACTCATGCCTGTAATCCCAGCCCTTTGGGAGTCTGAGGCAGGCATGTCACCTGAGGTCAAGAGTTGGAGACCAGCCTGGCCAACATGGGGAAACACTGTCTCTACTAAAAATACAAAAATCAGCCAGGCACACCCCTGCAATACCAGCTACTACTCAGGAGGCTGAGGTGGGAGAATCGCTTGAACTCAGGAGGTGGAGGTTGCAGTGAGCTGAAATCGTGCCACTGCACTCCAGCCTGGGTGACAGAACAAGACTCCATCTCAAAAAATTTATTTTGAGATAATTGCAGAATATTCAGTTTGAATGAATCTGTAATACAGACAGATTTCATTTTAGAACATTTTTATTTTTTAAATTGACTAATAAATGTACATATTCATGGAATACATAGTGATATTTCTATACATAAAATGTATAATGATCAGATCAGGATAATTAGCATGTCCATCACCTCAAACATCATTTCTTTTTGTTGGGAACATTCAATATCCTTCTAGCTATTTAAAACTATATATTACTGGTAATATATTAGATGTCTTCTATTATCATAGTATATAATAATAATATACTATTAAACATTACTGCTAAATATAGTTACCTACAGTGATGTAGAACAATAGACCGTATTCCTCCTATTTAGCTCTAATTTTGTATCATTTAACAAATCTCTCTCTGTCCTTACCTTCCCCCTATTCTTTATTTCTATGAGATTAAGTTTTTTTAGCTTCCACATATGAGTGAGAACATGTGGTGTTTAACTTCTGTTCCTGGTTTATCTCACTTAACATATCCAGTTTCCCCAATGGTAACATCTTGCAAAATGATGGTACAACATTATATCCAGAATATAGGCATTGATGCAGTCAAGATACAGAACAGCCTATTCACCACAAAGATTCCTCATGTTTCTCATTTAAAACAACATTCACCTTCCTCCTTCCTGCTCAGCCCCTATTTCTAGCCCCTGACAATAATCAGTCTGCTCTCCATATTTATAATTTTGTCATTTCAAGAATATTACATAAGTTGAATCCCACAGTATGTAACATTTTGGGATTGACTTTTTTCACTCAGCATAATCCTCTGGTGATTTATGCAAGTTGTTTCTTATCAATAGCTGATTCCTTTTTTAGTTGCTGAGTAATCATTCATATGTTTAACTTTTAAGAAACTACAAAATAGTTTTTCAAAGTGGTTATACCATTTTACAATTTCCCCATAAATGTACCCCTAATTTACAGCTTTTATTTCTCCAGTGTGATTTCTTACCTATTCACTCATTAAGACCATATTTAAAAAAATTTTTTGAACACATTTTCTTTTAGTTCTTTAAATAGGTATAATATATATAGCTGTAAAAGCTATATTATAATAGCTTTAATATGTTTATCTGGTACATAATATCTGAGCCATGTTAGGTGTAGTTCTATTGACTATTTTTACTTTCTTGATTGTGAGTCATATTTTCCTGTGTCTGCATATCTAGTAATTTTCATTGTATTCTGGACATTGTACATGATATTAGATTCTGTTGTTTTCCTTTGAAAAGAGATGATTTTTGTTCTAGTAGCAACTTTAATTACTGGCTTATCATGCTGTATTGTGTAAGCTTGCTTTATAATTTGTTATGATTGATTTTAGCCAAACCCATGATGTTTCCTAAACCCCCTTTGCTTGGTGCGACTGTATCTGCTCAGCAGTTCCTGTCAGGACTTGGTTTTATTCTGCTGTGGAGGGATTGAAAGTGGGATTTGCTTTAAGACATAGGTTTTACTTTTATGGTACAGCCATTCTGATGTTCCAGCTGGATGCCATATGACATGATATGGTGTTAAAGAGATTTCCACACTCTGACTGGGTAGACAGTTCAACTACCACGGAACTACTCAACTCCTAGTGTGTCTGTCATTCTCTTACCACTATAAGCAATTGCTCTCTTGTAAGCCTAAAGTAGTTTCACCCTGCATCCTTGGCCAAAAACTTATAGGGGAACCCCATATAGACTCTGGAGCTCTTACTGGGCCTGTTTTCATCCTCTCTAATGTCCTGCCTTGCACATTTCAGTCACTCCAGCTGCTGCTGATGCTTATCTCTGCCTTCCTCACTTCACTGAGACCACCTTACTTATTTTAGATTCTAGCACTCTATACGACAGATGAAAAGGTGTCCCACAGCAAAGGTCTCGATTGTAGAGCTTCCCTTGAGAATTACCTAGTGCTCAAGGGTCATAGTCTTGCACTGCCTGCTTTCCGATGTCTGGAGTATTTGTCCAGTTTTACAGTGGTTTAATGTAGGAGGGCTAGTCTGCTACCAGCTACTCAATCATGGCTGAAAGTAAAAGCTCCGAGTTCACATTTCTAACCATTTGTTGAATATTTTAAGTAGTCAGTGTTATTTTTATAAAACTCGTATCTATTTTGTGAGGGCAGAGTAAAAATTGCAGGCTAAAGAATAACACTATGCAATTTGAACTATAGACTTTAGAATTGTGGAGTGAAAAGGAATATTTTAGCAGTCATTGATTCAAATGTTTTCCTGTAATGAATGAGGAAACCAGTCCAGAGAGATTAAGTGATTTACTAAAGGTTGCACAGATTGTTCGTGATTTAAAGCACTTACTCATAGAGACAATAAATATTATAAAGCTGTACCATGGTAATGAGTGGAAGCTGCCTTATCTTTGCACTGTATATGAAAAACAAAAGATTCTAATGTTAAGCATTCTGAAAGTGTAAAGATTGCAAAAGGAATGCTTAGCCTGGCTAAACTGCTTTCAAATTTCTAAAATTTCTTTAGTCACACTCTTTTACATAAAGCATCAAATGTGCTAATTAGAAAAGATTCAGACCTACAAAACAAAAGGTCTGTACTAGGCAAAATTATAAGTAATAAATTAAAATTCTTTGAATAATTCTGCTTTGTCCACCACTCCTCCCCAAAAAGAGTAAATACTGTAATTTTGATACCTTTTGAATTTTTGAATTTGACATAAAATAAAATCTGTATCATTTTTTAAATTGGTACTTCAATTTTTTTCATTAGTTTTTAAATAAACCCATTGAAAGTAATTTTAAACTTACTTTCTAAACTAGTATATAGGTATAATCTCAACTTTTTGATTCTTATTTTAATGCTTGTTTTTATTAACCTTCATTGTAGATGATTGCTTAATGTATCAAATAGGCTGTTCCTTTAAATATACTTTTGTCATAGTGATATCTACTATGGTATATAAGTACCCTACAGCATAATGCAAAAGGAAAGAAATGTAAATTTGAGCATTTTCTTTTTCTTTTTTTTCTTTTTTTTTTTTTGAGGCAGAGTCTCGCTCCGTTGCCTAGGCTGGAGTGCAGTGGCATGATCTCAGCTCACTGCAACCTCTGCATCCTAGGTTCAAGCAGTTCTCATGCCTCAGCCTCCCGACTAGCTGAGACTGAAGGCACACACCACCACATCCTGCTAACTTTTTGTATTTTTAGTAGAGATGGGGTTTTGCCATGTTGGCCAGGCTGGTCATGAACGCCTAACCTCAAATGATCTGCCTGTCTCAGCCTCCCAACGTGTTGGGATTACAAGTGTGAGCCACCACGCCCAGCTGAGTTTGAGCATTTTCTTAAAAGATCACCCACAGATAAACTGCTAATATAATTTTTAAAATACTGAGAAATTAAGAACAACTGCAAGTCTATAACATTTACAAAATACCCACTGTGTGCCAAGGACTAGATGTTATTTTAGAAATGAAGAAATCTAATAATGGAGAGAGAACATTGTAAAAATAACCAGTTAGAAAATGCAATGAAAAAATAAATCCCATCTGATACTCATAAAACCTTATGAAGCTAGGAATTAGGAAATGTGTAGACCCTCTATGAAGAAGACAACTTTCCTAAAAGATATTAAAAAGAAAAAGGGAAAGAACAGATGTTCATAGGTGGGAAGGCTCAGTATTGTACCAATGCCAATGTTCCCTCACAATCAATTTTTAGATTCAATACAATTCAACATCATAACATCATAATGGAATTACTTTTTGGACTTTGTCATTACTTAGAATTAAAAGACAAATTACATTGCCAAAAATAAAAAGACATGCTGAACATTGAAGAAAAAAATTACATTATATTTGAGAAACGACTAAAAATTTAAAATTTATAGGAGTCTTTGCAAACCTTGATGGAAAAATATGAATAATCCATAGAAAAAACTGACAAACAACATGTACAAGCAATTTACAAAATGACTAATGAAAGTATTAAAAATCATCTATCTCACAATCTAAAATAGAAACATTTAATAACAGAATAAAAATGTTCAGATACCAATTTGGTAAAGGTGAAAACAAACAACTTAATGTTGGCAAAGGTTTAGGAAAATAAATTCTTTCATTTTCTTGGCCAGAAGTGTGATTCAATTTGACAAGATGGCAGTAAATCAGCATATTCCCTTTAACTGACTAACTCAACTTTGGAAATTTATATTAAGGAAATAGACATACTCCCAAAGATTTCAATAAAATAGTGTTCATAACAGACTTATTTATGACAATGAAACTTTGAAAGTTTAAAAATAAGGTGAAATATATTTATGCATGGTCTGTATTTATATAATGGGATGCCAGACACTTTTTCAAGTCATTTGAAAATACTTAGGGGATAGAAAATGTTACTTATAAAGTTTTTTATTCAATAGTATTAAATTTATTTGAAAATATAAAAGCTGGCTAGGTGCAGTGGCTCACACCTGTAATTCCAGCACTGTGGGAAGCCCAGGCAGGAGGATCACATGAGACCAGGGGTTTGAGACCAGCCTGGGCAACATGATAAAGCCCCATCTCTCCAAAAAGAAAAAAAAAAGCCAGGCATGGTGGTGCCTGCCTGTTGTCTTAGCTACCTGGGAGGCTGAGATGGGAGGATCGCTTCAGCCTAGGAGATCAAGGCTGCAGTGAGCTGTGATCATGCCACTGCACTCCAGCCTGGGTGAGAGAGTAAGACCCTGCCTTAGATCAATAAAAGATAAAAATAAAAACATAATAAAAAATATAGGCTGAGCAGGGTGGCTAGTCCTGTAATCCCAGCACTTTGGGAGACTGAGGTGGGTGGATAACTTCAGATCAAGAGTTAGAGACAAGCCTGGCCAACATGGTGAAAATTAGCTGGGCATGGTGACATATGCCTGTAGTACCAGCTACTTGGGAGGCTGAGGCATGAGACTTGCTTGAACCCAGGGGTCAGAGGTTGTGTTTGAACCTGGGGTCAGTGGTTGCAGTGAGCCAAGATTGCACCACTGGACTCCAGCCTGGGTGACAAATCGAGACATTGTCTCAAAAACAAAAAAAAAAACAAAAAACAACAAAAAACCCCACGTGTGTGTGTTTGTGTGTGTGTGTGTGTGTATAATGCTAATATGCATAAGCTACAAAAAATCAAAATGTTAACTGGGCTGCTTCTAAGGGGCATGTTTATGGATTTCATTTTTCAAATTATCTTAAAAGACATATATTAATTTTGTAATCATTAATTTGTATATGCAAAGAAGAGTGAATTTATACAAATATGCATCTATAATACAAATCACTGTAACAGTTGAGATATGTATTATTAGAGGGACACATAGAATCATCAAGGGCAATGATTCTTAAGTAGGCTGTGAATTTGTCCCACAGGGGACGCTTGTCAATATCTGGGGACATTTTTGTAGTTACAACTAGGAGAAGGAGGAGGTTGCTATTGGTTTCAAGTGGGCAGAGGCCAGGATATGGAATGCTAAACATCCTACAATGCCCAGGCCAAAGACTTATCCAGCCTAAAATGTCAATAGTGTTGAGATCAAGGAACGCTGATGTAGTGAAAAGATCATGAAGTTAGGATTCTGAGAACAGCATTTCTCTCTAGTGTCTATCAGTACCTTACTGACTTTGAGAAAAATCACTTGTGGGGGCCGGGTGTGGTGGCTCACGCCTGTAGTCTCAGCACTTTGGGAGGCCGAGGCACGCGGATCACGAGTTCAGGAGATCAAGACCATCCTGGCTAACACGGTGAAATCTCATCTCTACTAAAAATACAAAAAATTAGCCAGGTGTGGTGGCAGGCGCCTGTAGTCCCAGCTACTCGGGAGGCTGAGGTAGGAGAATGACATGAACCTGGGAGGCGGAGTTTGCAGTGAGCCGAGATCGAGCCACTGTACTCCAGCCTGGGTGACAGAGCAAGACTCCATCTCAAATAATAATAATAATAATAATAATAATAATAATAATAATAATAATAATGAGAAAATCACTTGCAATCCTGTGCCTCAGTTCTCTCATCCATAAAATGGAGCTAACAATATTCTTAAAGAGGTTAGATGACTGAAAATTAGATTGTGAGAATATGTGGAGATAACAGATGTGTGAAAGTGTTTTGGAGGTAAATCCTATTTGAGAGTAGGAGTACTTACTAGCATTATTTATTTCTCTTTGCTTTGAAGCAGGCTTACAAGGATTTAAGTGTTGGATAAAGGTTTTGAGGACTATGTGAATCTGACTCTGATTAAAATGTATCTCCTGTCTTATGCATTAAACACATGAAAGAAGAATTTCCTGCAGCCCATTACAATGGTCATTAAAAAACTATGATAAATTTCAAGCACATATTGCCCTACTCTTTTGATTCTCAACTGGGAATATTTTGAAATTATAGAAAGAGAATTTCTTTCCTACCTGAATATCCAGATCTCAGTTTTCTTGCCTTTTTCATTCTAAAAATTATAAGTTCTTTGAAACTAAAAACATTTGTCATTTTTAATAAGAAGATGCTAATTTTTTTTAAAAGGCCTTTTGTGATTTTTATTTAGAAAATCTAGGGCCAAAATATTAGCATTTGATGCTTTATGCATTCACTAATCCCACCTGAGAAATTCTTTATTCTCCATTAAAAATTAGGCTAAAAATGTTTACTTCATGGTCATCAGTATTAAATCCAATTAGACAAACAGACTATGTAGGACAGTACCTGAAATTGAGACTTGAAGTGAAGAGTTAGCTCTCAATGGCTTCCCATTGTCGTTAGGATCAGAACCCAGTCTTTGACATGAACTTCAGTAATCTGGTTTCTTTTGCCCTCCCTTCCTTCAGGGGCCACCCTTCCCTTTCTACCAGGCAAGTTCCTAATGATTCTTCATGTGTCACCTGAAGGTCACTCCTCCAAGAGGATCTTCTCCATTCTCTACATTAGGTTAGATTCCTGCCATCTGCAACCATAGCATCTTATACTTCCCCAGACACATTACCTTCACAATTGATTATTTCTTCAATGTTTGACTTCTCTTTCTGACTATAAACTAAGGTGGAGAATGAGGGAGTAGAATCATATATACATTATTCATTGCTGCATGCATATCCAGTCCTTGGATCCACACCTAGGGCATAATATGTGCTCAGTAAATACTGAGTTGAAGGGAGCAATGTATGATATGATTATAACCCTCCAAAAGTAATAACTGAAAGCTGATTCCTTCTAATAAAATGAGATTTTTAATTTGCATACAGCTTTGTGGCACCTGTAACAATTGTGGCATGTGGGTTGATATTGGACAGTATGTTGGAATTTGCTTAGGTTGCCAGAGCAGTGCCTAGAGCCAGACGGGAGGGAAAGATGGCAGTGGAGAAAGCAGTATGGGTCCCCTGGGCCTTGGGAGATACCCTTCAGGGCTCACATTCCCTAAGGCTTTGCCTTACCTGCAGGTTTCTGGCCAGCAGAGTTCGTATCCCAGGATGGTCCTGTGGCTGAAACAGCACTCCTGCCTGGGTACCTTATGAACCCATTTTCCATCACTTAGAACATTATCACATTTTTTGATACGATCAGAAAAATATATTCTGGAGATCTCTTCATATAGTTTCTTGGAGTAAAAATTTTTGAAGGAAATTAACTTACATTATTTTGATTAGAAATTAATATCAATTATCAAATCTATCAGAGAAGGTGGTTGTATTAATCTGTTCTCATGCTGCTATGAAGAACTGGCCAAGACTGGGTAATTTATAAAGGAAAGAGATTTAATTGACTCACAGTTCTGCAGGGCTAGGGAGGCCTCAGGAAACTTACAATCATAGCAGAAAGGGAAGCAAACACATCCTTCTTCACATGGTGGCAGGAAGGAGATGTGCTGAGCAAAGGGGGAAGCCCCTTATAAAACCATCAGGTCTTGTGAGAACTCACTCACTATCACAAGAAAAGTATGGGGGAAACTGCCCCCATGATTTAATGGTCTCCACCTGGTCCTGCCCCTGACCTGTGGGGATTATTACAATTCAAGAGGAAATTTAGATGGGAACACAGAGCCAAACCATACCAGTGGCTGAATATCTTTTCTTCTTTCCAACAACATACTCATATGATTTGGAGTCCCTTAGTGCCAGCTATCATCAAAACTAAGAAAAAAGGGCCGGATGTGGTGGCTCATGCCTGTAGTCCCAGCACTTTGAGAGGCTGAGGCAGGTGGATTGCTTCAACTCAGGAGTCCAACACCAGCCTGGGCAACATGGTGAAACCCTGTGACATATATATATAGTGTGTGTGTATATATATATAGTGTGTATATATATATAGTGTGTATATATATAGTGTGTATATATAGTGTGTATATATATAGTGTGTATATATATAAAAAAAGTATAAATATATATGTATGTATATTGAGAGAAAGAGAAATGTAATATACAGAGATATATGTATATATGTACGTATATTAAGAGAGGGAGAGAGCTCAGTATGGTTGCTCATGCCTATGGTCACAGCTACTTGGGAGACTGAGGTGGGAGGATCAGTTGAGCCTTAGGCATTGAGGTTATGGTGAGCTGTGATCATGCCACTGCACTCAGCCTGGGTGAAAGAGTGAAGCCCTGTCTCAAAAAAAAAAAAAAGGAAAGAAAAGAAAGAAAGAAAACAAAAAATTGAGAATAAGAACTACATTGTTGGTGTAAAACTCAACTCTGCCTTAAACCACACAACACAAAACCAAATAATCCTATACTACTGATTGATCCTATACCATTCTAGTTCTCCTCATTGAGGGACTTAATTTTTCAGATGTACATTTTGAAAGTTGACTACCTTTTTACAAACTTTTATTTCCTTATTTATTTCCATTTTAAAAACATGATGATATTGTTTTAACTGTATTTATTTATGTCCAAAAATAAATACAACTTATACTTCTATGTACAGCATATAAAACCGGTTTTTAATTTACAAAAGTGTTGGGTTTTTTTTTTTTTTGGCTCTGTCACCCAAGCTGGAGTGCAGTGGTGCAATCACATCTCCCTGCAACCTCTGCTTCCCGGGTTCAAGCAGTTCTCCTGCCTCAGCCTCCCGAGTGGCTGGGACTACAGGCGCATGCCAACACTCACAGCTAATTTTTGTATTATTATTATTATTATTATTTTTAGTAGAGACGGGGTTTCGCCATGTTGGTCAGGCTGGTCTCGAGCTCCAGACCTCAGGTGATCCACCCCCCTCAGCCTCCCAAAGTGCTGGGATTACAAGCTTGAGGCACCGTGTCTGGCCAACAAAAGTGTTGAGTATCTATTTACAATAAAATTACTTACTTAAAGCAAATGAACGAGAGACATACTAAGTACAGATCATATGTTAATAAAACAAAAATTTGAAATTGGCATATGAATGATTGAATTTAGGAATAGAGTGTTGTGAATTTTTTACAGGATAAAATACTTCCTCTTGGCTTGTAAGCAGTGTGATGGGCACTTTATAACTAAAGAGAGTTTAGGCAGCATTTAAATAATCTAAAGGTCTTCATGATCTTTTGTTTCATGTTATATCATAAGCACTACGGCTGTTCTAACTGTAGGATCTGAAACCCTAGACCCTGGGGAGTAAAGGGTATCCACTCTTCCCCAACAAATCCAGACATTGACATATAGTGACTACCCTATGTTCCCACGTAATTTACTATTTATATGGTTCAACCTGTTATGTTAATAGTGTTAGAGACCATTTAAGGCTTCATAAAGCATTTAACAAATGGGTAACACAAAGTAACAAATGGGTCAGTGCTGAAGAGTTGTTGACAGTAAAATCACATTCTTTTGTAAAATACTACAGGGAAGAATTGGGCTCTAGAGTCTTTATTTAAATCTGAACTGTCTTTATTAGCTCTGTAACCTGAGGCAAGGGACTTAACCTCTTAAAATGGAAGTTTCTCAATCTATCAAATGAGGGATAATATTTCTTGCTGTGGGAATATGTGAGATAATTACGTAGAGTATGTACAATTACATGGCTGTTGTAGTCGGTTGTTATTACTACTACTAATTGTTATGGGTTGAATTCTATCTCCCAAAAAGACATGTTGAAATCCTCACCTCTAATACTGTATGTGACTTATTTGGAAATAGGGTAGTTGTAGATGTAATTAGTTAAGATGAGATCATACTGGAGTAGGGTGGGGCCCTTAATCTAGTATGACTGGTGTCCTTATAAGAAGGAAGGGGACATGAAGACAGGCACACAAGAAGAATGCTGTTTGATGAAGAGGCAGAGATTGGAATGGTGCAGCTGCAAGCCGAGGAACCTCAAGGATTGCTGGCCGCCACTAGAAGCTGGAATGGACAGGAGAGAATTCTACCAGTTTTGGAGGACGCATGGCCCTGTTGGCACCTTGATTTCAGACTTCCAGCCTCCAGAACTCAGAGAACAAATTTCTGTTTATTTTCACTATCCAAAGTACTTTGTAGCAATAGTCCTAGGAAACCAATCCAATGACACTAAAGCTATAGATTTCACAAAACGGAAATCACCCACATAACAAATTCTTCCCCTTTCTCTTTTTTCTGCTTAACCCCAACTTTCCTAACACTTCCTTAGTTCTTCATGCTCCTCTTTGTACTCATGTATTTTTCCCTTATATCTTTTCTTTTCTTTTTTTTTTTTTTTTGAGACTGAGTCTTGCACTGTCACCCAGGCTGGAGTACAGTGGCATGATCTCGGCTCACTGCAACCTCTGCCTCCCGGGTTAAAGCTATTCTCATGCCTCAGCCTCCAGAGTATCTGGGATTACAGGTGCACACCACCACACCCAGCTAATTTTTGTATTTTTAGTAGAGGCAGGTTTTCACTATGTTGGCCAGGCTGGTCTCAAACTCCTGACCTCAAGTGATCAGCCCGCCTCAGCCTCCCAAAATGCTGGGATTACAGGCGTGAGCCACTTCACCCGGCCCCTTATATCTTTTCTTAGTTTATAATCGTATGTTAAAAGACACTGGCTTTAAAATATGGTTTAAAAAAAGCAATTTAGCAAACAAAGAAAGCCCACCACGTAAACAACAGGACAAAACAAGAAACGACCATGTGAGAGGTAGAAAGGATAATTTTGCTAAGCCTGAAGGTTTGAGAAAAGAATAGATGAGTGAATAACATGAAGTAAATAGAAGTTGGACATGAAAACCATTATTTAGATGAGTACACAAATGAAACCTTCCCTTGCCCGATTCTCGCAAGCCTGTGTTTAGGAAGGGAATTTTTATATTATAATTTCTACATGCTGAGTATAGTATAGAAACTAAATTTCTTCTCATTTGTTTTCGAGATTAGTTTCTAAATTTTGTTCACTCTAAATTTTGTTCACTCGCATTTTGGAAACATTTGGGTTAGTTTTTGCAGGACAAGTCTTAACCATTTCATAAATGAACACATGAGAATAGAAGGGTACTTTTTTGCCTGTCTCCCCAGGAAAAGTAACTACAAGCAAGACACAAAATCTTACAAGAAAGGACAAGGCGAGCCCCTCAAGCAAACGATTCACATTCCACTCTTATGCTTCCCCTAAATCCTGGAGTGTTCTTCATCTTCAACTTCCCAGGTTCAGACTGGCAGTTTGGATTCCTTTGGTGTCTCTTTGAATCACTGGAGGATTTAGTCTTGAACATATGAGCTGTGGGGATATGCAGTGTAGATAGCAAATTTACATACATATATAATATATTTAATATATATTAAAGTATTAAAATAATTTAAACATATTTATATGTTTAAATACATATAATGACATGTATGCGTATGTGTCTATGTTTTTAAATTGTATTATTCTGATCATGTAATTCTAGTCCCAGTTTACTAAAAAATACTGGTTTGATTTTCTTCTTTATTTTTTACTTTTTCTTTTCTTTCTCTGCCTCTATCTCTCTGCTTTATTTTTCAGGAAATGATGGAAAAGTAGGGGTGGAGGGCCAAGAGGTTGGAGAGGAGAAGGAGGCAGGTCCTGCAAACAAAATACGTGAATTTAACACTTAATTATAGTTAAAGTAAGCACCATTTTGGGTCATAGGAAAACATGCTCAACGCTTCAATATAAACATTTGTAAGGGCATTGCCTATCATTTTTTATAATTATAATAAAAATTATCTATGATACAGTAAAAAAATTGCATAAGACTGATTACTGTCCTTGAGATATCTTTTAAAAAATCAAATATGTGGGCAGATCTAGGAATTTAAAAAACTACAGTATGCCCCTGTATTGACATCTTAACATGCAGACAATCAGATGTAATATACAAGTTTGCCTTAATTTCTGAAACATGTACATTCTTGAAAACTTCATTATTCGCTGAACAAACACTTACTTGACACTTCCCATTATTTTAACGGCCTTACAAATATTTAGTTATTTAATTCTTCTAACAATTTCATGAGTTAGATATTATTACGCCGTATTTTAAGACAGGGAAACTGAGAAACAAAGAGGTTAAGGAACTTACCCAAGGTCACACAGCCAACTATGGGACTCGAACCCTGGCAATCTGGCTCCATGGCTGTGCCCTTAACCACTGTGCTATGCCACATCTCACAAATCACATTTTTATTAGTCAAAATTTTTATTTCTATTTTCTTATTAGGAGAAATCCCATGGTAAATTGGAAACACGAAAGACCATTTTGTTAAGTGGATTTTTACCCATCAAATTCATCTTACATGAAAACTACTTTTTCATAATAGTTTTTCTTAAAACAAGATCTAAGTATAATTTCAAATATTATCTTTGTAATAGATACAAAATACAAGCATACAGAATTTTCCCTTTGACGTAACAAATAATTTTGATAATCACATACTGCAGACTCCTTTCTGCCATAAAGATGCAAAGCCTTATATCTGAACTTTGTGTTTAAAAATTCTAAAATTTCTTTGGCATTTCTATGCTTCATTTGAATCATGCAGTATGTGATATTAAGAAGTGCTGGCTCTCAGTTTGGCCCTTTCTTTAAGAAAGGCAATCTTATCCACAGTTCTCATTTTTTTTCCCTTCCCCTCTGAGTTATTTTCCTGTGGAGTAAGGGAATCATCAAGGAAGACTGCCACGTGGTAACAGAGAGTGATTTCAAACACACCCACCAGTGATGATCAGGCCACCAATGATGAGGTGACTTTGCATTTATGACTTGATAAGGACAAGTAGTATCCTTGTGTACGGATAGTGCATGTTGTAACATACAAACTGAGAGCTCGGTTTTGAATCCAAGGCAATTTTGACTGGCTGCTAGTGGAAAAATATGAATAGTTACACTTGCAGCCAGATGACAGAGAGATGATACACATCTAGTCATATCTATATATGAAAAACCTTGTTTGGGGAATTTATAAAAAAATCACCAGAATTTCCCTACAGTTTCTAGGTGTTTTCTTTCCTATGAAACACACACAGATGCTTTTCTGTTGCTCTTGGACAAAAAGCATATGCAATGAGAACGTGTATGCTTTTCTTTCACTGCACATGCTATTTTAATGATTGGAAGTTTAGTAGAATTGCTGAGGATTTGTTTGGTGCTGGATATCTTTAGGTATAAAAAGGAGAGGCGTCAGACACAGAGCTGGAGAGACTGATCTTATTCAACCAGACCCAAATTTTTTTTAAAAAGTATTACTTTCCCTCTATGATCTCTCCCCCACCTCAAATAAACAACATCCTAAAACCACAAACCCTTATCTCCACTCCCATAGGACTGTGGGAGTTAGATGACTCAGGTCATCAAAAAGAAAACACAACATCTTAGAGAACAAGCTGTTTCTTTTAGTTGGAACAATAAGACAATAGCAAACAATAATACATAATAATAGCCAAGGTAATGCCATGAGCATATGACCTCACTCCCATTGTGATTTTCCTTAAGGGCTTTTCTGGGAAAGTCCCGAGAGCAGATTTTTCTAAACAACTGTGCAATATTCTCCAGAAAGGCCCATGTCTTTTACTTCTCCTCCTTTCGTGATTACACTGTGATTGGAAGGAGACCAATTGAGTGAGGGTGTCATCTTCAACAATCACCAGGCTTTCACTACAGATTTCAAAAGAATGTAGCCCAACCACAGGAAGCCCTGATACATGAGTCCTGAGAAAGATTCATTGGATTTTTGAATTATAGCTTCAGTTCTATAAAAAGTAGCAGCTGTACCCACTGACAAAGCAGGCCAGTTCTCCAGTAATTTTAGCCCATGGTGTGTTACTTTTCATGTTGGCAGTTACCCGCTAGTAACCTGCTTGCTCTGGTTTTAGTAGTAGCTTTGAGCTGAGTTGGTTGAAGTTGATTGAGGTATGAGAGAGGACAATTTTCAACTGCTGAAATGATGCAATGATGGCCAAGAATCAGCAAATTCCTTTCCTTCTTGAGGAGATTGGCTATTGGGTCAGTTATGGCTGAGAAATTGGAGATGATCATTTCTGATGGGTCCTGGGAACACTAGTGACATCTGGGCCACTTGGATAGTCTAGGACTTCTCCCTCCAGGTCTGCTAATACCACAATGGGCAAGGTGAGGAGGCCGACATTCCTGCAATGGCCATAGCCAGGCATTTACAGTTGGTCTCAATCTGATCAAATATAGGGTTCCTATGAGTCCTCACCCAAGAAACAAATACAGATACCGTTTAGGTCAATGATAACCCTTCTGCTTGGGAAATTATGCGTCACCTTCATTAGCTGTGGGGCCCCATTTCACAAAGCGTGACTGTGTGAACTGGTCTGGGTGTTGCAGGTTGATTTTCCCAGGAAGCAGATATTGAGATGAAGGTTGGCATGCAGGAATTTATTAGGCACCGTTTTGGGATCAACACCTAGGGGAGGAAAGGTAAGGAGGAGTAGGGAAGGATTTGGAAGGAGTAGTTGGGTTGTGATGCTGTCTCGGTGTAGGCTTCAGCCAATCTTATGGAGAGTCTGGAGGATGGGAAGACCCTTCAGAGTTTCCCATATTGGGATGAGGGGCCAGACATCAAACCCCTACTTCAGTCTATTGATTTGGGGGCAGAGGCCGTTAAAGAAAATACTCAGATCTGTGTTTGCTGCCGGAACTGGGGCTGTGTATAATGTGGAAAATTAGATGGAAGTCAAAGGTGAACTTGATAAGCTCAGAGAATTTACTGGCATTTTCAAAATACATTGGAGGGTCAGAAGCAGGACGGTGATGAAGTGATGCAGGTACACAACATAGAGCCTTAACCTGTACAGAGAATGGTTGGTGTTTACTATGCATAGGTACTATCATGGGCAAGATTCTAGGCATCATAATTAAATTATTAAATTATTTGTAATATGATTAAAATTTTAAATTCTTACAACTTAATGACATATATACAACTGTTCCCATCTTTTTACAGATGAGGAAACTGATGCAGGGCTTGTAGACAGTAAAGACAAGATGCTACCTTGGAAATCTGGACACATGGCCCAGGCTCTTGACCACTGTCTCATATTGACTTTCCTGATGCACTTGCCCTTGCCTTTCATGCATGCCCTTCATGGTTACATGTGACTGGACTCCATTAGGGTAGAAGACGGTTAACAGAACTTGCAAACAATGATGTGCAGAAATGGAACAACTAGAGTGGGACTAGGTCAGGGTGAGGAGGCCTGGCACTGGGAGAAACAGGATCTCATGATCCTAGACAGGATGAAATCCAGGGTACAGGTGAAGGAATTAAATATAACAGGAAGGGACAGGATACTTATGGAGTAGGAATAAGAATAGGTCTTGTTATCTTTTAAGGACAGATAACGTTTGGCTGTGTCCCCAACCAAATCTCATTTTGAATTGTAGCTCCCCTGATTCCCATGTGTTGTGGGAGGGGCACAGAGGGAGATAATTGAATCATGGGGGCAGCTCCCCCATACTGTTTTCGTGGTAGTGAATGAGTCTCACAAGATCTGGTGGTTTTATAAGGGATTTCCACTTTTGCTGGGCCCTCATTCTCTCTTACCTGCTGCCATGTAAGACATGCCTTTCACCTTCTGCCGTGATTGTGAGGCCTCCCCAGCCACGTGGAACTGTGAGTCCATTAAACCTCTTTTTCTTCATAAATTACCCAGTCTCAAATATGTCTTTATCAGCAGCATGAAAATAGACTAATACAAGGACACAGTGATGTAAATTTCTTTCATTTATGTGTCAATCACTTCCATCCATAACATTGTTCTTGGTCTACTCTGGAGTCAGCCTTCTTAGGTTTGGCTGTTTCTAGCACAACTTTCTGAGATTCTACTTCTTCATCTATAAAATAGGATGGGAATTGAATAAAACAATTCATCTGAAGTGCCTAGTACTGTGCCCAGTGCACCTAAGGCCCTGAATAAATAATGCCTATTTCCTCTCTTTAGTCATCCTCTGCTCTCCCCCATTCTATCTTTCTGTATATAATAGATGTCCAGTAGATCTGAGATGATTGGCTAGGTCAAGTCTAGTCCTGTATTAATGTCTACATTCCTGTAGGCTCCATTAGGAAACTGAGCAAATTAACATATTTACAAGTGTCCCTTCATCTCCTTCTATCACGGAGCAACTGGTAACTAACTGCATTAGAGGCAAAGTCAAGCCCGGTGTTGACAGACACAGATTCTGCACGAGCATTAGCAGCCGTGTCAGCACTAGACACCCAAGATGACAATTAGGAAAAAGAACAAACAACTTCAGGGAAAAAGTGTTCTTAAAAGTAGTGAGCGGCAGAGTAAACAAGCAAACAGATATAAAGGAATCAATCACTCAATCACCACTGATAGCCTGCACTGTCTGGGGGATATTATCTGTTGGATACAGCTGTGGAAAGGTGATCTCAAGACCAGCTTTGGATTCCCAGGCCTGTCTTAGGCCCCTTCTCTAGTCCTAAGAAAAATCATTTCACCTCCTTTTTGCTTTCAGTTTCATTAGTAAGAGCTCACCATCATTGAGCACGTACTATATACCAGGCATTGTTTGGTTTTCATTGTGACCGTAAAAAGGAGGTACTATTGTTTAGTTCGAAGGCACATGTGGGGAAAGTGAGTCACAGAGATGTTGACCAATGCTGGCATTCAAAGCAGGACAGTTTGGTTCCACAGTTCATGCGCATAAACACCAAGCTTTATTGTCTCTTATGTGCTCAAAGGACAAGTGAAACTTCACAGAATGAGTGAAGCAAATTTGTTATTGAATGTTTGGAACTATGCTTGGAATCCTTGCATTTAAAGGCTGAACAATGTTAACAACTGTTAAGTGGGAAGGGTAGACTAACTTCTTCAAATGCTTGTAACTAAAATCATGGTCCCGATGCATTTCAGTCTATTAGATGAAGTGACCTAATCTATCCTTAATACTGTATTGAAAATTACGAGTCGGGGATTCGTACATTGCTCATCTCTAGCTGGTGAGTGCCCAGAACAGTTTTCTTTATTCTCATAAGACTAGAAGTTAATGGAGCCAGCCCTCCGACCACCATGAAAGCTTCAAGATGAGGTACAACATCAGTGCACACCTGCATGTCATCAGTGAAGTCATTAAGTGAGCAGACAAGAACAGCCTGCCATCATGCCTGCTTATTGTCAACACTGAAGAGGTATTGACAGTGTTGAGACAGGCTGTCACTTAGGAAGCTGAGATTGAATCAACAACCAGCAGAACATCCACCCCAATGGAACCCTTTCCTTGAAAAGCATCAAAACAAAATGTACAGAGGGCCCATGTATTCAGGGAATCTCCCACTTTGCCTGCTCAGACACAAAGGACATGGGTTACATGAAAAGCAGAGAAAGTATTGCATGGCTGCATGAAGAAATGACTGCTGAGCTGAGTTAAAACTCAGAATATAAGTAGGTTCAGCATCTATTTCTGTGATTTATTTATTTATTATTTATTGAATCTTCCATCCCTCCTACCTACACATCAAATAGGGAACACTAAAAAGCCATGTTGTGGCCAGGCATGGTGTCTCACCTGTAATCCCAGCACTTTGGGAGACCGAGGTGGGCGGATAACCTGAGGTCGGGAGTTCGAGACTAGCCTGACCAACATGGAGAAACCCCATCTCTACTAAAAAAAAAAAAAAAATACAAAATTAGCCGGGCATGGTGGCACATGCCTGTAATCACAGCTACTTGGTGGGCTGAGGCAGGAGAATTGCTTGAACCTGGGAGGCAGAGGTTGCAGTGAGCCAGGATCACACCATTGCACTGAAGCCTTGGCAACAAGAGCGAAACTACATCTCACTCAAATAAATAAATAAATAAATAAATAAATAAATAAATAAATAAAGCCATGTTATGACCTTGTCAAAAGAGCAGCCCATTTCCTCTTCTTGAGAACATATTAAGAATTCACAGCATTTTTGGAGGAAGCCAAGCCTTACTCTCAGAAAGATTGCACTAATTATGCGGGCATATTTTTAAAGGAATTGATCCTAAATGGATCACCAACATTTTAGAATGAACATTCTTAGTGACATAAGCAACTTAGTAAATTTTGAAATAGTAAATAATAAAAAAAAATTCAGACTAGCTGAGAATTCAGGTAATGTGGAAGAAATAAGGAAAACATATAATTTATTTCCATAACTGGAGTAAATGAGAGAAGAGGAAACAGAGAGAGAGAGAGCGAGTGCACGCACAGATGTGCACATTCCACTTGTGCATAAAACGTGTCCCATGTTAGCTTGAATTTCCAATAGATTAAGAGGATCCACAGTAGGTCAGCCTGTTCCAGATCTTATGGAATATAGGTGCCTCCTCTATTGTTAGAAGTTAGACTCTGCCAGTAGTGGAGGGAAAATTTTAAACACAACTACACTATCGAGATGTCTAGTCAAAGGCCTAGACCAGCCTGGCCTGAGATGATAGAATCAGAGATGGGTCATAAATCTCTGGCTGCGTTAGAGCGTTATTTGCGATGCAGAATGAGTTGGTGGCCCTGGATGCGACAATAACTCCTCAGGGGTGATGGATGAGCCAGACTGACATCAGAACAGGTGAGAATATTACAAGGAATATTAACAAGAAACTTGATGAAAGATCTCCAGCAATCAACTCCATGGGAAAGGTTTAATTCAAATCATAAAAGACACTGTGGATAGCAGATATTTTTCTATTTGACCAATTAAAGAAGGCAGGCCATAATTGCACACTGATAACCTCAAAATTGTTCTAATAAGTCCATGAAATACTGTGTTATTAGAATTAAAACTTGAGCTTTGGTTTTTTTCCCAAATATTTGGTTGACTAGGTGACTACTCTCTAAATTTGAGTCAATTACTGGTTGCTTTCACTGAACTACATATCACTACAATTCATAAAGCCGTTATTGATCGTAATCTTACAAAGAAGAACAGGGGTTAGTTATGTTGATATGATCTGTCTGGTGTCTAGGGAAGAATTAGTCAAAGTATGAAGCTAAATGGCACCTGAGGCCATAGTAGATAGTATCCTGTAATTCCTGTCTTGTTTCTCTCCTCCCCTTCCCTTCTCCCTTCCCCTCTCCTCTTACCTTCCCCTCCCCTTCTCTTCCCTTTCTCCTTTATTTTCTCCCTTTCCTTCTGCTTCCTATCTTTCCCCACTTCCTTCACAATTTTATCCAGTCTTCTACTCCTTTCTCTTCCTTGTCGACACTCCCTAACTTTTGGCTGTCTCCAGCCTTCCACAGGCATCGCTTTTTGTCTCTGATATGACTCAGGGCTGAAGTTATGGCTGAGTTTTAATGGTTCTGAATCTCTTAGTGTAGAGATTCACCTGCCTCTGGAGCCAGAAACTTGTACTTTTTGCAGTGCTGACCATCTGAGATAGGGCTATGGAAGGATGGAGGCAACCATCCCAGACTATAGAGTCATCTGCATGGAAATGACTGTGAAATATTGAGAGAGTGAACTGCCCAGCTGCTAAAGTTAAAAAGAATGTTTAATAGACACATGCAGGATATATCCTAGGGTTGATTTCTTTCCCCTAAAATGAAGAATGCATTTCCACCTTACATTAAGTCTGAAAGCCACTTTCCTTGCCAAAAATGAAAACAAAGTATAAGACACCCATCTTATCTCTTCTGGAGAAGGCAGAACATATTACATGGGGGCAGAGCACAGAGGCAACTAGCAATGTCAATAAAGGCTCCAATGAGAGAGACAAGGGGAGGGAGAGAGACAGACAGGGAGGGAGGGAGAGAGTGCACGGGAGAGGTAACAGAGCTGCGGTATCGTATAAGTAGAAGTATAAACAGCTGATGTCAGACTTTTAGCACAATATGCATTGTAAGAAGCCAACTGTTCTAATGCTGTTAATAAAGACCTTACTTGTGTCATCACTCAGCAATGGAACAAGTAGAAAATGCAATGGAATGCAATATAGTGTAATAAGGAATCTGATAGGCAGGAGCAGCATCCCAGCATGGACCAGTGCATGACAAAAAAGAAAGTGGGCACCTAGACGAACCTGGATGAAACAAGAGAAATCCAGGCTTTGATCAGAACAGTGACGATTCTCTAGTAGTTACTGATAATTCCTTAATGACAGGAAATTAAGACGTGATATTCAAACCCCAATCCGGGTCCTGTGTAGTTTCCTGTATATAATTATGCTTAAGGGCCAGGCATGGTGGCTCATGCCTATAATCCCAGCACTTGAGGAGGCCAAGGTGGGAAGACCACTTGTGGCCAGGAGTTTGAGACCAGCCTGGTCAACGGAGCAAGATCCAATCTCTACAAAAAAAATAAAAAATAAGAATAATAATTATGCTTAAGATTATTTTAGAGCAGGAATAATCTTCTCAAACTTGGCTATACTTTAGAAACCATCAGGAATCTTTGATTCCTGGGCCTTAGCTCAGAACCGTAGAATCAGAACATCTGAGAGTGTGATCTGGCCATTAATATATTTTTTAAAGTCTCCAGGTGATTCAGTCAAGACTGGAAACGATGGTTATAAAGTAAAGTGTATTTTTATTTGACTTGATAATGTGGGATCAGGCCTTTGCAACAAAATTTTTGTTGTTTTCATAAAGTACTGAGCTGAGCAACCCTTTCCAAAGTCGGTCCCATGGAGCACCAGGCCTTTGGCATCCCAGAGAAAAATAAGGTATTATTTGGTCAAGAAGTCTGGGAAGACGATGTACTCTGCCTCACAATGCTTATTAGCATGTTACAGGCTCTGAGAAGTCCTGCAAAACTTAATTCTGCCTAATTGAATACAACTTCCCCTTTAAAAAAAAGACTATTTTTTTAAAGAGCAGTTTTAGGTTCACAGCAAAATTGAGAGGAAAGTATAGAAAGTTCCCATATAAATGCCAGCCCCACTCATGCACAGTTTCCCCCATTTTCAACACCCCCTACCAGAGTGGTGGATTTGTTACAATGGATGAGCCCACATTGACACATCATTATCACCCAGAGTCCACAGTTTACATTAGGGTTCGCTCTTGGTGGTGTACATTCTATGGATTTGGGCGAATGTGAAATGACAGTTATCCACTGTTATTTGTGTCATGCAGAATAGTTTCACTGCCCTAAAAATCCTCTGTGTTTCCTCTCCTCCCTTTACTTTTGGGGAATACATATTGCCACGTAGAACTGGTATTCTACACTTGAAAATCACTTTGGGGAAATTTACTTCTGAGTATGAAGGCACAGAATGAGTGGACTCATTTGGGAGTTGCAAGCATGATTCTGGGGCCCAGAATGGGCAGACCAAGAAAGCCCCACAGCCTGAAGCTGGTTCAGATGGTGATTTACCTGGGCTGCCAGGGTTTAAACCCTAACTCTGACACTTACCAGCTCTACGTCCTTGGGCAATTGACTAAATCTCAATGTGCTTCAGTTTCCTCATCTGTGAAATGGAGAAAATTACATTTAAAATTTTGAATATTAAATTAAATAAAGAAAAGCACAGCAAGGGAATTGAATGAACATTCACCAGTATTAAAAAGTGGAAAGCACTCTAAAGTTTTATTACATTTCTAGTTTCCTATTAAACATTATGACTTTAATGTCTCACTGACTACTCAGTCTCAGCAAGATTAAACCAGCAGTTATTTGATTTTTTCATTGAAACAAGTTTCTCTGCTTGATTTTCATATTTTTCACTCTAGTACCATCATTCTTATAGTCACTTAATCTCAAAATCTCCCTGTCATCTGTAAATTATTTTACTCCTTGCAGTTTGAATTTAATCTCATTTCTGCTTTCTTAATTTTATTTGCAATAGTCATTGCATCTACCATTCACTTTCTATTCCTGGTGCTCTCCATTCAGTACCAGGAATTTCTTTAAACCTGAACTATTGAAATAGTCTCATTTAGCTTTTCTTTTCTTTTCTTTTCTTTTTTCTTTTCTTTTCTTTTCTTTTCTTTCTTTTCTTTTTTCTGAGACAAAGTCTCACTCTGTCGCCCAGGCTAGAGTTCAGTGGCACAATCTCAGCTCACTGTAACCTCCACCTCCTGGATTCAAGTGATTCTCCTGTCTCAGCCTCCCAAGCAACTGGGATTACAGGCGCCCGCCGCCACACTCGGTTAATTTTTTCTATTTTTAGTAGAGCCAGGTTTTCTACATATCGGCCAGGCTAGTCTTGGTCTCCTGACCTCGTGACCTGCCTGGCCTCAACCTCCCAAAGTGCTTGGATTACAGGCGTGAGCCACCACATTTTCTACTCCCCGTTTTCCATATATGCCTTGCCCACATACAGACCTCTGCTCATTTCATTTTCTCTGCTGATAATGCTCCCTTCCTCCACTTCCATCTTTCTGTCCATTTCATTCAAAAGACATCTGTTAAGCTCCTCTAGCATCTGTATGTTTTATGTATTGAGGCACTCCTCAGATTAACAATAATGGAGGTGATGATGAATATCTACCTTTCAACTTGTACACATCTGTGTCAGTGAGATACTGTGTTTGGCTGTAACAATGAGATGTTGTGTTTGGCTGTAACATGGACTAAAAAATAATGGCGAAAACAAGTCATGGCATTTTTTCCCTCATATAAGCAGAAATCCAAAGAGAAGCAGTGTACAGCTGGGATGGTCAGCAGAAATCTTGGCTCATTCTAGTTCTTTGACTGTAGGCTTAAAGAAAGGCCTTTATCCTCATGCTGAAAAAATGGCTTTTATAGTTCCAGCTATTATATTTGAAGTCCCATGTATAAACAAGGAAGGAAAGTAAAGGGGCAAAGGTAGCTGCCCGGCTGACTTAACCCCCTTCAAAGAACTTTCTGAGAGGCCCCAATTACCGGAACTGGCCTTGGACTTGGGCTTTCCAGGACCTGCCCTGGCCCTCCCCTGGCTGTGCCCTCTGCATTGAGGCCACTAGACTAAAGAAAAATGCCCACCAAGAGCCTACCCACTTCTTCTAGACAGTGCCGTGGGCACTCTGGAATTTTAGCCCACTTGTAGGTCTATGTGGGCCTCTTTCATGGGTCTATCCTTCTAACAGCAGAATGTGCCAGTGGTGCGCACACCCACAGGCTAAGAGGAGACTGTACTTGGGAGGTAGATGGGCAGAAGTGGATGAAACTTGGACGTGAGGAGTGGAATGTCCACCTGCATGTTCTTGAGTCCCCTTGCTGTATGGGTTGGAGTTGAGGGTAGAAAGAGAAAGGACCCAGGCCAATGGACTGAAAAGCCGCATGGCTTGGAACTTGAAAGAGGTGAGTATTCCAGGCCTTCCAGATATTATGAAGATATACTAGTCACAGCAGGGGTATAGAAGCTATTCTATTCAACAGCATGGGAACTCAATTTATAATCCTTAAATATTTAGGCATCTAGTATATGGACCTCTATTTGTAGCCTTGTGCCCGTCACACCAAAAGCCAGGGGAAGGCTTGCATGTACTCATTTCCATTTATAACTCCTTGACCATCACATGTGCGAGGAAGTGTAGTTCTCTCCCTCTCTTTAAGCTGGAAGACAAGCAATGGATATGAGATATTGAGTAGACAGTCAGGTTTTATGCCATTTGGGTTTATGAGGGAGATTGGAAGAAAAGTCTTAGCTTTATCCAAAAGGGATTGGCATTTGCATCCCTATTGTAATAAATGGCAAATATAAAAACAGAATTCATAGAGTAAGATGCATAGGTAATTTTTAGTATACAGCAATTTGGCAGTAGGCCTTACATTAAGGATAAAGATGAATATTAAAAACAAGAAAACAAAATTCCCAAAACTCGCAACCCATCTAAAAGCAGGTGTATGGATGTGTGGAAATGCAGAACTGGAGCACCTAAGAGAACTGATAGTGCGCTGGCTCTTGGAGGGGTAGCCTAGGACACCCTATTGGTCAGAGAGAAGGTGCCGCGATAACAGCCTCCAAGTGGTCAAGAGAGGAATTCAGGGTGATGAGGGGAAATTGAGGTGTAGGGAGCTGCAGTGCAGAGAGGAAGCACCGTCTAAACTGAAGCATGGATAATTTGATTGAGTAGGCACTTGCATGTTAAACATTCTCATTTTCACTGGTAGAAGTTAGTCATGAGCAAAATATTTTTAAATAAAGGTTACAATAGATCCAAAAGAGAGCATTTAATGTGGTTTTGGATAGTTAGTATATAATAATTTTCTTTCTGTCTGTTGATCCCTTGGGTAATGGATGTTAACAAAAACAACCCCAAAAGATATATAATCTGCAAACATCAGTAATAAATGTTTGTGATTTGTGAACACGGTGTTGGGACCAACTGAAAAGAACACATTTCCTTAAAAAAACAAAAAGCTTCCAATGCTGGTGATTCTTTAATAGAGATGTCCTAAGCAAGAAGGACAATCTCTCTTTGTACTTCTTTGGTGAGGAGAACAGAAACGCAAAGTGTCAATAAAGCATGGGTATTGGATAAGTGGAGAAGCTGAATGTCTGGAGTAAAGATGTGTTTCTTGCATGAATAACTTCCTAACAATCTGCTGAAGGAGTGATTTTGCATCAAGCTGAAACCCCAAACCAGCATCATTTTAATTTGCCAAGCACCTGTGAAGGAATACAGCTGCAAGGCCATGGGAAAGCAATAGAAACTGTGACAGTTCATTAATATAAATCAGCAACTAGATTTATTTGGAAAAGTCATTGATATAGAATTACCCTGGAGGATGCAATGGCATTCCTGATGCAGGCCAGCAAGCAGCTAACTAAGATTATAGATGTGTGCACATCATTTGAAACCGAACAGTAATTTGGTAACTATTACGATTTATTGTGTATGTCAAACAGAATAACAAATATGTAAAGAGCCGTGATTGCTTCAGGAAAGTTAGGTTTGTGTTGCATTCAGTCGTTTGGCTTTTTTGCATGCAAAGTTATTTTGTTTTGGAAAATCAAGATAATGGTGTTGCCTCTAAAATGATTATTTCTGGGTATAGGCATAGAAGGAAAATATGAAAGTACACATTCTTGTCTAACAACTCTGAGTCTTAATATAATGCTGTTAACAAGTTCAAGAAGCCATTTATTGCAATCAAATCATCGCAGTCTTGTGTCATTGGTGACCACAAATATATGAGGTATGGTAGGTAACTCATAAGCAACTGGCTTGCATAAAATGAAAGGTATCAGCAGATCTGGAGGCAGAGAAATGGATCTGCTAACCACTTACTTTTATAGCAAACAGTAAAATGTAACCCTAGAAAATGGGAGGAAAGCAAGATTCTTTCATATATTTAAAGCATCTGGGAAAATCTCGGTGTGTGACACAAAGGCAATATGCCTGTTTCATGGAACTTGTTCCCAGCCATGAGACAGGCCACATGCCTAATAATATGGGAGCTAATGAAGAGAATGCCCCCACCCCTTAATGTTTTCTCTTTCAATGGAAAGGAAAACTCAACAATCCTCCAGCTAATTTCCTTAGTTGGTTTTCGTAATCCTCTTACCACCAGTAGTTAGATTGCCTGGTATTCTTATAATCATTGGAAACTGATTAACCTGAACAGCTGGTTATAAAGAGTTAAGTTTTATAGCGACCACTGAGGACTTGCTGACTGGGTGGTGATGGGTAGGGGGCTTGTCTCAGGGGCACCATAACAATATATTGCCAACCACTGGGGCCAATGCCATTTTCATGAGCCCCCATAAAGGTGGTCATTTTATGATGGGGTTGGAAAGAGGCATGGGGAATGCACCAAGAACCTGTGGATAACTTGTCACTGAGTGGGAACAGTTTACAGACCAAGAGCATCTCCCTGGCCCTTGAAAGTACTGTCTTCATTTTTTTTGTAAGATACTAAATCTCTTTCCTACACTAAAAAAATATTTAAAATGATCTAAAATTCAGGATATTCCTGATTTGAAACAGAAAATTCTGAGATTTGGGTTGGGAGTGTGGGGGGATCCATTAAGAGGCTATTTAAATGTATGACTGTAAAGGACGGCTCATTAAAATCCCAGAAATTGAAGACTAAATTATTTGTACTACATTGTTCTTAATTTTAACATCACTTTCATCTTCTTTTCAAGCCCTCTGATCCTAAAAGACTTTTCCAGTGTTTGGAGCTGCAAAGTGCATTCTGTCCAAGGGCTGGTTCTCATTTTGTTAAATTCTCTAATGGCATTGCTCAAAGACATAACTTGTAAACGCACACCAGAATTTTTTTTGTTTGTTTGGTTTTCACATCACAATTGAAAAACATTCTGAAAATACGAAGCTGTTATAAAATTCTCCAGGTTCCCCTATAACAATAATGCTAAAACATTCAAAACAAAGGCAAATAACATAATTAGTAAGGGAAGGATGTTGAATTTCAAATAAGATTGCAGTCACCCCGTCATCTTTGGGCCTTCAAAATGACTAGACATGCTCTGATGTGAACTGCAGCCACTGCCCTTGTTTTTGCTAACTCATTTGAACACCTTTTGTGTGGGGGAAAACTCTGTGTCTGGCTAATTTGTAAAAATGCAAGTCCTGGATTGCAAATCCCCCTGACATTTTGAGGAAAAGAAAACATAGGATGAAACCTAGAAACCAAATTTGGTGTATGGACATATTGTATTTAGATTTTACCTATTAATTGGTTGACAACATTTCCAAGTTTGGAGTTTCACATAAAGAAATTGGATTTCCAGTTTTTTGTTTTGAAAAATTAGAAGATATCACACCTGAGCCCACCATTCTTTATTAAAACTCTCAAGCAGAGGGGAGGAGCAGGACTCTTTAGGTGGAGCACACCTCTCTGTTAATTTTTCCAGTGACTCCTTTTTTTTCTTTTTTTAAGACATAGTCTCACTCTGTCGCCAATGCTGGAGTGGTGCAATCTCAGCTCCAGTGAGTGCAATCTCAGCTCCAGTGAGTGCAATCTCAGCTCACCGCAACCTCTACTGCCCGAGTTCAAGTGATTCTCCTGCATCAGCCTCCTGAGTAGCTGGGGTTACAGGAGCCTGCCACCATGCCCAGCTAATTTTTTTTTGTAGTTTTTATTAGACATGGGGTTTCACCATCTTGGCTAGGCTGATCTTGAACTCCTGACCTCGTGATCCACCAGCCTCAGCCTCCCAAAGTGCTGGGATGACAGGTGTGAGCCACCATGCCTGGCCGATTTTTCCAGTGACTCTTGATGCCAATTTCACTCTGATTTCAGCAATTTACATATGCTATTGGGACAGATAATCAGTGTTACAAGCCTCACATCTCCAAAAATGGCCCAGTGCCCTATTCAACACCAACCACATAATTTGTGAGGCCCGGTGCAGAATGCAAATGTGGGGCCTCAGGTTCACAAATTATTAAGAATTTCATTATGGTGCAATTCTTTTCAATTCATTGTTTGAATGGTGACAACAGAGTGTTAAACTCAGTATGGGGTCCTATGTGACACCGCCAGCTCTGGACATAAGAATAGCTTTGGATCCACTCTGACAACTCAAAAACTATGTTCGGTGGTTTACTAGAAAGATAAATAATTCTGTAAGACTCATGCCTGTAATCCCAGCATTTGGGAGGCAGAGGTGGGCTGATCACCTGAGGTCGGGAGTTTGAGACCAGTTTGACCAACATGGAGAAACCCTGTGTCTACTAAAAATACAAAATTAGCCAAGTGGAGTGGCGCATGCCTGTAATCCCAGCTACTTGGGAGGCTGAGGCAGGAGAATCGCTTGAACCTGGGAGGCAGAGGTTACAGTGAGCCAAGATCGCGCCATTGCACTCCAGCCTGGGGAACAAGAGTGAAACTCTGTCTCAATACAAAACAAAAAAAAAAAAGAAAGAAAGAAAGAAAGAGAAAAAAGAAAGTGAATTCTAGAAGAACACAAATGGGGTCATACTGTATTTAACACCAGAACTTTTTCAAAAGATAATTTTAATGTAACTTTGAAAATATGCTGTTATTAGTACACTAGAACACCTTATTCTCTTAAACTATATTGCATACTATTCCATTTCACATATACATAAACTTATTTAACAGTCTGAAAAGACAAACAACATTATTTTCAATATTTTGTTTGTGGGTTTCTTTTGCTATTATACATCCTCATTGTTAAAATAAACATGTCCTTTGCCTAAGAGTCTGTCTCTCTAGATCTTCTCATGGCCCTTTACCCACAACTCAGGTCCTGTTCAAATGTCACCTTCTCAGAGAGAAACTCCCTCTGTCATTCTTTTTCTCCCTAATTTATTTCATAGCACTTATCAATATCTGAAATTAAATAACACTATTTGATTATTTCTTCATATAACTTTCGTGAGGGCAGGGATTTTTCTGCCTTGCTCATTACTGTATTTCTAATAGTGACACCAGCACTTTGTCATGTGTGGGGATGCAGGAAATATTTGCTTAATAAATGAGTGAAACCCTCATATATATTTTTTCTCTGTAGGATAGAGTTATACATTGTGGAAATGCAAAGTCAAAGGCTGCACACGGATAATTTTTTGCCAGATAGTAGCAAATCGCTTTACCAAAGGTTGTACCAATTTAGATTCCCACTGACATTCTTGTTTCCTCTCACTCTAGTCAACACTGTTTTTAGAAATACTTTTCAATCTTCAGCAAGTTGTTATATTTGTGTGTCTTTAAATATGGCATATATTCATGGAAAAGAGCTAGTTTTTGCTTGTGTGAGGTTGGTGGGGGGAAGTGGATGGAAGCATCTGGTAAAATGATACACTTCCTTGCTGTGGAATATACTGCACCGACCTGGGCTTCTAATGCCACCACACCTTGATGACGGCTGTCCCCTCAGCCTGGAGAATTCATCATCCCTTCTCTGCCTAACGACATCCTAGTCATTCTTTGTTCAAGGACCTGCTCAGAGGCTGCCATTGTTCCTATGAAGTCTTCCTCCCTCCCCATTCCCCCATCTCACCCAGTCGGAACCAACCACTTCTCCTCAGTGTTCCCAAAGTACAACCACAGTGACTTTACCTAGTCTGACTTGGCCAGCTGAAGGCCTGTCTGACCCTGCCTTCCACACAGTCCCTCCCGCCTATCTGTAGAGTGTCTTCCAATGGTGACATAACATAGCATTCTTGAGACCCAAAGGCACTTTCTCTCTTCAGAGTCTGGCTGACTAACAAGCTGCCAAACTCTCACTCTACTCTCTTTAGAGTGCTCCTGCCTGAACTGGCCCCTGAGGGTGCTGAGCACAAGGCCATAGAGATAACATGGAGCAAACACAGTAGCAGGTCAGCCCTGAATGTCATCAGCTTCCAACCCTCCCAGGCATGAGGAGGCATTTTAGGCCCACCTGGGGCTTTTGTCAGTTCTTTATCTGTGTCACCCATATCTCCTCAAAGTATGGGCAAACAAAACCACAGTGGTTTATCAGGAGTCGTAATTCCTTACATCTCCCTTATCACCTAAGATTACCCAATCCTACCAGAGCTTTCAGGGATCTGTGTGAAGGATAACAAGACCTCTCAGTAGCAAGTGGTCTTATCACCCTAGCAGCCCTTGAAGGGTCAAGAGAGGCTTTAATTTCTACCTTGGTATTTTTCCTGGTATACTTTCCACTTTTCTAAGAGGCCTGGTCTTATAGCGTAGTTTGATTGTCTTTAGAAAACTTCTAGCCTCAAATTTCTATGGCATTTAAGTTAGGAGCAAGTATGTAGTCACAGCTGTGATTTAGTAAGTATTTCCTATGTTTCAGTCTCCAAATTGATCTCATTTCATCTTCACAACTACCCTGGGAAAAGATACTAGTTCCATTGTATATGTTTTTAGAGACAGGGGTCTCACTATGTTGCTCAGGCTGGTTTCGAACTCCTAGCCTCAAGTGATCTTCTTGCCTCATCCACCCATGTAACTGGGATTACAGCTGGGAGCCACCACATCCAGTTTAGTGCCATTTTATAAATGAGGAAACTGGGGCTCTGAACAAGGAAATGGTTCTTCCAAAGTCACACCACTTTTAAATGTCAGAGCATGAATTTGAAGCCAGGTCTACTATGGACTGCCAAGCCTAACATAACCACTGTGCTAGGTAAGAGGTAGTACTGAGTAGGGGTTAGCATGCTGGATTCTGGGACCTGGCTGTCTGAGTTTGAATTTTGACACTGCTATTTACTAGCTGTGTAACCTTGGGCAAGTTACTTAACTTTTCTGTGCCCCAGTCCCTCACCTACAAAATTGGATTAATAATACCTATTACATGGAGTTGAGAAAAAATACACACACATATACATACATCCTTGCTTCAGTGTCTACTCTATAAATGACAGCTATTACAAATTGATTTCCATTATCAAATGGAAACTGCTGCCTCTTTGAAACAAGGTAAAGAAGAATTAAAGCAGTTACCAGATTAGTTAAAAAGAAAGTCAATATATAGAAGAAAGGAGAAAGACATGACAAAATAGCAGTGTTCACTTGTTCGGTTGCCTTGTTGTTTCTTCTTTCTTCTATTCTTCCTTTTTCCTGAAAGTATAACCATTTCCCTTTTTCTTTGAAAATAGAGGTCTGTTCTTCCTTTGACTTTCTACTCGAGACTTCTCATTACATTGGGAAAAAAATGTACTGCAATACACAGAAATGTAATTTTAGCCAACATGCACTTTTCTCCTCCATACCTCCCTCCTTCATATGCACTTATAGACACATACTTAGAGGCACACATACATACACTGACACACACACACACACACACACACACACACTCCCGCATAGACACCCATCCAGACATCACTCACACATAGATACACACACACTGACGCCTTTTGTTGGCATCTGAGCTCAGGCTATTCCACTCCCACAAGGATTTTGTGCGTGTGTGTGTGTGTGTGTGTGTGTGTGAGTGACAGAAATCAATTCCTCACTTGTTATCACAGGTGCAGTGGCTTGCTTTCATGAAGTTAAATATTTGTCTCACTCACAAACTCCTACACTCTCAGGGTTGGGAGAGATCATTAAAGTCACCTGGTCCAACCACCCTTCTAATGTTTGAATTGCCTCTGACAACATCCTGGCTAGATGGTAAACTTGTCTACATTTGAACATTTCCGATGACAAGAAGCTCGCTAGCTGCCAAGAAACTCAATTTCATCCTTTTCATCTTGTTAAGATCTCTAGTCAAAGATGGCGCTAATGCTCTAACCCTTCCAGCTTAACAGGGAACATGTATTTTAATCAAGCTGTAGAGTCATGTTTGGTAGGAAAAGCCATTTTCAAAACATCTGATAAAGGGTTAACGATGCTACTGCACAAAAAGAACTTTCAAGTTATGAGAAAATGACAATGACTCCAATTTTTTAAAATGGCAAGAGACATACAAAAGAGGAAATACCAATGACCAAAATGTATGTGGAAGATATTCAACCTCAATAGTAACCAAATAGATGCCAATAAAAGCAACAACTAATCCTTTGTTAGAGTTTAGATTGGTGAAGATTAAGAAAAAAAGACCTTTGATTAAACTCAGCGTTGATGATGCAGGTGTAAATGGGGGAAGGGGCGGTCTCTATCACACCTGGGGATGGTGTAAACTGATTTAAAACAGTGTTTTTAAAAGGCAATTTAACAATATGGATCAACATTTAAAACGGGCAGGTACCCAGAAATCCCACTTGTAGAAGCCTTTTTTTAAAAAATTAATTTAGGAGATTTTTCTTTAGAAAATAATTGAAGAAGTGTGCAAATATATAGGTTTATGTATGCTATGTGTGTGTATGTGTGTCTGTGTGTGTACCTAATTGTGTTGTTGCTTTACCAAAACACTGGAAATTATCTAAATGATTAAGTAATCATGGTAGAACTATGCAATGGTATACTGGAGAGCTCTTTAAAAAGATAATATATAGGCCGGGCGCGGTGGCTCATGCCTGTAATCCTAGCACTTTGGGAGGCCGAGGCGGGTGGATCACGAGATCAGGAGTTCAAGACCAGCCTGGCCAAGATGGTGAAACCCCGTCTCTACTAAAATACAAAAATTAGCCGGGCATGGTGGCGGGCGCCTGTAATCCCAGCTACTCGGGATGCTGAGGCAGAGAATTGCTTGAACCTGGGAGGCAGAGGTTGCAGTGAACTGAGATCGCACCACTGCACTACAGCCTGGGCGACAGAGTGAGACTTTGTCTTTAAAAAAAAAAAAAGATAACATATATAAGTTTTCATCAACAAGGAAAAAGATTCAAGACTACTCTTGCATGAAATGCCACGTTACAAAGCAGCATGAATAGTATGGTCTCATTTACATAAACTTTATTTTTGTAAATATATCTTAATCCCAAACTCAAGTATAAAAGAACTAATTATTTATATATGTATGTACATATAGATATATAACAGCAGATATATATGTATCAGCTTTTTTGAGATATAATTCATATATCATAAAATTCACGTTTTTAATGTGTCCAAATCAGTGGTTTCTAGTATATTCACAGAGTTGTGCAACCATCACCGCCATCTAATTTTAGAACACTTTCTAAATGACCTATAAGAAACCCTGTAGTCTCTGGAGGTTATTCCCCATTCTCCCCATTCTTCCCTCACCGATTCTTGGCTACCACTAATCTACTTTCCTTCTCTATGGATTTGCCTATTCTGGACATTCCTATAAACAGAATCGTACAAAATGTGGCCTTTTGTGAACATCTTTTTGCTTAGTGTAATGTTTTCATGCCCCATCCACATTTTAGCATGTATCAGTACTTCATTCCTTTATGGCCGAATAATATTCCTTTGTATGGATAAGCCACATTTTGTTTACCCATTCATTAGCTGGTAGACATTTGGATCATTTTCACTTTTTGGCTATTGTGAATAATGCTGCTATGAAAATTTGTATACAAGCATTTGTGTGGATGTATGTTTTCAATTCTCTCGAGTAGATACTCAGGAGTAAAGTTGCTTTGTCAAATAGTGACTCTATATTTCACATTTCGAGGAAGTTCCAAACTGTTTTCCAAAGTGGCTGCATCATTTTACATTCCTATCAACAATGAACAAGCGATCTAATTTCTCCACGTCACCTATAACAGTTGTTTCGTGTGTCTTTTTTATTATAACCATCTTAGTGGGCGTGAAGTGGTTACATACAAATGTTTTCAGTCTACACAATTCCAATTCCAAGCCTCTGTCCCTATGCATTAGGATAAAATTCAAATTTTGTAATTCTTGGGGGCCCATCTTCTACAGGCTTGTATTAATATGGAAAGAATCAGAGGAGGAGATGACCAGGAAAGAACAGTAAAGAAATGTTAGGGTGGGCCAGACAGGAAGTCTGAGGAATTAATTTTTGATTCCAGGTCATAATACCCCAGATCAATTTGCTTAATGATCAAATAGCTGAACTTAGCTATTTACCAAAAAGTATGTTTATTTCAACTCTTACTTACAGCAGTTTTTATTGAGTGGGATTGTTTTAACAGATTTGGAAGATTCTATAAAACTAATTAGTTGATGGTTTTTTGCTGTCTTTAGAGCAGTATTTTAAGTCACATTCTGTAAGTAAACTGCTAATGGTCATAAGGTGGTTCAACTTTCTTATTAAATGTTAAATATCCAGAAAATGTATTTCCTAATTAGGTGCCAAATTTCAAATATATATTCTGTTCATATTATTTTTGTTTGAGTTGTGATCTCACTATACTGCCAGGTTGGTCTCAAACTCCTGGGCTCAAGTGATCCTCCTGCCCCAGCCTGTTGAGTAGTTGGGATTATAGGCCCAAGCCAACACATCTGACTTCATTCAGTTCGTATTGACTTCTTTCAGATCTTGTAAAAATTGCTTTCTGCTTTGCCACTTTTTTTGTTTCTTTTGCCAATTTTTCTTTTACCCATCCTTTCACACTTTTTTTATTTTAAACCAATTTATTTTTAATCTTTTCTTTACAATTCCACATTTATAGTTCATGTATATCAAATTTGAAGTATTAATCAATTGAATCATTACATGCATCAGGTTGAGAAAACTTCAATTTTTTTGAACAGTTTTGCAATTTCAACTCATATCTTTTTATAAGAGCTTAATAAGTCAATATCCAAACTGCTCTTTATTAGAAAACTTTTTTTCATTTCATAGAATTCAAGAAATTTTGAAATTTTTAGTATGAAATTTCTTGCAAATCACAGGATTTGTTGGGGTTTTTTGAAGTTTTAGGTTTAATCTGGTTTATTTTGGATTTAGTTGAGGCTCAGTGCAATCATTTTACTAAGTGGTTTTGTAGTAGATTTGTCAGACCAGCTTAGCTGAATATCCATTTCATGCGTGATTCAAATTTCAGACACTGATCATTTCTTAAATGCTTGAAACACATGCAAGATATCCATTTCATTAAGCTGATTTATGTAACTGTAAATTTTAACAAGTACAAATGGCAATATAGCATGCATTACTTTATAAAATAACCTATTTGGATCTTGAATAGTTAAATGTTCATGATTAGGTGTCCATCATATGAATTGCTTCCAAATCTATTTTTTTAGTAAACATTTTTGGAGAAAATTGCGACTATGTTTATAGTATTATAGCATTCTTAAAATTAGATTTTATCTGAATATACTTACTTGGGCATGACCTGTTAGTGCTGCTGCAAACTGAATAAGCAGAATGTTTATTCTTAGATAGTGTCCTCTGTGGAAATAAGTTTCAGTTAGTGACTAATCCAGGACGATGTAGAAATGAATCAATAAAAAGGTAAATCAAAATGGATTATTTTGATTTCAGATCACGTGGTTTCCTTTAAAGTTGACTTCTAAAATATAACTTCCTGATAATGATAGAAATGAGGATCTGGTTAGAGCTAATATCTGTCAATAAGTTGGAAAATTCTAAAATGAGGCTTTATACACATAGGTGTTATGCTGTAGTGACACAATGGGCATATGACTCACTTTGGGAATGACAGCAGCTCCTTACCTAACACGAGACATGAAACAAGGGCAGTGACTGCTGACTGGAGGTGATGAAAATGAAGCTGGTATTGTGGGCTCTGATTCTAGGAAATGTCCATAGGTGCAGATAAGGCTGCTTAATTCTGATGTTAGGAAGAGAAAATGAATTAATTCACCCCAGGGACCTTTGTGTGGATTGAATTATGTCCTCCCCACCCAAATTCATATGTTGAAGTCCTAACACCCAGGACCTTGGAATGTGACTGCATTTGGACATAGGGTCTTTAAAGAGGTAATTAATTAAATTAACATGAGATCATTAGTGTGGGCCCTAATCCAATCTGGCTGGTATCCTTACAAGAAGAGGAAACTTGGACACCAGCATACAGAGGGAAGACCACATGAAGACACGAAGAGAAGACAGCCACCTACAAGTCAAGGAGAGAGGCCTCAGAAGAAACCAACCCTGTTGACCCCTTGATCTTTGATTTCTAGCCTTCAGAATTGTGATGAAACTAATTTTTGTTGTCTAAGCCACCCATTCTGTAGTACCTTGTTATGGTTTCCCTAGCGAACTACTGCAATCTTAACTTCAAATACTGTTTTATGACCTTGAGTTGCTGTGCAATGGATTTTATTCTATTTTATTTATTTTTTTGAAATGGAGGAGTCTTGCTCTGTCACCAGGCTGGAGTGCAGTGGCACGATCTCGGCTCATTGCAACCTCCGCCTCCTGGGTTCAAGCAATTCTCCTTCCACAGCCTCCTGAGTAGCTGCTATCACAGGTGCACCACACGCAGGCCACCACACCTGGCTGATTTTTGTACTTTTAGTAGAGACGGGGTTTCACCATGTTGGCCAGGCTGGTCTTGAACTCCTGACCTCAGATGATCTGCCCTCCTTGGCCTCCCAAAGTGCTGGGATTACAGATGTGAGCCACTGCGCCCGGCCTATGGAATGGATTTTAATAAATAATTATAAGTAGATACTTTTTTCATTTTAAGACACAAAGCAATGTCATTGGAATCTCCTCTTGGGCAGTAGGTGTCAACGAGGTGGGTTTGGTTTTCACCAGCAAAGTGCAAGAAGTCTCCTGCAGGATTCAAGGACAAGCATTGCCGTTTGCTTGTCTTACGCAAAGCAGCAGGGTTTAGGCAGTGCAGGGCTATGGTTATAAATACAACCTCTGGAGTTCAAAAGCACCGACCTCACTAGGTCATTATGAGGCCTAACTTCATTAAGATGTCACACAGTGTCTGCCACACCATGAATGCTGCATACGTGGTTGCGCTTGTTCTTATTCATGGAGTCAAAGGAATTGGAGACGAAAGTGACTTTCAAATTTATGATTATTGTGAGCAGTAGTAATGATAAACTAAATAAGTAACACCAAGAAATAAACTAAGTTATAGTGGAGATGTGATAGCAATTGCTAGCCTTTGAGGGGCAGCCCATACCATTTGTTACTACCTCTTTTTCTAATTTAACAGCTTCCTTCGATATCTGTTCTCAAATTCTTTTAAACCTTAACTGAATTTTCACCCTTGGTCTCCTCACACATCCTTTGAGCTCTTTCAATGCATTGTTTTCTTCAATTGAATCTTGAACTCCTTACATCTTCCCTGTTCTAACCTCCAGCACAAGAATCTGACTCAGGGCTCAGTTGTTTCCTAGAGTCCTGTCTATCCAGAACCTTTTTAAACAAATGAAATCCTCAATGCTTCTAACTTAGAGGAAGACAACGCCAACATAAAGAAATTACAGTGCCTTGTGGGTTACCTCAAGACCTAAAATATGATCAATTTATAGCTTTTGAGCCTCAAAGCAATGGTGACCGTATCCAAGGGTGGTTGGTGTTCTGCTTCAGTTCATGGCAACTTTCAGCTTCGATCTTAGAAATACAAATTATTTCTGGTTTACATGGGAGGTCTCATGTTTTTCAGAGACTTTGGGGAAGCAATTCGTCTATTTTGTTTTATTTTGTTTTGTTTTGTTTTGTTTTGTTTTGTTTTTGAGATGGAGTCTTGCTCTGTTGCCCAGGCTGGAGTGCAGTGATGCGATCTCAGCTCGCTGCAACCTCCACCTCCTGGGTTCAAGTGATTCCCTTGCCTCAGCCTCCCGAGTAGCTGGGACTACAGGCACGCACCACCATGCCCGGCTGTTTTTTTGTATTTTAGTAGAGACGGGGTTTCACCATGTTGGCCAGGCTGGTCTTGATCTCCTGACCTCATGATCTGCCCACCTCGACCTCTCAAAGTGCTGGGATTACAGGTGTGAGACACTGTGCCCAGCTGGGCACAATCAGTCATTCTATAAATGAGTTTGATTTAAATTTATAAATTTATATAGCAGAACAAATAATTTTTAAAAATCACACCATTTTATAGCACTTTTCTTTGAGATGCCCACGTAGTAGGGATCAAGGGCAGAAAGGTTGGGAAAATGAGCTTTAGGTTTCTTTCTTCAACTTGTCCCAAGATGTGTTAATGGAATGAAGACCTGCCGTGGGCTTGCTCTCTGAGGAGTTTAGAAAATTAACAACCTTATACCATCTCTGCCCCCTGCCACCCCCACCCCATTCCCCGCAATTCTTCAACTTGAGCGAGACTTTTGTCACTAGAAATGCAGTCTCATTGATGTCTCATGGTATCCTAGTTTCAGGACCCAATCTTCAGGGAAAAGCCAGCCACGGGCAGCCAGGTTTGAAGTATGTGGAATTTGTGCTCAGCATCACTGCTTTTCTGTGAGTTCTGTCCTCCAGAATTGTGCAATGCACAGTATACACCACTATGCTTAGTAGCCCTCTTCCAACTCTGGCTTAAGTGCCCTGGCCCTCTGAATATCTTTCACTGAATACCTTGGCCCTCATCTTGCTTCCTGGTGACCCAGACCCTCTCCTGGGGAACTTTCTATGGGCTCTTCAACCCCTGCCCAGGAACATATGTGCTCCCCAACCCTGTCTCTTTTCTTTGATACTTATCAGTCCTTTAGATGTTGGCATTATAAAACGTTGGACTAATGTAAAAAATTGATTTATAAGAAGTTGAGGATCATTGCTGATATAATAAATATATATCAAACAGTACAGTGCCTGCCTCAGAATAAGAATTCAGGGAGAGTTATTATTCTTATTGAGTCTCAAATTATAATTTTTTTTTACTATTTATTGTTTTACCAATGTTATTTATTTGCCTTTTCACAGAAGTCTTCAGGGTAAAATGGCTTGACTGAAGAAATGAATGTCTAAGAGTAGAAGCTGTTAATTTGGGGGGAAATTTTCATATAAGAATGATATTTCAAGGGCAGTTTAATCTTTAAAACATGACTTTTATCTGATGTGTTGCAACATCAGGAGTTTAGCTATTAGGTGTCTTAGTCCATTTTCTGTTGCTATAATAGAATAATGCAGGCTTGGTAATTTAAAAAAGAAAAAAAGTTTATTTTGGCCCATGGTTCTGAAGGCTGGGAAGTCTAAGAGCGTGGCACTGGCAACTGCTCAACTTCTGAGGAGGGCCTTCTTGCTGCTTCATAACACTGTGGAAAGCATCGCATGGCAAGAGAACAAGAGCATGTGTATCAGCTCAGGTCTCTCTTCCTCTTCTTATAAAACCACCAGACCCATCTTGGAGGCCCCACCTTTATACCTTATCTAATCCTAATTACCCTTCAAAGGCCTCACCTCCAATCAATGTATGAATTTGGGCATTAAGTTTCCAACACTTGAAATTTGGGAGACACATTTAAACCATAGCATTAGGTAAATGGCTCCTTTTAATGAGTAGAAACATTGTATAGTGATGTGGTGCTTAAACTCAAGACAGCATTAAATGATGGGGAAAGCTTGTTAAAATCCAGAGTCTGGTCTGCACCCCCGATGCAGGAGTCTGGGGTGAAAATGGAGAATTTGCATACCTAACAATTTCCTAGGTAATGTTGATGCTTCTGGTCAAGGGACCACTTTGAGAACCACTCACACAGTAGAAAGAGCAGTGGGTCAGCCAAGGAGATATGTGCTCTAGTCCAGTCTCACTCTCCCAAACATGTTGTGAGATCCCAAGCAAGTCTCTTAATTTTCCAGGGCCTTGGTCTCACCTGTAAACCAGGAGATAGACTGGATAGTCTCCACGTTTTCCTCTGGCTCACATTCCTCCCCATTCAAATTCTGAGCTGCACACAACATGTGTGTGGTGTCTATCCAAGAGGGAGGGGGGGACCAGCCACAGCCTCACTGGAAGCAGCGTCCTTTCTTTGTGGTGACCCTCATTATATGCATAGGCTCAGCTGCTTCCTTTGGTGGGGAAATCAGGGGAGAATTTTCTCCAGCTGAGTGTGCCCTGACAGCACAGAGGTGAGATCCCAGGGCCACTGATGCTGCATCCACCAGACTTTGCTGCTCTCCTCATTCAGGTGTCCTGAGTGAGGTCATTATGGGCAAAGGGAGTGGAGCATGGAGTGATGGCAGCCGCTGAGGCAGGGTGGAAATCTCTGAGCCAGCCTTCTGCTAAGAGCTGCAGGATTTGCACCAAGCAGAGCACTGGATAAGCAAAAGAGAGGGGAAACTTGCAAATGGGGGTAAACGATGCCGAATGGTACAGAGCGCTCCCTCCTGCCAATGATGTTACTGCTGCATTTTGTCTAGCTGACTGAAATACCTTTGGATAAAACATACTGTGTAAATTGAACTTTGCAATATTGTTTTATTGTAGGCATTCCATTCATCCACCTGGCTGCAGAACCAGTTTTTATGGAATTTAAAGCTTCCATAAATTGGAGGAATGCTCTTTGAGAAAAATAATACAAAATTATAAATATAATATCAGTTATAGGGCCTTAGAAGGGACAGCTGCAAATGAGATACTTTGAAGTTTCTGTTTCATTAGCTTTCGTGTAAATCCACCTCTACCTCCACTCATTCATTCATTTGGTTCATTCAGGCCACAAAAACTTATTGAGCATCTACTAGATGCCAAATTCTGTGCTGCTGCTACAATCCATTGAGACTTTAACACCCACAGGGCATATGCAATTGAGAGAGCGTGAAGGAGTACTGAAGGCAAACTCAGGGGCTACACTTCACAAAAATAGGAGATTTGGAATTTACAAAGAAGAAGGAGAAGAAGAAGAGGAAGAAGAGGAGAAAGAGGAGGAGGAGGGGAAGGAGGAAGAAAAAGAAGAGGAAAAAGAGTAACAACAACATAAAGCCATAAGTCAAAGAAGAGTGTAGGGTTGGATGATGTTTTTCAAACATTTTTGCCTGTGACTTACACTAAGAAATATACATCTACACAGTGACCAGCTAATGCTCCTCCCACAATCCACACGCAGATGACTAAAACAGAAGTTTCATAGAACAATATCTTTTGTGAGGCACGCTGATATTTTCTTTATTTCTATTCATTTATATAATTTTCTATATTTTTCACTTAAAGACATGCCAGTTGTGGCCTACTGGATTGATTTTCCTGCCCCAGTTGAACACAGACAAGAATAGAGGTCCTTCGTGCATGCGTGTGGATTGTGGTTACTGAAGGGTCACAGGAGACTGCACAGGAGGAGGGGACAACTCACGACAGAAGAGTGGGGGCCACAGAGCCAAGGGCAAGCACCGAGGCCCAGGAAGGAAGGATGGAAAAGATGGTGCTGAGAACCTGGAAGTTTGGTATTGAGAACAGAAAACGTACAGGCCATTGACTGAACATTCTGCTTGTTAATTACATATTATGGGATTTTGAAGAAAAAGACAAAATGTGTAAGAAGCAGATTAAAATTAGAAACATGAGCAAGAGTAGGTGGTGGGAAAGTTAAATGTAAGGAAATAAACTGTTCCAGGACTTCTTTTTTTAAAAGGCTTTTATTTCAAGGTCAGAAAAATGTCACGGAAGGAAAAAAATTATTATTTCTTTAAAAAGAAAACTGAAATGTAAAATATATGACAGAACTCTTGGGAGGTAGAGAGAGTGGGAAAGAAAAGTGAGTACAAAGCAGAGAAGAAGAATATTGTTGCAGAAAATCATTGGTTCTAATTCCCAATTTCTGCCAAGCATTGATGATGGAGGTAAGTCATCTTCTGTGGAGTCTTTTTTTTCTGAAAAACACGGGTAGATGTATGTAAAGTAACTAGGAGAAGGGAAAATACTGTACGAACCTAAATTCCCATTCGTTAAGCAGCATTAAATCTAATGTGACTTCATAGGTTCTTAGGGATGTGTGAGGAGGATAAATATGTGAGACTATCTTTTAGATAAGAATAAAGAAGTAAAGCAAATGGCACATGATATGCAAAAAGGATAGAAAATCTGACAATTTAAGGTAAACATTAAATAGAAAACACAAAATTCAGACAGCAGAGGAAGACTAAGGGAAGATTCCTTTCACTTCTTTTTCCTTCTCTCTTCTTTAATTTTTCGTTTTCTTTCCTTTCTCCATCAGACCCTCCTCCTTCTTTCCTTTCCTTTTTTTCTTTCTTCTTGCTTCTCCTTTTTACATTTTTTTTCCAGTGGCATGATCTTGGCTCACTGCAACCTCTGCCTCCTGGGTTCAAGCAATTCTCCTGCCTCAGCCTCCTGAGTAGCTGGGATTACAGGTGTGCGCCACCGCACCCAGCCAATTTTTGTATTTTTAGTAGAGACGGAGTTTTGCCATGTTGGCCAGGCTGGTCTCAAACTCCTGACCTCCGGTGGTCCGCCTGCCTCAGCCTCCAAAAGTGCTGGGATTACAGGTGTAAGCCACCACTCCTGGCCTTTTTAAAAAGTTTCAATCAATGTGTTCATAAGTGCCCCTTATCTGTCAGCCATATATGCAAACTTAGAGCACACAGGTTACAGAAGACACAGTTTGGTCCGGAAGAGTGAGACACATTTGCAAAGTGCCATTTGAGTGCCCAAAGTGAGGAGCACAGGTTTGTAGAAGGTAGAAGCCCCCCTTGCTAATAACTGAAGAATAGGTTGGCTCTGAGTAGCCAAGAAGCATGGACAGCAATCATTCCTGAAAGGAAGGAGAAACGCTACGGAAGCACAATTCAGTTTTGAAGAATGGCGGTGGTTTCCACGGACAGAATTATAACATCTATGTTGGGAAGTTGTAGATTAAGCCAAAAGGAAAATTGTGGCCAATTCTCTTTCTGGTGGTTTTCAGAATGCAGTGAAGACCCTCTGAGAAATTTTGAGTAGAATTTTGACAGGCATCACCTTTTAAAATGGAGTTTTATTTGCCAGAAAGCAATGTAGAAGACAGATTGGAAGACTAGAAGACAGTCAGGGGGCCCCAGAGGAAGCTAATGGTCTGAAATAACAGCTTAAGAACAAAGAACTGTGAATAGCTGCTCACCTCTGAAAAATTCTAGAAGGAATAGGTGATCATTGGGTTGAGGATGAACAGAAGATGATAAAATTGGAAGATAATAAACTTAAAAATTATGCCTTTCTTATATGGTAAAAGGACTTTCTCCTAAAATGCAATAAACTGGAGATGACTAGGTATGCAAACAAACAAAAGTAGTTAGGGTTTTCATTCTGGTTTCTATAAATATCCTCAATAAGTCTCTTGCTAGTTTCCAATCTAAAATTTTCAAAATCATGTTTTATTTTTTTCTGCTGGTGGAATTAGTTTTTCTCTTTACTATTTTAATTTTAAAATCAGTATCATTTCCCTAAATTTGTTTATTAAATGCTCTAATTTCTATGAGAGTTAACTCAAATGAAACCTGGGCTTATTTTTTTCTTACATAGTTGACAAAAAAATGGCCAAGATTAGATCCCTGTTGCCTCAATAGATGAGTTTATCATTTTAGTTCCTATTTTTCCACCTCGCTCATGAAGTCCACAAATATATCATTAAAGACATGTTAATGCCATGATGGAATCCAGATACAATATTGTTATATCTTTCATTAATTGATTAGTCTTATTTTAAAAATGGATTTTTGGATTTACTTGTTTTTAGTGAAATATATAGCTCCCGGTGATCAGTTCTTCTTGTCAAAGTTTATTCACGTCAACTGTTAAGAATTCATTAGAAAATGTTAATGAAGATCAGGATTAAACTCACTAGTCCATAGTTTCTGAAATTTGCCTTTTTTCCTACCCCTGCCCTCCCCCAACTTTTTTTTTTTTTTTTTGGAAAAATAATGTTTTCTTATATTGTTCTGGTATGTATCTCTCCCCTTCTCCATTATTTTTCAGACTGTTGACATTGGTTTTGTGATCATACCTCTAAAGCACTTTAAGCATCCAGGGATGTAATTTGTTTGAGCCTGGAGATTTGAATGCAGTCAACATGTTTAGCTGCAATCATTGCTCCAAGCTTACTTAATGCTATTTATTCTGTCTATTCAAGGTTGATGATCATGATCCTGTAGTGAGCACATAAGTAAAGCAGGAGTTAAGCAGTGTTGCTTTCCTTAGAGTCTCTTTTACCCAGAATAATATTTAACCTATTAACAACCCTATGGCAGGGGAATGAACACGCAATGGAAGCTGGAGACAGACGTCTGGGAGGCCTCTGTAGGATAAGTGCTTGCTGGCTGAACATCAGGCCTCTTTTATCCTAAAGGAGATCTCAGGGGCTTCAGCTCTTTCTTGTTTGCCTAACTATAAACATAAGTCATTGTAGTGTTGCCCCGTAGTAAATTCCACACACTGATAGGAACCTGTTTGAGCTTTAGCTTATCTTTTTCTGCATTTGTTTTGATTTCACTACAGATTGTTAGCTCGTTGAAAACATTCACTCTTTCTTGGACCACTTTTTGTCACCCTAGTTCATAGCAACCCGTATTTGGCACTGATGATGGACATGCCTGTCATATTTTGATTAAATTATTTCTTAATGAAAATTCTAATAATTATTTTAAAAGCTTGGACATTGGAGCTTTTTGGCCTAAAAATCTCTTTGTATAGAAGTGTATCTTTAGTTATTAACCTTTCCCTCCATTTTCCCTAGTACACACAAACTCCTGTAAACATCTTTCAAATTCTGCTTGGCCAAACACTATCTTAAGAGTTCAAGTGGAAGTTTAGGATCACATTTCTATTATATCTTTGGAAACTTGGGCAGTCTGGATTTGGATGCCACAATTAATCTAATGAACATTTGATTTTTAGAAAGGTTTACTATATACTTCAGATTCAACGGCAAAACTGGAGCTCAAAGAGAGATAAGAGATTAGAGAATTACAGTAAAGAGAAAAAAAAATCACACACACACAAAACCAAACCTCAGAGGAGAGGCTCAGCCTGGTGTGTCATCACATTTGTCTTGCAGAAATGAATGGTTTAATAGATCCTAGAACTCGGATCAGCAGGATCCACCTGCTGATGGAGCTCTGGCTGTTCTAGGGTGGGCCAGAGTGGGTGAGACACCTGCTCATTTAAGTTCCAAAGGTTTCCTGAGTCATATTACAAACACATTCCTGAGGAATTGCATTGAGCTGCTTTTAAAGCAGTTTATATCACTGCAGTAATGGGTAAACTAGCTATTTTGACACACTGTAAAAGAATGTTTTTGAAAAGAGAATCGCTAGTGGTGAAAACAGAAAAATGATTGAGGGATGTTGCATTGTAGCTGCACTCAGTGTTGATGTAGGTGTTTAAACAACCAGTTCCCAATTCACTATTTAAATACCTATATACTGAATTAGTTATTCACCAGGGAGAGATGTTGAAGAGAAGCAAAAATGATACAATTAAGTTACAAATATAGGAGATACAGTCCAAAATATCCCAACTGTCCTCTTTTTCTTCTTTAACGAGTGTCATTATATTTTGATGTGTTTAATAATACAGCAGAGGTTAAATGAAACATGAAAAAGGGATGTACGTTAAAATTGAGATAACTCTTCCTTCAGTGAAGTGGAACCCAGCAGATGTAGCAGCACACTGTAATTGCTGCCTGTTTCCTGTCAGTCTGATTAAGTTGCATTGTCCCAGCTCCAAGTGTAAGAATCAGTGGCTTCCCATAGGGCACAGCATGGGATGACGGGCTGAGACAGAGGCATAACTACATGCACCTCCTGCTTCTCCTGGTAATAGTGTAGACATACAATATACATTGATGACATATAAAGTCAATAGGCTGTGTAGTGCATTAGGAGCACACGATAATCCATCTTCTCGGAGTTACATCCCAGGAAAGCCAAATCCACAATAACACCCTGAAACCTAAGGCTCAGTGGACTAACCTGCTAGGTCCAGAGTCAGTGACTTGAACATTCATTTTTTTAAAGAAACACATAGATTTAAATGTAATCTAAATTTGGCCAGAGCTGAAGTCTGCCTATTGCTTTTCATTCCCCCCTGCCCCACGCACTAACTGTGTACTGTGTTTTCCAAACCAGCCAGTCAATCGACAAGTATTTATTGGGCACAAAAAGAAGTCCAACAATGTGCTCAGATTTGTAGGGGATAGATACCAGACAGTTTATGATCCACTTGGGAAGACAACACTAACGTAACATGAAACAGTTAGAGCACTATTAAGAGATACACTGTGTGAGCCAGAGTTCGGGGAAGGGACAGCTTGGTGTAGCCTGGAGTCCTGTGAAAGGGGCTTCTTGTGGATGGAGCTTGAACTAGGCCTTCAAGAATAGGTGGAGTTTACATAAGGGGTGGGGGAGAGGGAAGCCATCCCAAGCAGTGAAATCATGATGACTACAACTGTCCGGGTTGAAAAAAGCTTGGGAGACCTTAAAGAGGTAGGTCTAACAGGAGTGGCTGATACACGAATAAAGTTAAATAAGGATTTATTGTGAGATATTCCAATAAAGGTACCACCCTGCAGTGATCTTTCACCTTGTATAAAAAGAAATATAATAATGATAGCTATCAGTAGAAGCTCTCCATTGATTTAGTCACACTGACAAAGTCTCTGAGGAGGAAGGCAATGTGCATTTTTGTATTTAATTTAAGAAAAGGCATTGGTGGCCAGGCACGGTTCATGCCTGTAATCCCAGCACTTTGGGCGGCCGAGGCAGGCAGATCACGAGGTCAGGAGTTCAAGACCAGCCTTACCAACATGGTGAAACCACGTCTTTATTAAAAATACAAAAGTTAGCCAGGCCTGGTGGCATGCGCCTGTAATCCCAGCTACTTAGGAGGCTGAGGCAGGAGAGAATCGCTTGAACCCAGGAGGTGCAGGTTGCAGTGAGCCGAGATCACACCATTGCACTCCAGTCTGGGTGACAGAGTGAGACTCCATCTCAAAAAAATAAAAATAAATAAATAAATAAATAAATGGCATTGGTGGCAATACAAGGGGTTGAAAAGTAGGAAGAAAGTAATCATTTGATTTGGATATTTGGAACTGATCTTTTTTTTTTCTGATTGTGTTAGAGAGATGTGTTGATCTCATGTACATAGAGCCAACACTGACATACAGCAAGTGAATAAAAATATGCTATCTCACATGACTGTAAACACTTTGGACCTCTCACCCAAAAGAGGATATAAGGACGTTTCGTTCTCAAACCTGCCCTCAGTGTGCTTCCTTAGTAAGGCTGGGAGAGGAGATAAAAACTATATGTAAATGATTGTAATACCATCTAGATATGACTAAGAGGACAGTGACTAAGGAAATTCAGAGGAGAGAGATGAGTTTCAGCTACCAGCAATCAATGCATACAATTTCTTGTCTGCATGTTTAAGTTTGACTTCGAGCTCACGTCTTTAGACAGTATGTTTAGTTGGGGGCCCTGCAATCAATTCCTGGATGTCAATGGAGATTCGACTTACTAACTTGAAATCTAATGAGAAAATTTTAGGTCTTGGAAAAAGAAAAAAAAAATCAGCCATTCAGTTGATTATTAAGGCTGTGTACGACCTTGAAATAACTTTGAAATAATCGTGGTCCTTTAGATGTCTAGAAAAGAAATACTTCCTTTGACTTGTTGTAGACGCGAAGTGACTGAATTGAAATTGAATTAAGTAGAGTCATGTGTATGGAAGCTCAGATGGAAAGGGGCCAGGCTGATTTAGATGTGCTTAATGCTGATAACCAGTTTCCCTGGGTCTCACTATTTTTCCAGCTCATCCTCCTCCAGTGTGACTGGAGGAATTCCAGGGACTCTTCAATAATTTCCAACTTTGCACTCTGAAGAGAGTTCACCTGTGCTTGCGAATGCAATGCCACTGGCTTCCATGTGGCACCAGCATTTCTCCTTGTGCTTACCTCTTGGCACTGATCTTGTGGTCCTCTTTCTTCAGCATGCTGCTCGGAAGTGGCCTGATCTGATGGCCGTGGTCAGCTGACAGGATCAGAGTATTAGTCCGTTCTCACGCTGCTTATAAAGACATTCCCAGGACTGGGTAATTTATAAAGAAAAGAGGTCTAATTGACTTACAGTTAGGTTAGGCATGGCTGGGGAAGCCTCAGGAAACTTACAATCATGACAGAAGGGGAAGCAAACATGTCCTTCTTCCCATGGTGGCAGAAGAGAGAAGTGCTGAGCAAAAGGACCAACATGATGTGACTTTACTCTTTCTTTAGTAGAATGTACCTTTCTAAGTTATACTAGGTCCTTCTTAAATAGATGCATGACAGAACAAAAGACTCTACTGTCCATATAAGTCATACTTGCTGTTTTTAAAATCGTGCTCTCTTCTTACATGAAGTAAGGCTAACATTTATTAGGAGAGTCTAGGTGTTTGAAACTTCACTCGCTTAAGAGAAAAACACAAAAGCATAATAAAAAGTGATGATGCTTTGTGTATGTAGCAGTGTTGACACTTCTTTACATTATCTATGAAGCATGTTGAGCATTATTTTTTCTTTTGGATAATTCAGTATCATTGATGTAACTACCTTATGACTCCATTCTCACCACTGAAAAAGTGTGGGTGTTGTGAAAGTGTTGGAAATCTGGGGGAAAAGATGACAACATGCTGGGACCATAATCATGAAGAGCCTTGGTATCTTAGACTTTAGGAAAATAAATTTTAAAAAGCTAAAGAAACAATAAATACTATGCCTTGGCCAAAGTTTCTGAAAGAGAGACTATTAACAGGCAAGTGGATCTTAAAAGGAAAATCTTGATGATAAGTAAAAATTGCTTTAAATGAAAAGTTGAGAGCCTGTAAAGACAGAAAGTGAGGTCATTCTGAGATCAGCTGGAGTCATGAAGACCTGGATGAAGTTCTCGCTTTCTCTTCTACTCCTGAGGTTACCTTAGTGCAGGGTTTCTTAGGCATGGTCCTAGTGACATTTGGGCTGGATAATTCTTTGTTGTGGGTGGCCTTCCTATGCATTATAGGATTAGCAGCATCATTGGCCTCTATCCACTGCAGGCCAGAAGCACCCCACTCCCCAGTTACGATAAACAAAACATCTCCGAACATTGCCAAATGTCTCTTAGGAGGTAGGGGACAAAAATCACCTGGTTGAGAATCACCACTTTATGCAAATTACTCAAAAAAATGTATTTTTAGATACAGAACTATTCTTCAGCAATCGTGCTTACAACTAGAGCAAACATTATAGCTAGGGAACTAAAACTAATAATTGGGAGAAGGGTGAATCGATCACATTAAATTATTTCATGTTTCTTACAAATTGAAGAATTTTACATAAAATCTCCATATCAGCTGGTAATCTTTGTAAAATGATAGAGAGTTTTGCAAGCTATGGCATGGTGGGATTGATAAAGATTCCTGGCAGAATTACATAGCACATCATTACAGAGGTGACTTAATTTAAAAAAGAAAGTATAATTGTAGGAGCTAAGATGGGTTTACAAGAACTAAGCAAGTCAAACAACCTAGTTTTTTTTTCTTTTATTTTGCATAGATTATTAATTTGGGAAGTACCCAGACACCAAATGGGTGTACTGCAATACAATTCTGTTGTTAACCACCTGGAGTTAGTGTCAGACTCACACATAAAGGGTTCAATCCTTCACAAGATTATTTTCACTTCAGATGCCAGTTCTAAATGGTGTGTCCTGGGCCACCCATACTTCTGATAAACTGGCTACTAATCCGGAAGGTCACCATGATCCCATTCAGGGATCAATAGAACAACTCACAAAACTCAGGAAAGCACTATACTTATGATTAGTTTTATTATAAAAGATACACCCAGGGCAAAGTCTAGGAGGGACCACAGAACTTCCACGCCCTCTCCATGGAGTAGGTCTATCACTTGCCTGGTATATCAATGTGTTTACTGACCAGGAGCCTCCACTGGGCTTTGGTTTTTATTGGGGTTTCATTAGATAGGCATAATTTAATTAAATCATGGGCCATGTGACTGAACTCAATCTCCAGTCCCCCTCCCTTCCCTGGAGGTCAGGCAAGTCAAAAATCATAATTCTCTAATCATGTGACCAGCCACCATCCTGAAGCTATCTAGGGTCTCACCGTGAGTCACCTCTTTAGCATAACAGAGCTATTCCTATCATTCAGAAAATTCCAAGGGTTTTCAAAGCTCCCTGTCAAGAACCTGGGATGAAGACCAGACAAATTCTTTATTATAACACAGGTAGATTTAAGGTAAAAGAGCATTTCAAACCAGAAAATGCATAAAAATAAAAATTATTTATTTTTTAAAAATGAGGGGCCTGAAATACTGTGATCCAGTTACTTCAGTAAAAAAGTAGTTAGATTTCTACACCATACACATGGATAGCTTAGAGAGCTAAATATAAAACAATACAAAACCAACAATAAGTTAGAACAAAACTGTAGATGAGTGTGTTTGTGGTATTATCAAAGATATGGCCTTTCTAAACTTTCAGATAAACAAAAAAAATAATGAAAGGAAATTTCCCTATATTGCATTATATAAACTGTAAAACTTTCATACATCAAAATACCTTATACCACAAATACAAAGCAGATTACCAGCTGTGAATGATATTATTAATATTATAAAGATTAATAGTTAATAATACCCAATCAACAGAAAAATGGGCAAAAGAAGTGGCAGGAAAAATATAAAAAAATATATAAAAGAAAGATAAAAGATCGATAGAGACAAAAATGTCTTCATTACTACTAATCAAAGAAATTCAGCTTAATGCAATGGGGGTAATTTTTATCCCCCAATTTTGCAAAGACTAAGACATAATAATGGCCATTGTTTGCAAAGATGAGATAAAAAACAAACACAGGTATACTGCCAGTGGGCTATAAATTGCTTCTGGCTTCCTAGAGGGCAGTTTGGCATATTTAAATATTTTTTTCCATTTCTACTCAGTAGTTCTACTTTTAACAAATTATTTTAAAGAAATAATCAAATACATGTTTAGTGTATGTATATATATATTTAAATGGCTCGCTATAGTATTGTTTTTAAAATTTATTATGAGCTATTTAATACATACAAAAAGCATGAAGATTAATGCAGTGAACATCCATGTACCCAACTGATATACACTATAGTTTGGTGGGGTCCCCACTCAAAATCTCATCTTGAATTGTAATACTCCCCATGTGTCAAGGGCGGGACTAGGTGGAGATAATTGAATCATGGGGTGGTTTCCCCCATACTGTTCTTATGATAGTAAGTGAGTTCTCACGAGATCTGATGGTTTTATAAGGGGCTTCTCCCTTTGTGCAGGCTCTCATTCTTCTTTCTGCCACCATGTGAAGAAGGACATGTTGGCTTCCCCTTCTGCCATGATTGTAAGTTTCCTGAGGCCTCCCCAGCCATGCTGAACTATGAGTCAATTAAACCTCTTTCCTTTGTAAATTACCCAGCCTTGGGTATGTCTTTATTAGAGGCATGAGAATGAACTACTACACCAACATCCAGAGAAAGAATAAATCATTATTGATAGAGATATGCCCTTTATTCATCTTTCCCCCAATGTCTTTACCTCTTTACCTCCAGAGATGAATGTGGTGTTCATGATGTGGCATTATTTATTACAAACTTCCTATATGTCCAAGCTTGAGGAGATTAATTAAATAAATTATGATACCTTTAAGTGGTGAAATATCATTAAATTAATGATTAAATATTTTTATTACAATTATAATACATACACATTATTAGACATTTAGAAAAATAGAGTCTTGAAACCAAACTAAAATTCACTCATGATTCCTCCAACCAGATGTAACCATTTTAGCTTTTGTGCCATCTAATCTTTTTTAATAGATATAATTACATATTATTTAAAAAGTAAAGCACCCTGTATATACAGTTTTATAATTTTCTTTTTCTCTTAATTCATTGGTACAACTTTTTTATGTTATAAAATATTATTTTAAAAACAATTTAGCAGCTGCATTGTACTTCATTGTTTAGGTAAACATTTACTCTTGATATTTTTGTATTATGTCAACAATTTCTATTATAAATGAAACTGCTATAGACTTCTTTGTAGCTAAATATTTGCTATGCAATGATAACTATTTATTAGGTAAATTTCTAGAAGTGGAATATTTTGGTTTAAAATTCTAACCAAAAGCATCATTCTTGCAAAATATTTAATTACATGATATATTGCTACGTGAAAAAATTGACTACTAAACAATATATGTAGCATATTTGCAAATGTTCAAAGATGTATGCAAAGTGATGGGGGTGAACTATTTTTATTTGCATCTTTATGCTTTTCTGAACTGTCCAGTTTTTCTACAGCAAACATATATTACCTTATTGATCAGAAACAAAATAATAGTTTTTAAAATAATTGAATAAATATTGAATAAACCTAACAAATACCAGGGTCCCCAGTAGCTTTACAGTTGTCCTTGTGAGAAAGACCTGAAGGTCTTAGTGAACCACAAGCTCAAAGTCAGCCAGGTATTGAAGCTGTTTAAAATGCCCAGATTACATTGTTAAGAACAAAATGAAGTAAGAGTACTTCCACAGCCTAAGTCTGTGGGACTATAAATACCACACTGTATTCTGTAGAGATGATATAGTGTGTTCACATAAGTGGGACCAAGTTGCTTAAGGGGATCAGAAGCTGGTATAAATTACTGGGCCCAGCCATCCAGAAAGGCAACAGGAATTGATTATATTGTATGTCAACAAAAATCTACCATTACTGGGGATGCATGAAAATAATTTTTTTTCGTTAGGCTTCTAACCCCCTTCTTGGCAGCTTTCTCTTTTGAGAGTGGAAGTAACTAATAGTCTGAATCTCTGTGTTGAAGGAGGAATGACAAACTCAAGCTGAATCAAGGCTATCATTTCACTCCATAGGAATACAATCTGGGGAATGGGAAATTCAGACTTTGAAGAGGATGGTTAGGGAAAGGTAAGTGGCAGCACCATGATTGCAGTTGATGTGCTGTTTCAGAACAGGCATTGGGAGAGAACTCAGTCCCCAGCAAGAACAGGCTAACCTTTCAGGGAATGGCGGGCATCTAGTACTGTAGTCACACTTGAACACAGAAAGGTTTACACTGCACAAAAATAAATGTCTATACCTAGGGCCCATACTAGTGTCATTGTGATAATCAACATGACCAAGAAATGTAAAATATCTGCATTGTTTTTTACTAAACTCAGTTTTCATTTTGAGTTACCATTCTGCCAAGTGCCAGAAAACCTAATCTGGTTAATCTCTGCTAATTGGATGACATCAACATTTTCCTCCTCATTTTGGGTCAATTCATAGACACTTTGGGGCCCTGTTTCTCTCCCATGCTCTGCGGCAAGGACCTGCTTTGTTCTGTCCACTCCTTCTCCTGGGGATAGAGTCTGGCTCTGGTAGCAGTCTCATGGTTGGTGTTCATTTTCCAGGCTCTGGAATCACGACTGACCCCTGAATTCCTCACCCTTTGTTCCTCCTAATGATGGATTCTTCTGCTCCCGATCCTCTCACCCCGTCTACAGTGGAGGGCACCAGTGAATCAACAAGTCTTCCTTAACAGGAACAATTGGTCTATTGCTCTCTTATTCTTATATTAGAATACTATATGTAGAATAGTATTGTTCTAATATAAGAATATAATATATAGAATATTATAATTTTTATAATAGAACAACATTGACATTCTATATTATACTGGGCAAAACCACGAAATCTGATTTCCTCCTTTGATTTCAAAAGTTCAGTAACCTAATTGCATAAAGAATTTGATAGAAATATAATATCTTTATTAATCTTTCTTGAAGTGATTTAAATTACTTTAAAGCAAAAGGAAAGATAGAATGTAAAATTGGGACATCCTTCTGGTATTGTTATCAGGAAAAAGAAAATTCAGAAATATATGCAAAATAAAGCCACCTGAAAAGTGTAGCAAATAATCCAATTCTTTAAGGAGCAGACAAACTATGAGAACAGATGGACAAACCAAAGACTTACAATGTCTATCAACTTTTCAAATAAGCAGACCAAATTACTGGCAGATGCAATTTGTGTCATATTAGGAAAGGGTGAGTTGACCAGGAATATATCCCAAAGAACAGTAACAATTATTGTAATGAAGGAGAAATGATGCGATGTAAATAATAGAAAATTGGTACTACCACTTAATATGAATTTCACTGAGTTTAGTAGCATTTTTTGACAATATGAGAAAGACACACACAGAAAGAGAGAGAGAAATAGGGAGATTATCTATCTATCTATCTATCTATCTATCTATCTATCTATCTATCATCTATCTATCATCTATCATCTATCTATCTGTCTGTTTAGAGTCTCTCTCTCACCTATTGAGATACTAAAACAGAACCTGTCCATAGGGGTGGCTTAACTAGTGTTTGTTGAATGAACACAATGAAGCTAATGTAAACTCCATGTGCTTCAAATGAAACTTACAGGAGATTCCCCCTTTAAACATGTTAAGTTCATTTAAACATATCCTTCTTTGAAAGGAAACCACTTTTATTGCATGCAGGAACTTCTTAGGTCCCATTTGCAGTTTTGGTCCTCAGCTGGGATGCGCTTGCTGGCCCAATCTGAAGCTTATGACTGGTTCTGATTAGTTGATCCTCATATATTGCCCTGGCTGTTAGTAACTGTACTGTGAAGAGCATCCCTGCATCTTTATCAACCAAAAGAGGTCTCTGATGTGGAGGCACAGTAAATCAGTGAGGGAGAGATGGACACTGAGTTGATGGTATTGGGAAAACTGCCTAGCTATTTGCAGGAAAAATCAGATTCTTAACTCACAATGCAATAAAGTACAGAAGCAATAAAGACTTAAATGTAAAAACAAGCAAACAAGCCCATAAAAATGCAAGTAGAAAAAAATAGCTGAATATCTAGGTGATTTTTCCATAGAGCAACATAAAAGAAAAAATTTAAAAATACTTGATACATTTATCTAAATAAATCTTTAACATTTTTAGGTATCAAAAATCATGAATAACATTAAAAAGCAAAAAGTAAAATGGGAAAAAACTGCCACAATTACAACAAAGGGCTGATACGTGGGGTTTATATAAATAGAGTTAAAAAATTAAGGCCTCAATAGGAAAGTAATACATAGTTCACAAAAGAGAAAAGGGCTAATGAACATCTGGAAAAGCTGTTCAATGGCAGTGGCCCTCCCAAAATACAAATAAAATGACAAAATCTTTAGCCTATCAAATTAGAAAAGATTTTTTTTTTTTTTGGCTGTGGTATCAGCCACTACGACTAGAGGCATTAGGAGAGAACAGCTCTCTTCATCTATTGCTGCTTGGACTGAAAACTGCTAAAATCAATCTGACAATATATTTCAAAAGCATTAGAAGCACTATGTGAACCTAGTAATTCTTGTTATAGAAGTCTATCTTAACGAAATAATCTTAAACTCAAAGATTTATGCACACAGATTTTCATTTAGCATAATTTACAATAGCAAAAACTGGGACCCACAGACTCTCAACAATAGAGAATTCTCTATTGTTCCTTAAAAAATGATACCTATATATCATATTGGTATGATATAAAATTAGACAGTCACTAAAAATGTTACAGATCCTTTTTAGTTACATGGGAGAAAATAAATATAAAAACAAGAATGCACAATTTTATACTCCATAGGTTCATACCAAGGCTAAAAAAATAAAGGGTAAAAAGACTGAAAGAAATCATCAAAATATTAAAAGTGGTTAACTCTTACTGGTGAAAATAAGGGTGTTCTCATTTGCTTCTTTATAGCTTGTTCTCTCATTTTATACTAAGTTGTTCACAATGAACATATATTACTTTCATAATCAGAAAAAAAAATCATTATTTTCAAAGAAAATCTCCAGAAGTAATCTTGCATTTACCTGGTAGAAAACATCAGAGGAAAACATTTTGATGAATTGTTTCATAGTACTTTTTAAAGCAGGATTTCACAGTTCTATTCAAACATAAGTCCTGAAGTAATAACTAATTTTTGCAGGGCAATAGTAAACAGTAACTAGGCAAAAATTGTATCTTAAAAAATGATTAAAATATCTCTATTAAAAAACACTAAAGAAAAAAATCTCTTATTTGTTCAAGGTTTAAGTAAGAACACAGACATTTCTATTTTATTTACACCTTCATTATTAACTGACTTAAAAAGTTATACAGGGGGTATTTTGCTTCAGCCTTAATTTCTTGCTGTTTCTGAAAGTGTTGTTGTTTGATCTCAAGATCCGGAAGACTTATGATGTTGGGATGACTTTCCATAACCATTCTCCTCCACCTTCCCAGACTTCATTGCTTGCTTTTATAACTGTCTGTCCTTTCAAGGAAGTAACTGCAGATTCACATACTCGTGAGAATCCAAGTCTATCCCCCAGAGCCAGCCCCAGGCAAAATTGTTGAAGAGCTGAAGTTAGTGGTGCTCCCTTTCCTGCTCTCAAATGCTTTAATTAAATGAAACATTGCTGACTCTGTTGAGTATCTACTACATATCAGGCATTCTGTTAAGGACTTTCACCCATTCTCTTTTATTTTATCATCACAAGCATCTTGCAAGAGCTTATTTGTCTCATTTTAAAGATGAGGACTCAGAAGCCCAGAGAGGTTAAGAAAGTTGCCCTTGGTCACACAGCTAGGTGCAGTCACCATTCAAATTCACAGCCAGATCTGTATCATTTGAAAGCTGTGCTTGCTCTCACTGAGTGGGATCAATACTTTGCAATAGCCTTTCCATGCCTTTTAAACTCAGTCATACAGATAGTTTGTCCACTTTCCAACTAAAATTCAAATTGTCCTTAATTTGAAACAGTCTAAAGCTTTTCAGTTTTCTCCTCAAATAATAGAAGCTTCCAGAAGAAAATAGACATCTGCCTAATTATATGTAGTAGCTCTATCAGTTTAAATAGAACCTTATTAAAGGAATTTCAGCACTTTTCAGTTTTCTCAAATTGTCACACCTTTCCCCAAACCATATCATAGATAACAAGAAAATTCACGGGCTTGTCTTTCTTTGGGCTTAACATAATTTCCCCACTAATCTAAAGATCCTCCCAGAAGTTAATTAATTTCTCAGATTCCCTTGATAACAAATCGAGAGTTTAAAACACTAATTTTCAAGGAATTTTTGACTCTTTAATCAATTCTAATTCTGTCCTAAGTAGCTATATGCCCTCAGGCAATTTACTTTGGGCCTCTGAGATACAAATTTCTGATCTGTAAAAACCCTAATTAAAAGTATCGCCCTTCTTCTTGGGTTGTGGGTAGAATTAGATGAGATAATGTAAGTAAAGTTCTTGATACATGGGGGGTGGGGGCGGGAGGGCTCACCAAGGCGCACCTTATTTCACAGGTGCCTCTCCTTTACATATTCATGTGTCCTCTATTTAAAGGCCAGTGTATCATACTAAGGGTTTTCTTTTTCTTTTTCTCCAGGACACATTATATTTTCTATTCCTTAACTCTCTTCTAAGAGACCTTGTTTGTCAATCATGTACTTATGCAACTTCTCCATTCCACATTACACTGAAGAACAAGACCTAACAGGATTTGGATAAAGTCAGTAACAGAACACTCTTCCATCTCCCTATCCACTTCCCCCTTCCCCTCCCCCCAAAAACAAAACCAAAACCAAAAAAACCTTACAAGCAAACGGGGGGGAAAAAACCCACTGTGACAGAGAAAACCCAAAAGTTATCAATTCAGTAATCTCCATTTAGTGTCAAGAAAAGAATGTCAAAAGGGTAGCTTGCAAGTAAGAATAAGAGAGGTTTTTCATGACCAACTTTTCCCATTCTCCATTATCCCTCAGCAGCAGCTTTTGGTGTCTGCTACGAGGCAAGGTGTCGAGAGGGGCCGTATTAACCCCCTGTGAATGCCTGGCCAATAATTAACATCTTGGATCCGAGAACTGATACAATGAGCTGGGGGAACGGAATCTTTCTCAACCAGTAATAGGTAATGGAACCCTTTTGCTGATTTGATTATAAGGAATAACTCTTGGTGATTAAAACCAAAGCTGGGTTAATATCCTAAAGCTGGGGGACAGCTGAAGCACCCACTTCACGACTTAACGTTTCGGGAATATGAATTCTATGTTCAGAAAATTCCCCCACACTCTTCTTCGCTGGCACATTCACTGATGTAGAAAATGCCAGGAACTCGGGTGTGTGATGTTTCCGGTGGGTAATGTCCCCCGCCCCCTGCCCCGGGGCCCAGACAGTTGGTGCTTAAGCGTCTACAATGTAGAGTTCCCTGCATTTTCCTCGGGCCGCCATTTGTCTACCTGTCCCATCCAGGACATCTCCCTAAATAATTTCTAAGTGGAAAAATCACGGTCCTCTAGGAGATTTATCCGGGAATGAACGTGCGTGGGGCCGTTCAAATTCCTGAGCTCAGATTTCGTTTCCCGCAGGTCAGATGGTGCGGTCGGTGGGGCCCGAGAGATGCGCACAGCTGTCCCTGAGAGGTGCTGCTCTCCCGCCACCGAAGTCGCTGGGAAATTCTGCTGCGCTGACGTGTGAGACATTTTAATCTCCGATGTTCTAATCCTGCGGGCAAAAAAAATAGTTTGAACCAAGTACTGGGCTTTTGTCACGGTGAACCCCACTCGCGCCCCGCGCCCCGCGCCGTCCCTTAATTCCCTTAGGCGAGGTGGCTTGGATTTGCACCTCGTTGAAGAAGCCTCCCATGCGACATCTCCGCCAGCACCCCGCGCGGACTAGGCTGGGCGGCGGCGGGGAGGCAGCCTGTCCCCGCACGGCGGCCGGGACCGCAGCCCCTGGGTCCGCAGTGCGCCTCTCGGTGCGCCCTCCTAGAGCGCGGGTCGCATGCCTGTGCCCGGCGCGACGCGATCTTCCTGAGAGTCGGGTTCCGCGCGCTCCCCGCAGCTTCCGCGCAGCCCGCAGCGCCCTCCAGCCCCGCCTCGCGGCCGCGGGAACCCGGCGCCTGCAGCCCTGCCCGGAACCCACCGCCAGCCACTGTTGCCGCCGGCCTCGCAACGCGGGGCCTCTGCCTGGCATCAGCGCCAGGTGCCTTGTCTCGGGTCGTGCTGTCGCGCGACACTGGGGACCCAAGAGGCGGCCGGCTCCTCGGCTGGCCCCGCAGCTTCCCAGCGGCTCAGCGGCCTCCCACCCAGGAGAAACCCACATTTGATGAGAGTTTTGAATCAAGCCCACCGTTCCCCCAGGTGTTCAGCTACCTCCATTTCTAATGATTCCACAATCCCTTATGATTCATCTCTTTCCTCCTAAGGGTTGCCAATGGCTCAAAGTTTAGACTTGGGATATAACAAACGCTATTCACAGCCTTATTAGGAGGGGTAGGTGGGGACGGGGAACTGGATACTGAATGGATTTTTAATCTACGGAGAAAAATCACTCAACTGAGACCCGGCCTCTTTAATTTTCCTGTCTGAATCTCAATGACTTCCTCTAGAAAATAAAATGCAAAACAATGATATCTCACCTGCGTCAGAAAGTTGGTCACATGGTCTCATGAAGTCTCTTTCAGGGCTAGGATCTCTATGATTTTGTGATCAGTAGATTGAAATTTAAGATTAGAAACAGGTTACTTCTTGAAAGCAGTAAATGGAGGACATTATGTGTGAATCAAGTACCACAAACAGGGGGTCTTTGTCTCTCCCTCTCCCCAGATGGGGCAGGGTCTCCACACTCCGAAATGTTAGTGTCAGTAACACATAATCAGGAAGTCGAATATGCGGATTATCTAGTCCTTTAGGATTCTTTGCACCATTGATTCTTTCCACTAATATTGATAACCCAAAGTTAATGACATATTGTGAATTTCTCTTCTTTGCCTTCATGTTTTCAATCCTGGAGACAGAAAAAGGAACTCATTCTCTTCTTTTAAAACAAAAACAAAACAGAAAAAATCAATCCCATTGATCAATGTGGAAAACCAAAGACCCAAGACTCCCCTGTGCCAAATCCCTCCCGTGACCCTCCACTGTGATTCAGATTGGAGTGTTCTGCAAAATGCCGTTCGAATTGCAAGGAGGCAGAATCAATCTCTCTCTCTCTCTCTCTCTTAAAAGGAGACACAGGCACTTCTCAGGGACAGTCCCTTATGTCTTTTTGATGCAGGAGGTTTAAGAGGCTCCATCTTAAAGCCCGCTGAGTTGGCTGAATGCGGACTTTTGGTGTGCCCACTATGAGCAGTGTAGTGCCCAGTCCTCAGAAAGAATCTAGAGTATTTTTACAGAACGAATTGCCTTTGTTTACCTTTGTGAATCATTTCATGCATGTTGTTGTTTTTGACCCACCCTTTTGCTAGGATACAAGAGCCAACCTTCCGTAAGAGGGGGAGAAAAAGAAGGAAGATGTGTGAGCTCCCCCTGGTGCTTTCCCGCATTCAGGCCGACTGAAAGGAGCTGCAAGGAAACACGTCTACACAGGCATCAGGAAAAAGAAAATATCTGGATTATTTCCTTTAAAAAGGCCTGTTTCCATGCTGATGGGCCTCAGAGCAAGACTTCCAGGCTTCGGGCCTGAATTTTCTATGTCATCTTAGGAGGAATTCTTGCCTTGTCAGAGAACGTGTTTCTAAAACAAAATTTCAAGTGGGGGATTTGCCAAGCTGCCCTGAGGACAGGATTACTCTTAGAATCAAACGGGATTACTTTTTGTCCAGAATTGTTCTCTTTGTTAGGCTAGTTATTCTTTGACTGAATAATTTTCACACACTTCTCTTTGTATGTGTTGACAGCACAAAGATATCACAGGAATCTGGTACCAGCCAATTTGACCGGTGATGCCTTTAATTCCAGACGATATCTCCTATCCTAATAATAACCTGTATTCATAATGGCCTCTTTAACACTGGGGTCAGGGACTTCTGTGGACTCCAGTCATCTGTGAAGATCATGGGGGAGATTTCACTTAGGCTATTCAATATATCCAGTATAGTGGCCTGAAACAATTTATTGACGTGTAGTCAGTCAGTCCTGCTCTTGGTCCATACAGTGGAGAGTCTAAAAGATGTGTGAAATACATTCCCTACCTACAAGTGGGCAAATCACTTAAAGAACAAACTTTAGTGTTCATTAACATAGTTAAAATGGATTGGCCAACATTATCATGGTTCTTTCACCTCCTAAGTAAATGTAAAGCTTTTCTTCACTCCGTTTTGTATGTGTAATTTTGATTGAGTGGGAATCTTGTAAAGCCAAAAATGGAACTGAAAGCCCACTCATAAGACCGTAAGTCTTTTTTTTTTTATTTAAAATTTTTCTTTTCAGACAGGGTATTGCTGTGTCGCCCAGGCTGGAGTGCAGTGGTGCCATCATGGCTCACTGCAACCTCTGCCTCCCAGGATCAAGTGATCCTCCCACCTCAGCCTCCTGAGTAGCTGGGACTTACAGGTGTGCACCACCACAGCTGGTTAATTGTTAGAATTTTTTTTTTTTTTGTAGAGACAAGGTTTTACCATGTTGTCCAGGCTGGTCTTGAACTCATAGACTCAGGTTAACCACCTGCCCCAGCCTCCCAGAGTTCTGGGATTACAGGCATGAGCCACCACGCCTGGTCAAGACCGTAAATCTTAATTAATCTAGTTCATAGTCTCAAATTCATTCTACTCTCTGATTTTTATTTCTCCCAACTTGCTGTGCACACAGCCCGCCCCACCTATTTTTAATGACATTTCTCTGATTTGCACTGCCATCCTCCCTCCTACTCCAGTGATCCAGCACCTACAATTCATTTTGTCTTAGGTGAGGTTTACCTCTTTCCTGTCAGTTCTCACCTGTACAGATTGCTTCCTTTTCTCTTTTTGCACTTATTGTTTGCATCACCCAATGACTTCTTGTAGAGAGCCCCATTCTGTAATTGATAAAACCCACATACGCACGTATATTACATCTGGCTCAGAATTGGAAGCTCCATGGAGAAAGGAAATGGCTTTTGTTTCTTCAGTATCTTCACACTGCCAAAGTGTGCTGATGTCTTCAGTCGTTCTTAGCTAAATGAGTCAATTGAAATAATAATCTGGAGGGATTTTTTTACATCTCAAAAATTTTCTAAGTCCCATGTCTCTTAAATGAAAAATTGTCAAATGAAGGAGCCATTTTCAGGATTTTAATTTATGTATTAATGGTACTCTGCTTCCACCCCAAAAGGATTTAAGGTGAGCTTAAAATATTATGAAAATGAGATAAGATTATTAATTCTATCCATGCAAGCTCTAAAATCTTCTATTTCTAGATACTAATCTAAACAACGAAGAGGCTATTTTTTAAAGACAAAAGGTGTGCTTTATAATATCTCTCATTATCATGTTAAGAAAAAAAGCCAAAAACACAGATAAAAAATTTCAGAAATATTTTTGCGTTTTCTTTGCATATCATACACATACACACACACACATACATACACACACAGTCACACTAGAACTGTACTGGCAGTGAACATAGGTTGTTTAAAGTATAGCTATTCAACTGTCATATAAAGTGAAATCTATATTTTCTCTCTCCCTATATGGCTATATATTTAACATCTCTATGCATATGTGTGTGCATACATATGTATATGTTATATACACACACTCCACATTATTATTTCAAAGGGGATTTTGCTCCTTCTGGCTACCAGCAATAACTTGTCAATATTTACACTCTTGAATATCGATGACATCATGCATACACAGGAAAGCTGTGGAAAACATCTCCATTTTCAAACAGAGTTTTAATTATTTGTAAAGACTTCAATTGTTCACTAATGTCATGGATTGGTCCTCACAGTGTGAAGTGCAACTGCCCAGATCCCCCACAGTATTATAAATAGTCTTCTAAAGCCGGGTTGATTGATATTTGGCATAAAACTCTATTCCTCTGAGCACATATATTCCTTCTGTTCACCATTTTCATAGAAAAATACCAGGGCTGATTTTTTATTCAAATCTCCAATTTATGCAGGGTTTAAACTACTAAATACTTAAAGCCGTTTTCAGATCTTTCCCCCCTTTTCTGTTAGGTAGGTAACTAAATCTTTGGCTTCAATGCAAATAAGAATTGGAGATTTAGCAGATTCCTGTGGGGGAGAGGAAGAGTTTATTAATTATATTGAGAATCAAATAATATGCTTCTTTGACACTAATGTTCCATCTTTCTCCACCCCAAGTATCCTATGGGACAACTTTAAAGCCTTTATCAGGGTCTAGATTACTGCATTTATGGTTCCTTAGAAGTAGGAATTTAATGAATGGCATTCTGAGTTGAAGAGAGAATTTGAAGGTTTAAGCTGCAATGGTGAAACAATTTTTTTCAAAGTATGTGGCAGGGATGGTAACATAAAACATCAAAAAAGCACAATAAAATACATTTTCATGAGTTTTAATAAATTTTTAATACTGATGAAATGTAAATTTTTCCTTCATGACCCTTATCTGCATTTGACAGAGTCCAACAGAAAACTTTTAAGTACCTGTTTAAAGCAATTTACAAGATACTGTGGAGATTCCCAGCAATAAAGAATAATAAGTGATCTTCTTAAAAGTTTTTATATTGACAATATTAAAACCAAGTACCTCATCCAGATTCAACTGGTTTTGGCCAGTGCCTGTATTGGTACCTTTTATCAAGAGTGCATAATTACTTTATAGGCTCTATATTAGAAACAAATTCTGCTTGAATACAATTCTGAAAGTGGTGTTACCTGATGGATAGCAATAATTATTAATTATTATATGATACTTATTACATGCCAGACACTGTGCTAGGCACATTCCATGTATGATTGCATTAAGTTTTTATAACTATAATCTTCTCTCAGTATCTGTAGGAGATTGGTTCAGAGACCCCCACAAATACCAAAATCGGTGGATGCTCAAGTCTCTGATATAAAATGGCATAGTATTTACGTATAATCTACGCACATTTTCCTGTACACTTAAACTCATCTCTAGATTATTTATAATACCAGATAGAAGGTAAATGATACGTAAATACTTTCTATAGTGTATTATTTATGGAATAAAGAAAAGAAAAAAAAGTCCATACCTGTTAAGCACAGACAAAATATTTCCCCCAAATATTTTCAATCCAAGATTGGTTGAATCTACAGATGTAGAACCTGTAGATACGGAGGATTGATTACTCCACGAAGGAAATTATATTATTATCACAGTTTAAATGATGAGAATTCTGAGGCATAAGAGTTAAAGTGATTTGCCTAAACTTACCTGCTTAGTAAGGGTAGGAACAGAGCTCTTAGGATAGTGGATAGTCTGACTCCAGTATGCACTACCTTAGGAGTCAGTAAACATTTTCCATAAGGACTAGAGAGTAAATATTTTAGGGTTTGCAGGCCATGCAGTCTTTGTCACAACTATTTAGCTCTGCCACTGTAGTGTGAAAGCAGTTCTAGATAATATGTAAATAAATTGCGGTGTTCTGTTCCAATAAAGCTTTATTTAAAAAAACAAAAAACAAGTAGTAGGCCAGATTTGCCTTATGGGCCATAGTTTGCTGGCCCCTGTGCTATTCTACTCTGCCTGCATCCTTGGTGCAAAGAAAACCAACCAAATGGACATTACATTGAAACAGGTAAATCTCTGTGCTGGTTCTGTCTTCTGAGTAGGCAAAAGCAGAAGATGTGAACTGAGGGCCTCAGAAACTGCCTCCCACCTTGGCATTTGACCCTAGGCATCATTGTTGGACACTTTGGAAGGCTCCAGTTAGAACATGCTTATAGGCTGGGTGTGGTGGTACATGATTGTAATCCCAGCTACTCAGGAGACTGAGGTGGGAGGATCTCTTGAGACCAGGAGTTTATGTTGACCAGTCTGGGCAACATAATGAGACCTTGTTTCTACAAAAAAAAAAAAAGAAAAAAACTTAAAAATTAGCCAGCATGGTGGTGTGCACCTATAGTTCCAGCTACTTGGGAGGCTGAGATGGGAGGATTGCTTGTGACCAGGAGATGGAGGCTGCAGTATGATGTTATCGGGCCATTGCACTCCAGCTCGGGTGACAGAGTGAGGTCCTGTCTCTCTGAAAAAAAAAAAAAAAAAAAAAAAAGAATGTACTTGAAAGGATAATGTCTTGCATTAATGTATGTGTCCTCATTATTATTGCATTGTGGTTTACTAGTACTATAGTTAAGCTGGAATCCAACTCCTGAATTTCTGGAGCCCTGAAGACCACTTAGTCTTACTCACAAGATGAGCTTGCTTCATTCTCTAGGAATTATTGGAGCCCCAAGTTACACTTACTGCAGAGCCTATTTTGTTTAATTGAAGTTTTAATCTGTTTCCCTGGATCTGTGTGGCTGAGCTGGTGACTCACTGGTTTTCTAATCCACTGGCTTGAAGATATGTGTTACATTTCCAAGTCTCTGAACCAGATAGGCCAAGGATTAAGTTTCATCCACCTATTGGCCAACTTTTCTGGTGCTGGCTACCTCTCTGGAATTCGGCTCCTAGATCCTTCATTACCACAGTGCATCTATGGCCATGTGTTAGGAAGTAGATACTATTTCCCCTGCCAGTGTCGACCCATTGTGCTCCCCATCAGATGCTGTATTCTTCAGGACAAATGAAACTTCTTAGCCACTGAAGCTTATCAGGAGCAGCCAGCCTAGCCCAGTGGACAGATGAAGGCCCAGTCCCCTGGGTCCTTTTAGCTGGCTCTGTCCAAGGCAGGCCATGGGGCACAGATAGCAAAATGGGGTAGGGTCAAGAAAGCAAGCTCCCTTACCTTACAGCTTTGCCTAAAGTGAAATACTTCCTTTCTCTCATGCGCAAAAGCCAAATAAGATGACTCTAAGAGTATAGTTATTATAAGAAAATTACACAAGGATTTGGCCTGACATTTCTCTGAAATAGCATAATAATGGGAATACAGTTTTTGCCTGACTAGCCAAATTTCAGATGCAATTTGGTGAAAGAAAAACCAAAATGATAATTGATAATTAAAAAGAACCAAGGTAAAAACTTAGCTGTCATATGACCAACAATGCTTTCTCTCCTCTTCCCATACAAACATCTTTTAAAATCAATGTTTATGAAAAATCTCAGTGATTATTTTGTATTAAAGAACTAAGTGGATTTTTTAACCAGGAGGAAAATTATCTAGTGTTGGGTTTAATCCTTAAATACCAATCAACAAATCTTTTAAAGTTCTTTAAATCATCACAAGATGAAAGAATTATTTGGATTCAAAGCCAAAGAAGTAATCCCTTGTCTTGTGTATGACCAAGAAGAATGATTGTAAGCCATGAGCCCTGCTTTTAAGTAGATTATAGTGTCACTGGGAGATAAAATTAACATATGAGAGACAATTATAACAATTAAATGGTCTGGCAGTCATAGTCTATGAGTTTAGAGTAGAGAAGGATGACTAAACACTGGAATAAGTGCTTTGCAGAGAAGGTTGGGTTCAAAGTGGTTGACAGGAAGCCACTGATGGTTTTGTATGAGGGAATGACCCAAAGGTCAGTTCCTTGAGGTTAGAGATACCTGAATCTTTTTGGTAACTCAAATAGAAGGCACATATCATGGCACAGAGTATTTGCTTAAGAAAAGTTTTTGTAGTATGAAAATGGAATTTTAAGGAGATTAGTGTGTGGTGCAGACCATATGTTACAGAGATTGGAATTAGGGAAAAAAAGATGGCAACCTTTCTGATGACCAGTAGTGTGTCTTGACTGTTTTTGCCAGTCAGATGTGTAACAGCTACCAGTACTAGGTCAGCTCTCAAGACATATTCAGTAAATTCAGCAAATTAGTCCTGGACATCAATTAGCAGGTTTAAAAAATTGTCTTAATATTCCAAAAAATGTGAACTCCAAATTTTAATACAAGGAAATTGATCTCCTTTCTTGAGTGAAATGAAGGAATGATTGTATGCTGTACTTTCAAGGAAAGTAGTATGGTAAAAAAAAAACTCATGGGCATGGGGGTCAGACAGATCTTAGCAAGGAACTTGGCCATATCAGTTGTTTGTTTGTTATTAGCTGGGTGACCTTCAGTGAGGTCAGTGTTCTATGCTTCAGTTCTGTAACTTGAAAAATAGGGACAATGATGTATAAAATATCAACACAGAATCCGGTACAAGGTAGATTATTCATAGATACTTATTTCATTTTTCTTTCTCCTCCTATAGAATTGAATGGAATGTGAATCTACCCTCAGGTGAAGCCAGGATATTTTGAACGTCCCTACAAGACTGAAGCACCACTGGGGAATAAGTAATAGAGATGCCATCATTGTGGAGGTCATAATGCTTGTCCTGAACACGAGGGGTCTCTAGTGGTGAGTACAAAGGGGAAAGCTCTGAGCACTGAGTAAGCCTGGTGGAATATTCGCCATTAGTGCTCAAGAGTCAAAAGGAAAGAAGATAGTATTATAAATAAATAAATAAATAAATAAATAAATAAACAAACAAATAAATAAAATTTAAATGCAATGGAAGGCAAAAGAGCAAAAGAGATCGTTCGTTATTGTTGGTCAATAAAATATATAAATTCTTTAGATTTTGCAAAGTTGTTTCATTACACATGGATGTATTAACTAGTGAACATGGGTCTTAATGAAAGCTTAAAGTGAGCTAGCTCTATTCAATTAAAAATGAGTTTCTTTTATTCCTCATGTGAACAAGAAAAGGGGTCTGTTTAGTTAGGGAGAAAAGTGCTGGGAAACATTTGCACATGTTGTTTTTTCTGCAGTGGGGGAAACAAGCTTAACAGAGGATTGAAAGCTGATGCCTCCAAACTGTAAGGAGAGGTTTGTGAAGCCTAGAAATTTTCAAAGGAAATTGGCACACGGGCTGTTCTCATGGGCAACAGTAGTTGGAACAATTGACAGAAGTCTAAGTAGAGTTTCTTGCTCCACACAGACCACCTTTTCACTGCTGGCTTCTCCTTTTTATTCTGTTTCCCAGTCCTTGCCCTGGATGCAGGAGTTGCACTGAGAGAAAAGTTGCAGCATCTCCTAAGGCCCTGAGGTGCACTTTGTGATGGTTCATTCTTGGCTGGAGTGGCCTTGTCCTGGAAATGGCTAAGTAGCCTCCTCTGACCCAGATCAGTGCAGTGCACTGGAGCATCAGCTTTGTTTGTGATCTATCAGTTTTTTCTTTTTCTTGCCACTGCCCACATGTGATCACCTGTCTTTAAAATGAAACTGCTGAGTGATTTTCCAAGGTTGCGTGAAAAAGCAGATTGTAAAGCTAAGATTAGAATAGAGGTCTTCAGGCTCCAGGAGTTTGTTTCTGTAGACCAGTGATCATCAGCAGACAGGAGACACAACTTCTCCACCTCTCTGCCCCCATTCAGATAGAATATCATAATCTAAGGGAAGAGAGTGTAGTTTCGAAAAACACTTAAAGAAAAAAATCCTTCTAAGTACCTACTGTTTTCACAACCAAGCCACCCAAGGTTTCTTGTTCAAAATCTTCTTGGTTAGGGGACAAGCAAATGTTGAATGTGGTACTAGTAACCATGTGGCTGCCACAGGGACCATGGCTTCAGAGACACAAAGGAAAGTGAAGACTGAGAAATATCCCCTGGATTTGCCAGATAGAAAGCATTTGGTAACCTTTAAGAGCCTAGTTTCGTACTGCAGTGAAAATGGAAGCCAGGTTGCAGGGATTAAGAAAAGAATAGATGAGGAAAAAGTGCAGGCTTGCATGAAACAGAGAAGTAAAACTGTGGAAAGAAATTGAATTAGAACCTTTGGCAGGATCAAGGCTTTGTCTCCTGGCAGACTGGGTGGGGAGTCCCCACCCCCGGTTCCTCCATCTCTCTCATTTAATGCACTGTTACTTAGCAGTTTACATAAAAAGGCAGAGGGGTTATATCTCCATATATTGATATATTTAATATATTAATAGATTTTTTTCTATCCTTGAGGTAATTGCATTTCTTTACTTGTTTCCTGAGGGCATCCTCCTGATCTCTGCAACCCTCCCTTTTCCCTATCCCAGGACTAGACAGCTAGACAGTGAGTCACCCAGAACAAAGGCTAAAAATATTTGAAAATCCTCTGGTCTTAGTGTAAATCAGAAAGATTTGAATGCATACTTGTTGAGTGAGTTTTGCTGCCTTCAGAGACTAATCTAGTTCAGAGTTTTAATTATATATCCCCAGGGGCAGGGTAAGAGGAGGGGGAGAATGCACGATAGAAATAGGGAGCAGGAGGTGAAGGAACTACAGATCTCTACCAGGGAAGGCACTCTCTGTCCCCCACCCAGGTGAAGTGCATGGAAGCCCACTTAGCATCCAGCTGCCCTTCTCATTGACCATGAGTAAGAGCCATCTTTGAGCAGCATTTAATATGGCACTCTAGAGCTAGGTTTGTGTATTCCCGAGACCTTGTCCAGGCCTCATCTGTCTTACAACAACCCTAGGTGTAGGGCTCAAGGTGGTGATAACAAAAAAAAAGAGGAATCCCCTGCTTCTCTCCAAAGAGGCATTAGCTGGAGCTAGACTGAACTCTTCCACAGGAAAGGAAAGTGTTATGTATGTCTTTATGAGTAGAAGTGGGTCTTTCTCACTGTACTGGGCTATTCTTGAAAGCAAAGATAATATCTTTGTACCTTTGCATACTCAACAGCTGGATAATACTTGGCATAGAGCTTAATTAATGTTTGTTGGATGAATAAATGAGCAAATGGCTGGTTGACAAATACATAAAAGTGAAAATATTTAGAGGTAGGAAGAAGAAGTAGCCAAAGAGAGAGACAGAGGAGAGGTAAAACATGTTAGTAGAGGGAAGAATGATCATTTAAACTGAGCCGAGCAATGATCCGGGCAGAAAAGGTTGAAGAATAGTTCATATGGAACAAACATAGTTTCCAAGTTCATTCAGAGCTTGGAAAAAGGGATGAAATGATAGAAGGTTAGTCTCTGATATGTTGAAATGAAAAAAAAAAAAGCCATATTCTTAATTGACATAGTTAAATTTAGTTAACATTACATTTATCTTCTTTATAGTTCCATTTCTGACCATAATACATGCCTTGTACAGCTGACAGGTAAGAAATAATCAAGATAGTCGTAGCCTCCATAAAAGATAAAGGCACAGGGCTATAATTTAAGTCTTTTGGTATTCATATATAGAGAAGCATGTCACCACCACCATCAGATAACTCTCTTTATGATCTAAAGACAGAATTCTGCTATAAGAGTATGTTCCAAGTGCCAGATAGAATGTGTGCTCTTCTACTTTTGAGAGTGGTTTCATGTTTACTCATTCACTAATTTTTTACTCTGGGCCCTGTATTCACTCATTTAGAGGCACCAGTTCAGCTCCTGTTCTGTGGAGACACTACATGGGTGCTGAAGAAACAAAGACACAATGCAGCTCCTCTCAAAGGAGTTCAGAGCTTAGCAGGGGAGATAGACCCACGAATGCATAGTTATGCATCAATGTGCTGCATGAGCACTGAAGCCCAAGCACAAGCGGCCTGAGTCCCTGCGTGTCTAACCCCTCCCCATCCTGCCCTCCCACGCCGCAACCCAATCCATCCTGTTGACTGCCTGCTTTATCCCCCATGCTGCTCTCAGCCTGGACACTGTATCCAGAATCCCGGGCTCTAGCAAGGACTGGAGCTCTGAAGCTCTCCTTGGTTCTCCCAGTCTCTCTCCCAGGAGCTTAGATCTTGCCTCCTCCCTGGTGAACACAGCTAGACCCTGTGCTCTGAATTCTCCTCTACTCCAATGCCACTTTGTTCCAATTGTTGCCCAATCCTAGTTTGATCTAGACAAGACCTTTGGACACTGGCTTTGGACTGCCTGACTACTCTTGCTGGAAGGTGTTCTTCGCATTTTTCTCTGTTCTCATTGAAGCTCTCTGCTCCTTCATGCAATGTCTTGCTTTCAGGTCTCCCAGCTTGTCTCAGGTTAAAGTCTGTCCAACATAGCTCTGCCCCTTAGCCCTACACTGTCATGATCCTTGTGAATACCTCTTTTGGCACAGAAACTTCCTTAGATCTCTTCAGAAGGGAGGAGTAAGATTTTGCTTCTGTCAGGGATAGCCCATATACTGAGGCCTTGTGGGCCTACAAATGCAGTCATTAGCATAATTCTTTTTTTTTTCCTTTTGAGACAGGGTCTTACTCTGTATCCCAGATTGGAGTGCAGTGGTACAATCTTGGCTCATTGCAACCTCTGCCTCCTGAGCTCAAACATTCCTCCCACCTCAGCCCCCTGAGTAGCTGGGACTACAGACATGAGCCACCACATCCGGCTGATTTTTGTACATTTTTGTAGAGATGGGGTTTTGCTACATTGCCTAAGCTGGTCTTAAACACCTGGACTCCAGCAATCCTCCTGTCTTGACCTCCCAAACTGTTAGGATTACAGGTGTGAGCCACTGTGCACAGCCCATTCACAGATTTCATTATAAGAAGCAGAAGAAGACTAGTGAGATATGAAGTGACGTGTAACTCACTCATTAACTCTACCTTGTGGAAGTCAAATGCTTTGTGTTCACTTCAAGGGAAAGTATAAAATTGTGGATTAAATAACTTAATGAAATATATATGTATATGCCTGCGTGTGTGTTTGTGTGTATGCATATATTAGTGGGAAAGATGGAAATGAAAATCAGTATTTCTTAGCCTCATTTTAATTGTTAAGTCATGCCAATAAATTTCAACATATACTTTTTTGTTGTGATAGGGTTATTTAATTTAGAATATGACAAGGTTTAAGAAAAAATGTTCTTTCTGTAATATTACCCCTTGATTTACCTAAGCTTTAGGATTACCTTTGTTGTTAAACTCATTTGCCAATATGCCTCGCAATGTTGTATTTCTCTGCAAGAATAACAGCTTAAAACATAAAAAGACACCACAAAAAAGAAGACGCTCCTTCAAACCATTTTTTAAAATTTTATTTATTGATTGATTTATTTATTTTGAGACGGAGTCTCACTCTATAGCCCAGGCTTGAGTGTGATAGTGTGATTTCAGCTCACTACAGTCTCTGCCTCTCGGACTCAAGTGATCTTCCTGCCTCAGCCTCCCAAGTAACTGGGAATACATGCACGGCCCACCAGTCCCAGCTAATTTTTGTATTTTTGTATTATTATTATTATTATTATTATTATTTTTAATAGAGATGGGGTTTCACCACATTGGCTGGGCTGGTCTCAAACTCCTGACCTCAAGTGATCTGCCCACCTGGGCCTCCCAAAGTGCTGGGATTACAGGCTTGTGCCACCGTGCCTGGCCCCAAACCATTTATTTTGGAGGCAAGTGTGCTATTTCAAAATCAGAGTACTTAGTTTCAAGCCTTCAATTCTGTTAAAAGATAAATAAATAAATAAATATATTTTTAAAGTAAGCAAAAATAACTTCTTTATTGTAAACACAGTATTATTGAAAATTCAAATAATTTTTGAGTGGATGGAAAAATAATTATGAATCATCAGTTTGTCAGATGTCAACATCAGCTCCAACAAATTTGGACTGACTTCTTAACAGGTTTCTGATAGCTGAAGTAGTGGAAATCCAGAAGGCAGATAGGGAGGAACAAGTGTAGATAGATGACCGGTTTGGAATAAATGGCATCTTGCTGCTGAAACAAGCTTCACACGTTAACCAGCAACCGTGAGCTTCCTGACTTTCCTGATCCCCAGGAGATGCTTACGCTAGGGATAAATTTCTATGTTGAAGCATTTGACAAGCTTTAGTTCCTGATGTCTCACACTCAAGCCTTACTTTATAGTCACATCTGTTAGTTTAAAGCATTTTTAGTTTATTGAAGAAGGCTTCACAAAGAAAAAACAGATGATGAAAATCTCATCTGTCAAAACTGTTATTAAAACCAGTAACAGTGTGAAATTTTGTTTAAATTGAAAGCATCATTTATTTTTATCAAACATTTTATAAACAATCACATTTGAGAAAGATTTGGGGGACCTGGAGAGCCCTCAACAAAATGCAGCTCATTATGTTGCTTTGCTTAATGTGTAGCTTTGAGATGGCTAGGGCTGCCTCCCTTTATCTTAGTGTGAGCCCAGAAGGGTGAGGAAATTACCAAGGAGCAGGGGCTCGCCCACCTTGATGAGGGAGAGTGAGCAGGGAAGAGGAGTAGCCCTTAAATGGAGGCTGAAAAGCAATATTATATTGGCAGACAACAGGAACACCTGATTGGCCCTTTTCTGATGGATTAGGTAGAGTGACATGGCCTGAACCTTGAAGTCCCTGAAAGAGCTTAGGAAAAATAATGAAAAGAAAAAAAGAAAATTCATGGAAAGATTGAGAAAGGCTTCCTTTCTTTTCCTCTCTGGGTAGACAGCTGACATCGTGCTCAGATCTGCTACTGATATCAAAGGGTGTTTCACGGCCAGAAAGAGTAAATGACACCCTTAAAAAAGAAAATAAGATGAACATCAAGTCCATTTAGTCGAATCTTCATTCAATCCAGATGTTTGGCAATGCAGAGACAAAACATCCGACACTTTGCTATTGTGTAGACTTGGCCTTAGAATATACAAAAGATCCAGTTTCACATTCTTAACTGGGCTCATAGTTCTTTGGCTGTTTGGTATTAGCAGCGTGGAAAAAGAAAACACGTCTAAGGAAAGTAGAACAGTGTAAATCTGAATGATTTGTCCAAGCAGTGACCTTTCCTTCCTTTTTCCAGGTGATGCTGTACTTAATTTTGTCACACTTGGAGATCATCCCCTGGGGACCAGCAAAATTTCCCCATGGGGTATGGAGTACTGGAATGGGGGCACACAGGGTGTTAAAAGACTTTTCAGATCCTCAAGTTCTCATTCACACTCTTTCCTAAGGCTGCCTGGTCTAAGAATGAGTCTAGTTCTTCCATATCTGCCCTTTCTCAAGCCTTCCTTCTTCCACCTCTAAGAAACCAAACCAAAACCAAAACCTTCTCGCTGGATCTCACTGGGAAGTGTTCCCCCAGTGTCTACAGAATCTTCAGCACAACCAAAAAAGGGACTTGAGAATCTTTGAAGCCTACTAAGATCAAGACCTCAGTCTGTGCCTTAGCTGCCTGTACTGCACACTTTCAAAGAGGAGAAGGTGAAAATCATATATTTACTTCCCAAATAGCAATATTGTGTTTTCTAGAAAAAGGATCACATATTAGTGTTAAGTTTGTGTTTATATTTTTTGAACATTTATTCAGGGCCGCAGGGAAAACATTTTCATTAGCTTTTGCTAGATTATTATGTACTTTAAGCCTCTATTTTATTTTTACTGTAAGCACAAATATCCTGGTCTCTACTAGCCTCTTTTCTGCTCACTTATTTATTTAACTTTTGCCATATACTTATAACAGAAATGTCTTGTTGGTTCTACTCCTTAAAAATCCATTTAGGAACACTAATTAATGTACCATTTGTAAGCTCTGAACTTCCTGTGGTCCAACCCTTTTTAAGAATTGCTGTTGATTTACTCTGAACCCTGCATCCCTCTAGCTCTAAGTTATATTTATCCATGGAAACAGAAACTAATTGGGAGAAAAATCATTCTTTTTTTCATTAAAAGATGCATTTCTAATAAAAATTTATTACATTCAGTCATGTTTAAATCAAAAGTTACATTTATGTTTGATAAATTGTGGATTCACAGCCATAATGATAATTCAGAAAAAAGTTTGATAGTATTTGGCATATCGTTCATTTTTATTTCAAGAAGTCACATGAAGTAAAAATAAGGTAAACTTTCCCATTTGTATACATATTTTTGTTGCATAGAAAATTGTTTACTGAAATGTTGAGTAAAAGGGTTTCAAGCATATATTTGTTAAGAAAAAAATTCATGAGTAAAATGGAATGGAAATATAAGATCAAGGGGAAAATGATGCAAATTTTCCATTAAAGAAGTGTTTGTCCATGTATTTTATAAATGTATGATGATGGTTATGGAATTCTGCTGTGTATCAATTAGAGGCCTGGTGGAGATCAGGTGGCACATTTCAGTTAGAGAAACTGAACTGAGTTTATTAAAAGAAAACTTACAAAGTGAAATCTAATTGGGAGTGATGGGGGAGGGACAGCAAAGTCCTGAAGGTGTCATGGGAGGGAACTGCCACCAGTTCCTGGAGAGCATGGCTGCAGCTGAGGAGAGAGCTGCATTGTAGTAGCTGTGGCTTTTGGTAGACCAAGGGGGCAAATCTGTATTCTAGAAAGAAGGAAATCTGGGGTATCTGACCGAAGTTTCCACATATCCTCTTGTCTCCAGCTAGCGCCTCCCGTTGGTGAAACCCAACCCCTCAGAAGTGGTGATAAACCTCAAGTTTCTACTTCCGACTCCCCAGCTTCACCTCTTGCTTCCAAGCTAGTTCTGTTGAGGTAGAAAGGAAAAATGATGTCATGATGTGACCATGCGGAGCTAGCTTGACTCCCCCCACAACTCTCTTCTGGGTTTTCTGATTGCCCATAGAGTTGTGTGGAAGAACAGGTGCACTTTTCCAGTATGCCTGAGAAGGGCAAGAAAATTAGCTGAGCAAAGACTAGGTCTTGGGACAAAAAGTTAGTGCACGCATTGATAGAGTGCAGAAATTCCAACATCTGAAGCCCACATTCCCACCCTGAAATCCTGGCTCAATGATGTCTCCCCTAGAACTCAAACTTCACTCTGGGGAGGAAAAGCAGAGGGCAAACCTTAATGTGACTAAGAAAACTCTAAATTGGCTAAAATGACCAGATTTAAGTTTCTAGTATTACCCAGAATAGGGATTCAAATTAGATATTTCTCATCCTTCAAGATGCATCCTTCAGGACTTCCATGAATTCTTCCCTGTCTTTATCATTTTCTGTCTCCATACTTGTGTTCCAACTCTACTAGAGTTTGCCTTCAGTGATTATTAAATTAAAAAGTGTTTGTGTGCTTGGATTTTCCCTCTTAACAGGGTAGATGCTATGTCTTATATTAGCTGAGGAGAGAGCTGCCTTGTGGTAGCTGTTCATGGGATGGAACTGTGTTCTAGAAAGAAGGAAATCTGGAGAATGAATACCCTGACCCTAGTCTCCACTTGTTCTTTGCTCTGTGTGCCTATTGCTTAGTGCAATGCCTGTCATGTAGCAGGTTTCCATATTTTAAAAAATTAGGTCAGAACTTGAATTCTTTTTTTGTGTGTTACATGACTATCTGATCTCAACATTCAGTGTCACAATAGTGTGTACGTACCTTCATTTTTAAGTGTTCTTGGGTGGCTGATTACTGTCACTCCATGATGTTAGGAGTAGCCAGTGATAGGCAGAGTCAATGCCTGACTTGGTAGCCATCTTTTCTAATGAGCTTCATTAGTTCCATCATTGATTACAATTATCTAACATTTACACATGTGGTCCAGTTCTCCAAAGTGTTCATAAAAACCTGGCAAAGATCTTGCATTTTTTAGAAATGTGTTCATTACTTCACAGACCTTATCTCTAATCAACAATTTTTCTCAGATCTTATTTCATCGATCATTGCTTTCCTTGAAATTTAAACAATTCTTTTCACCGTAGAAGCTTCCTCTTAGTCCAAGTTAAAATTCACCACATTGTAACACATCGTTTCTTCATCCTTGTATTCCTCAAGCCATAGGCTGTTCCACTCTTGGTTTTACCAATGGCTGTCTAGAAAGAGCAATCCCTGCTTATTTCCCCTCCTTCCATTCCACTTACTATTTAACTTGCTGCAGTGTATTTTTTACCCACACTAACCATTGAAACTGCTTCTTCAAAGTCAAATATAAATATATAGATACTACATGTAATTGTCCTTTTATGTTCTTCTCCAGGCTCTGTCTACATTAGTTTTCCTCCTGTAGCTCGTTGAAATTCTCCTTTTATTTCCAGGTCATTTTACCTTTCTCCTTTACTTTTACTTTTCTGGCTATTCCTTCCCTGACTTGTCTTCTTAGCTTATAGATTTTGTTTCTCCCCAAGGTTTGAGCTTTGGGTGACTGCTTTCATGTTCTTCTCTTCACTGGGTGATTCTTATAATCTGAAGTTGTCAACTCTGATTTTTCTACATATGACTCTCTGGTCTTGATCTTTCTCCAGAGCTCCAGTTCTTTAATTATTGCTTTGTCAGAATCTTCACACGTATGATCTAGCAGCATTTGTTCTCAGTATGTAATGCATTGTCTCCCATTACTGTCTTATTAATCTTCTTATTAATGGCCATTTGGCCTAGATGAGGGTGTAATTTACGTACAATAAATTCAAGAGTCTTAACAAACGAATATCCCATGTGCCTACTACTACAATCAAGATACGTATGTTTTGGCTGGAGGGGGGTGGCTCAGACCTGTAGTCCCAGAACTTTGGGAGGCCAAGGCTAGTGGATCACCTGGGTTAGGAGTTCGAGACCAATCTAGCCAACATGGGGAAACCTTGTCTCTACTAAAAATACAAAAACTAGCCTGACGTGGTGGTGCATGCCTGTAGTCCCGGCTACTCATGTGGCTGAGGCAGGAGAATCGCTTGAACCCGGAAGGCCGAGGTTGCAGTGAGCTGAGATTGCGCCACTGCACTCCAGCCTGGGCAACAGAGTGAGAGCCTGTCTCAAAACAAAACCAAGAAAACAAAACAAAACAAAACAGCCAAAACCCAAAAATACATATGTTTCTGTCACTCCAAAAGTTGCCCTTTGCCCCTTCACAATCAGTCCCTCCCACTCCAGGCTTTGGGCAACCACTGATCTGTTTTTGGTCATTAGGAATTACATTTATTCTTTCCATAGTTTTTAAAATAAATAGATTCATATAATATATACTATTTTGTGTCTGACTTCTTCTGTTCAGGGAGGATAATGTATTTTGAAATTCCTTCCTATTAAGGAAGGGATTAGAAATTTGTTCCTTTTAATTGCTGAGTTGTGTTCCATCAAATGTATGTTCCACAATTTGTTTCTCTGTTTACCTGCTAATGGGCATTTAAGATGTTTCAAGCTTTTAGCTATTATGAATAAAGCTATTAGCCACATTTTGGTATGCAAATTTGTGTAGACAAATGCTTTCATTTCTTTTGGGTCAATAGCTAGAAGTAGAATGGTTGGATCATATGGCAGATATGTCTTTAACTGCCAAAAAATCTGCCAACTGCTTTCCAAACTGTTTGTTCCCTTTTACTCTCCTAATAACACTGTGTGAGTTGCTCCACATCCCTGTCAACACTTGATATTAATAGTGTTTTAATTTTAGCCATTCTAATGGATTCCTAGTGGAATTGCAATGTGTTTTGTTTTTAAATGATCTATTTGTTGATAGTAAGAAATTATAAATTCATAATAGTCAAATCACTAAAAGAAACACCTATTCTTTAGTCATCATTCTCTGAGCAATTTTATTTTTACCGCTAGTATGATTTCCTGTTTAAAGGTTTTGGTTAAACATTTTTTTACAAATTAGACTTTATTTATCAGAGTAGTCTCAGCTCCACAGCAGCAAAATTGAGAGCAAAGCAATTATTTCCTGTATACTCCCTGCCTCACACATGCATAGCCTTCCCCATTATCAGCATCCCTACAGAGTGATACATTTGTGTGTATGTGTGTGTGTGTGACTTTTTCTTTTTTATGTATGAATGTACAAACATCTACTTAACTATTATTCAGTTGATGAGCATTTACTCTGTTTATGTTTTCTTTTTTTTTTAATTCTGCCAAAATTCACCCAAAGTCTATAGTTTACACTGGGGTCACCTTTGGTATTATATATTCTGTGCTTGAACAAATTTATAATGCCATGTATTCACCATTATAGTATCATACAAAGCAGTTTCACTGCCCTATAAAGCCTCTGTGCTCCACCTGTTCATCCCTCTCTCCCTGCTAACTTCTGACAACTGCTGATGTTTTTACTAACTATATTTTTGCCTTTCCCAGAATGTCACATAGTTGGAATCGTATAGCATGTAGCCTTTTCAGATAGACTTCTTTCACTTAGTAATATCCACTTACATTTCTTCCATGTCTTTTCATGGCTTAACAGCTCATTTGTTTTCAGTGATGAACAATATTCCATTCTTTGGGTATAACACAATTTATCCATTCACCTACTAAAGGACATCTTGGGTGCTTCTAAGTTTTGTCAATTATGAGTAAAGCTGCTATAAAACATTCATGTGCAAGTTTTGGTGTGGACATACACTTACAATTCAGTTGAGCAAATACCAAGGAGTGCAATTGCTAGATTGTATGGTAAGAGTATGTTCAGTTTTGTAAGAAACTGTCAAACTGTCTTTCAAAGTAACTGTGCCATTTGCATTCCCACCAGCATTGAATGGGCGTTCCTGTTGCTTCACATCCTCAACAGTATCACTGTTCTGGATGTTGGCTATTCTAATAGGTATGTAGTGGCATCTCATTTTTGTTTTAATCTGAATTTCCCTGATCACATATGGTGTGGAGAATCTTTTGATATGCTTACTTGCCATTTCATATCTTCTTTGGTGAGGTCCTGTTAAGGTCTGAGACCTGTTTTTAAATCAAGTTGTTTGTCTTCTTATTGTTAACTTTTAAGAGTTCTTAGTATATTTTGAATAACAGTATTTTATCAGATATGTATTTTGCAAATATTTTCTCTCAGTCTGTAGCCTGTCTTTTTATTCTCTGGACAGTGTCTTTCACAGAGCAGATATTTTAAATTTTAATTAAATCTAGCTTATCTTTATTTGATGGAGTGTGCCTTTGGTAGTTTACCCAAAAAGTCATTGCCAAACCTAAAGTCATCTAGATTTTCTCCTGTTAACGTCTAGATGTTTTATAGTTTTGTATTTTATTTGTAGATCTGTGATCCATTTTGAGTTAATTGTTTGGAAGGGAGTAAGGTCTGTGTCTAGATTCATTTGTTTTTTCACATGTGTACGTCTCATGGTTTCAACACCATTTGTTGAAAAAGAGTATATGTTCTCCAATGTATTGCCTTTGCTTTTTCATCAAAGATCAGTTGACGATATGCGGGTCTATTTCTGGAGTCTGTATTCTGTTCCATTGATCTATTTGTCTATGCTTTTGACAGAGGCACACTGTCTTGATTACTGTATCTTTATAATAAGTCTTGAAGTCAGGTAGTGTCAGTTCTCCAACTTTATTTTTCTCTTTCAATATTGTGTTGGCCATTGTGAGTAATTTGCCCCTCCATATAAACTTTAGAATCAGTTTGTCAATATTTATAAGCTAACTTTCCGGGATGTTGGTTGAGATTGCATTGAATCTATAGATTAAGTCTGGAAGAACTGACATCTTGACAATACTGAATCTTCTTGTGGAATATCTCCCCATTTCTTTAGTTCTTTGGTTTCTTTTATCAAAGTTTTGTAGTATTCCTCATATAGATCTTGTACATAATTTGTTAGAGTCATATCTAAGTATTTTATTTTTTAAGAGTGCTAATGTCAATTTTATTATGTTCTTCATTTAAAATTCTACTTGTTCATTGTTGGTATATAGGAAAATGATTGACTTTTGTATATTAACCTATTTCCTGGAAACTTGCTAAAACACTTACTAGTTCCAGTAGGTATTTTTTTTTTGTCAGTTCTTTAGGATTTTATACATAGACAATCATGTAATCTGCAAGCAAATAAAGTTTTATTTTTCCTTCCCAATCATTATACCTTTTATTTCCTTTTCTTGTCTTACCGTATTAGCTATAACTTCCAGTCTTGAACTCCTGAGCTCAAACGATCCACTGACCTTGGCCTCCCAAAGTGCTGGGATTACAGGTATAAGCCACTGTGCTTGCCTTTTTCAAGATCTTCTTTATCAAGTTGAGGAAGTTCCTATTCCTATATTCCTAGTTTACTGAGAGTTTTTTTTTTTTTAATCATGAATGGGCGTTGGATTTTGTCAAATGACATTTCTGCATCTACTGATATGATCCTGTAATGTTCCTTTTTTAGCCTGTTTATATGATGGATGACATTAATTGACTTTCAAATGTTAAACTAGCCTTGCAAACCTGGGATAAATCCAAAATTGTTTTTGTCATTACCTACAAATTTGGTTTTCTCTATAACTTTTAGAATCAGCTTATCAATTTCTACATAAAAGCGTTGATATTTTGTGTGAAATTGCATTGAATTTATAGATTGATTTAGAAAGAATTTTCATTGTAATAAAACTAAGTTTTTCAGTCTATGAATATTATATATCTCCATTCATTTGTCCTCTTTATCTCTGTAGTGTTTTGTGATTTTTAGTATACAGATCTTGCAGTTTATTGAGCTTATTCTAAAGTATTTCTTGATGCCATTAAAATTTTTTTTTAGAAAAAATTTTCAGTTTATAAATATTTTCTGAGAATACATCAAAGTGCAATTAATTTTTGCACATTTTCTTTGTATACTGTCTTGCTAAAGTCACTTATTTCTAATAGCTCTTCCACAGATTCTTTAGAATTTTTTACACATCCATGAAATGTAAATAATGAAGTTTCACGTATTCTTTCGTATCTGGATGATTTTCTTTTCTTTCTTTTTTTTTTTTAACCTTATTAAATTGGCTAAGACCTCTAGTACTATAGTGAATAAAAGTCGGGAGAGTGGACATCCTTGTCTTGTTCCCAGTCTTAGGAGGAAATTATCCAGTCTTTTACTGTTATTTATGATACTTACACTGTTATTTATATTATGATAGGTTTTTTTGTGTATATACTGTGTCAGATTGTGGAAGTTCTATTCATAGTTTTTGAGAGCTTTTATCATGAATTTTGGTGGAGTTTTCTCAAATGCTTTGCTGCATTTGTGGAGATTATCATATAATTTCACTTTAGCTTATTAATAAGTACATCATATTGATTGATTTTAAAATGTTAACTACCTTGCTTTCTTGAGATGAACTATAAATGGTTATGAAGTATTTTTTTTATGTATTGCTGATTCTATTCGCTAATATTTTGTACAAGATGCTTGTGCATATGTTCATGATAATTTTTTTCTTTGAGTTTTCTTTCTTGGAATATTTATATCTTGGCTTGCCATCGGGATGATGCTGGTCTCATAAATTGAGTGGGGAAGTATTCCCTCCTCTTCTATTTTTTAAAAGAGTTTGTGTGAGATTGGCACTATTTTCTCATTAAATGCTTTAAAGAATTCACCGTAATTTCATTCGGGATGGAGTTTTTTTTTGAAGATTTTAAACTTTGAATTCAATTTCTTAATTAACATAGAATTTTTTGGTATTCTATTTTTTCTTGAGAGAGCTTTAGTAATTTGTGTTTCTATTTTTTAAATTTATTGACAATAAGTTGTTAATATATTCCTTTATTATTCTTTTTTGTTTATGACATCTGTAGCAATGCTCCCTTTTTTCATTTCTGATATTGGTAATTTGTGTCTTCTCTCTTTTTATCCTGATCATCTGTTAGTAGATTTTACAAATGTTTCTGGTTAGTAGGTTTTACAACTGTTTTTCATTACAAGCCTTCAGCTTCATTGACTTTTTTCTATTGATTGTCCACTCTCTATTTTATCAATTTCTACTTTTAGCTTTATTATTATCCTTTTGCTTATTTTAACTTGTTCTTCTTTTTTTATTTTCTTCAGGTGGAAACTTAATTAGTTCAAGACTTTTCTTCTTAAATGCTTAATATAAGCATATAAGTTATCCCAACTACTGCATTAGCTGCCTTCCATAATTTTTGACACGTGTTTTCATTTTCTTTCCATTCAAAATATGGTCTTATGTCCTTTTTGAGATTTTCTTTGAACTATAGAGGATGTAAATGCATGTTGTTTAATTGTCAAATTTTCAAAGATATCTTCAGATATCATTCTGTTCCTGATTTATAACTAAGGTACATCATGTAGAGAACATACTTTGTATGATTTCAATTCTTTTAGTTTCCTGACACTTTCTATGATCTATCTTTGTGAATGCTCCATGTGCACTTGAAAAGAATGTGTATTCTGTTACTGTTGGATGGAATGCTCTATTAATGTCAAATAAATTCACCTGGTTGATATTCTTGCTCAAGTTCTCTATGTCTTTACTGGTTTTCTGTCAAGTTGTTCTATCAGTTGGTGAGAGAGGTGTGTTGAAGCCTCCAACTGTAATTGTACATCTGTTTATTTCTCAATTCAGTTCTTCCAGTTTTTGCTCCATGTATTGTGAAGCTTTGTTATTAGGGGCATAAAAATTAGATTGTGTTTTTGGTATTTGTCCGTTTATTATTATTTAATGTTCCCTTTTTGATCTATGGTAATGTTACTGTTCTGAAGCCTACTTTGCCTGATATTAATATAGCTATTCCATCTTTCTTATGATTCATATTTGCACGGTGTATTTTTTTTCTGTGTTGTTACTTTTAATTATCTGGGCCTTTATACTTAAAGTGAGTTTCTTGTAGACAATGTATAGTTAGGTCTTGATTTTTCACTCATTTCGGTGATTTATGATTTTTAACTGGAGAGGTTAGACCATTTATTTTTTAATATGATTGTTATGGTTAGGTAAAAATCTATTATCCTTGCTCCATCTGTTTTTTAAAAGACTCCTTTCCCCCCTCTTTACTTGTCTTATTTTACTTATTTTTAAATGTTCCATTTTATTTCCACTACTAGCTTACTAGCTACATGTAGCAGTTGCTTTAGGGTTTACAAAACACATCTTTCACACATCACTGTCTATCTCCAAATCATATTATACTATTTCACATATAATGTAACAGTCTTACACCAGTATACTTTGATCTCAATCCCATCCTTTCTTCTATTATTATACATTTTATATCTTTATATTTTATAAACCCCATAGTGAGTTGTTGTTTCTGCCTTAAACAGTCAAATTTTTTTTTTTTTTTTTGAGACGGAGTCTTGCTCTGTCGCCCAGGTTTGAGTGCAGTGGCGCAATCTCGGCTCACTGCAAGCTCCGCCTCCTGGGTTCACGCCATTCTCCTGCCTCAGCCTCTCCGAGTAGCTGGGACTACAGGTGCCCGCCACCACGCCCGGCTAATTTTTTTTTTTTTTGTATTTTTAGTAGACACGGGGTTTCACCGTGGTCTCGATCTCCTGACCTCGTGAACCGCCCGCCTCGGCCTCCCAAAGTGCTGGGATTACAAGCGTGAGCCACTGCGCCCGGCTAAGAGTCAATTATTTTTTAAAGAAAAAATTTAAAAACAGGAAAAAAGTCAGTCATTTTTATTTCTCCACAAATTTATCATTTTAACTGCTCTCCATTCGTTTTAGTAAAGTCAGTTTCCATCTGGTATCATCTGCCTGAAGAATCTCCTTTAATTTTTTTTTGTATTGAAAGTCTGCTGGTAAAATATTCTGTTTTTATTTTTCTTAAGGTCTTTATTTCACCATTATTTCTGAAACATATTGTACTGTATATAACGTTCTAAGTGGACAGTTGTTTTTGTCAGTTTCTAAAATAGTTTCTTATAAGAAATCTGATAGCTTTATCTTTTGTTAACTTTTAATTTTTTAATTTTTTTATTTTCTTTATTATACTTTAAGTTCTAGGGTACATGTGCACAACGTGCAGGTTTGTTACATATGTATACATGTGCCATGTTGGTGTGCTGCACACATTAACTCATCATTTACATTAGGTATATATCCTAATGCTATCCCTCCCCCATTCCCCCACCCCACAACAGGCCCCAGTGTATGATGTTCCCCTTCCTGTGTCCATGTGTTCTCATTGTTCAGTTCCCACCTATGAGTGAGAACATGCGGTGTTTCGTTTTTTGTCCTTGTGATAGTTTGCCGAGAGTGATGGTTTCCAGCTTCATCCATGTCCCTACAAAAGACATAAACTTATCATTTTTTATGGCTGCATAGTATTTCATGGTGTATATGTGCCACATTTTCTTAATCCAGTCTATCATTGTTGGACATTTGGGTTGGTTCCAAGTCTTTGCTATTGTGAGTAGTGCCGCAATAAACATACGTGCGTGTGTGTCTTTATAGCAACATGATTTATATTCTTTTGGGTATATACCCAGTAATGGGATGGCTGGGTCAAATGGTATTTCTAGTTCTAGATCCCTGAGGAATCGCCACACTGACTTCCACAATGGTTGAACTAGTTTGCAGTCCCACCAACAGTGTAAAAGTGTTCCTATTTCTCCACATCCTCTCCAGCACCTGTTGTTTCCTGACTTTTTAATGATCACCATTCTAACTGGTGTGAGATGGTATCTCACTGTGGTTTTGATTTGCATTTCTCTGATGGCCAGTGATGATGAGCATTTTTTCATGTGTCTTTTGGCTGCATAAATGTTTTCTTTTGAGAAGTGTCTATTCATATCCTTTGCCCACTTTTTGATGGGGTTGTTTGCTTTTCTCTTGTAAATTTGTTTGAGTTCTTTGTAGATTCTGGATATTAGCCCTTTGTCAGATGAGTAGATTGCAAAAATTTCCTCCCATTCTGTAGGTTGTCTGTTCACTCTGATAGTAGTTTCTTTTGCTGTGCAGAAGCTCTTTAGTTTAATGAGATCCCATTTGTCAATTTTGGCTTTTGTTGCCATTGCTTTTGGTGTTTTAGACATGAAGTCCTTGCCCATGCCTATGTCCTGAATGGTATTGCCTAGGTTTTATTCTAGGGTTTTTATGGTTTTAGGTCTAACATGTAAGTCTTTAATCCATCTGGAATTAATTTTTGTATAAGGTGTAAGGAAGGGATCCAGTTGCAGCTTTCTACATATGGCTAGCCAGTTTTCCCAGCACCATTTATTAAATAGGGAATCCTTTCCTCATTTCTTGTTTTTGTCAGGTTTGTCAAAGATCTGATAGTTGTAGATGTGTGGTATTATTTCTTAGGGCTCTGTTCTGTTCCATTGGTCTATATCTCTGTTTTGGTAACAGTACCATGCTGTTTTGGTTACTGTAGCCCTGTAGTATAGTTTGAAGTCAGGTAGCATGATGCCTCCAGCTTTGTTCTTTTGGCTTAGGATTGACTTGGCAATGCGGGCTCTTTTTTGGCTCTCTATGAACTTTAAAGTAGTTTTTTCCAATTCTGTGAAGAAAGTCATTGGTAGCTTGATGGGGATGGCATTGAATCCATAAATTACCTTGGGCAGTATGGCCATTTTCACAATATTGATTCTTCCTATCCATGAGCATGGAATGTTCTTCCATTTGTTTGTGTCTTCTTTTATTTCATTGACCAGTGGTTTGTAGTTCTCCTTGAAGAGGTCCTTCACATCTCTTGTAAGTTGGATTCCTAGGTATTTTGTTCTCTTTGAAGCAATTGTGAATGGGAGTTCACTCATGACTTGGCTCTCTGTCTGTTATTGGTGTATACGAATGCTTGTGATTTTTGCACATTGATTTTGTATCCCGAGACTTTGCTGAAGTTGCTTATTAGCTTAAGGAAATTTTGGGCTGAGATGATGGGGTTTTCTAAATATACAATCATGTCATCTGCAAACAGGGACAATTTGACTTCCTCTTTTCCTATTTGAATACCCTTTCTTTCTTTCTCCTGCCTGATTGCCCTGGCCAGAACTTCCAACACTATGTTGAATAGGAGTGGTGAAAGAGGGCATCCTTGTCTTGTGCCAGTTTTCAAAGGGAATGCCTCCAGTTTTTGCCCATTCAGTATGATATTGGCTGTGGGTTTGTCATATATAGCTCTTATTATTTTTAGATACATCCCATCAATACCTAATTTATTGAGAGTTTTTAGCATGAGGGGCTACTGAATTTTGTCAAAGGTCTTTTCTGCATCTATTAAGATAATCATGTGGTTTTTGTCTTTGGTTCTGTTTATATGCTGGATTACATTTATTGATTTGTGTATGTTGAACCAGCCTTGCATCCCAGGGATGAAACCCACTTGATCATGGTGGATAAGCTTTTTGATGTGCTGCTGGATTTGGTTTGCCAGTATTTTACTGAGGATTTTTGCATCGATGTTCATCAGGGATATTGGTCTAAAATTCTTTTTTTTTTGTTGTCTCTCTGCCAGGCTTTGGTATCAGGATGACGCTGGCCTCATAAAATGAGTTAGAGAGTATTCCCTCTTTTTCTATTGATTGGAATAGTTTCAGAAGGAATGGTACCAGCTCCTCCTTGCACCTCTGGTAGAATTTGGCTGTGAATCCGTCTGGTCCTGGACTTTTTTTGGTTGGTAAGCTATTAATTATTACCTCAATTTCAAAGCCTGTTATTGGTCTATTAAGAGATTCAACTTCTTCCTGGTTTAGTCTTGGGAGGGTGTATGTGTCAAGGAATTTATCCATTTCTTCTAGATTTTCTAGTTTATTTGCATAAAGGTGTTTACAGTATTCTCTGATGGTAGTTTGTATTTCTGTGGGATAGGTGGTGATATCCCCTTTATCATTTTTTATTGCATCTATTTGATTCTTCTCTCTTTTCTTCTTTATTAGTGTTGCTAGCAGTCTATCAATTTTGTTGATCTTTTCAAAAAACCAGCTCCTGGATTCATTGATTTTTTTGAAGGGTTTTTGTGTCTCTATCTCCTTTAGTTCTGCTCTGATCTTAGTTATTTCTTGCCTGCTGCTAGCTTTTGAATGTGTTTGCTCTTGCTTCTCTAGTTCTTTTAATTGTGATGTTAGGGTTTCAATTTTAGATCTTTCCTGCTTTCTCTTATGGGCATTTAGTGCTATAAATTTCCCTCTACACACTGCTTTAAATGTGTCCCAGAGATTCTGGTATGTTGTGTCTTTGTTCCCGTTGGTTTCAAAGAACATCTTTATTTCTGCCTTCATTTCATTATGTACCCAGTAGTCATTCAGGAGCAGGTTGTTCAGTTTCCATGTAGTTGAGTGGTTTTGAGTGAGTTTCTTAATCCTGAGTTCTAGTTTGATTGCACTGTGGTCTGAGAGACAGTTTGTTATAATTTCTGTTCTTTTACATTTGCTGAGGAGTGCTTTACTTCCAACTATGTGGTCAGTTTTGGAATAGGTGTGGTGTGGTGCTGAGAAGAATGTATATTCTGTTGATTTGGGGTGGATAATTCTGTAGATGTCTATTAGGTCCACTTTATGTAGAGCTGAGTTCAATTCTTGGATATCCCTGTTAACTTTCTGTCTCGTTGATCTGTCTAATGTTGTCAGTGGGGTGTTAAAGTCTCCCAATTTTATTGTGTGGGAGTCTGTCTCTTTGTAGGTCTCTAAGGACTTGCTTTATGAATCTGGGTGCTCCTGTATTGGGTACATATATTTAGGATAGTTAGCTCTTCTTGTTGAATTGATCCCTTTACCATTATGAATGGCCTTTTCTCTTTTGATCTTTGTTGGTTCAAAGTCTGTTTTATCAGTGACTAGGATTGTAACCCCTGCCTTTTTTTGTTTTCCATTTGCTTGGTAGATCTTCCTCCATCTCTTTATTTTGAGCCTATGTGTGTCTCTGCTAGTGAGATGGGTTTCCTGAATACAGCACACTGATGGGTCTTTACTCTTTATCCCATTTGCCAGTCTGTGTCTTTTAATTGGAGCATTTAGCCCATTTACACTTAAGGTTAATATTGTTATGTGTGAATTTGATCCTGTCATTATGATGTTAGCTGGTTATTTTGTTCGTTAGTTGATGCAGTTTCTTCCCAGCCTCGATGGTCTTTACAATTTGGCATGTTTTTGCAGTGGCTGGTACCGTTTGTTCCTTTCCATGTTTAGTGCTTCTTTCAGGAGCTCTTGTAGGGCAGGCCTGGTGGTGACAAAATCTCAGCATTTGCTTGTCTGTAAAGTATTTTATTTTTCCTCCACTTATGAAGCTTAGTTTGGCCAGATATGAAATTCTGGGTTGAAAATTCTTTTCTTTAAGAATGTTGAACATTGGCCCCCACTCTCTTCTGGCTTGTAGAGTTTCTGCCAAGAGATCAGCTGTTAGTCTGATGGGCTTCCCTTTGTGGGTAACTCGACCTTTCTCTCTGGCTGCCCTTAACATTTTTTCCTTCATTTCAACTTTGGTGAATCTGACAACTACGTGTCTTGGAGTTGCTCTTCTCGAGGAGTATCTTTGTGGTGTTCTCTGTATTTCCTGAATTTGAATGTTGGCTTGTTCACTTTTGAATAATGTGAAGTTTTTCTTCCTTCCTTCCTTCCTTTCTTTCTTTTTCTTTCTTTCTTCCTTCATTCCTTTCCTTCCTTCCTTCCTTCTTTCCTTCCTTCCTTCCTTTCTTTCTTTTTTTCTCCCTCTCTCTTTTCTTTCTTTCTTTCTCTTTCTCTTTCTCTCTCCCTTTCTCTCTCTCCTTCCTTCCTTCCTCTTTTTCTTTCCTTCCTCCTTTCCTTCTTTCTCTCTCTTTCTTTCCTCCCTCCCTCCCTCCCTTCCTTTCTTTCTTTTTTTTTTGACAGGGTCTCACTATGTCACCCAGGTTGATGTGCAGTGGTGTGATCTCAGCTCACTGCAACCTCCACCTCCCGGATTCAAGTGATCCTCATGCTTCAGCCTCCTGAGTAGCTGGGATTACAGGCATGCGCCACCATGCCTGGCTAATATTTGTATTTTTACTACAGACGGGTTTTTGCCATGTTGGCCATGCTGGTCTGGAATTCCTGGCCTCAAGTGATCTGCATGCCTTGACCTCCCAAAGTACTGGGATTACAGGCCTGAGCCACCATGTCTAGCCCAATAATGTGACTTTTTTTTTCTCTCTCATTGCCTTTATGATATTTCTCTTTGCATTGTTTTCCAGCAATTTGATTATGATATGCTTTGCCTTCCCACCCCCATTTTGCTTGGGGTTTTTTGAACTTCTTGGAGTTGTGGATTACAGTTTTCATCAAATTTGGAAGTATTTTAGTCATTCAAATATATATATATTTTTTATTTTTTTGGTCTCTCATTCTACTTGTCTCCTGGGATTTCAGTGGCACATATATTTGACAGTTTGATATTTTCTCTCAATCAGTGAAGGTCTTTTCATCTTTCTTCTTTTCTCCCATGATGTTTCATCTGTCATTTTTTATCTTGTTACATCATCAAGGTCATTTATTTATTTTGGTTCTGCAGCATCTAATATTCTGTCAATTTCATCCATAAAATTTTCATTTCAGATTTTGTACTTTTTAATCTCTAGAAGTTATACATAGTTTTTTTGTATCTTCTATTTTGTTTCTTATGTATGTGATTTTCTTTAAATTCTTGTGCATATTATTCATATTTATAATAGTTGTTTTAATGTCCCTGTCTGTTAATTCATCCTCTCTTTCATTTCCAATTCTGTTTCTATTGACTTGTTTTTCTTCTGGTATGGGCCATACCTTCTGATTCTTCACATGTTGTAATATTTAATTTGATGAAGGACATTATGAATTTATGTTTTGGGTACTGGATTTTGTTGTTTTCCTTTAAAGAATATTAGACTTTGTTCTGACAGGTAGCTAAGCTTCTTGTAGATCAGTTGGATTATTTCAAGATGTTAAGATTTATTTTTTATGACAGATCAAGATTAGCCTATACTCTAGGAGTAATTTAGGCTAATTTCTAAGACATAGCCTTTCTTGGATCTTTTTTGAATTACATATTCAAAAATCTGTCTCCATTCTAACTAGTGGAAATTAAAATTATCCCTGGCCCTTATGTGAGCTCTGGGAATTTTCAAAAATCTTGTATAACTTCATAGTAATTGTCTTTTCCCCAGAAGTTGTTCTCATGTGTGGAGTTTTACCCTTTACATACACAGATTAGTATTCGTCAGAGGCTCAAGAAGACCCCTACTCAAATTTCTGGAGCTCTTTCTCTGTGTAGTTTTCTCTTCTCTGATATTCTGTCTTGCAAATTTTTAGCTACATCTGCCACCCTAAACTGTGATATCTGTCTCTTCAATTCAGCAATGATATGAAGCTCTGCTTGAATTTCCCCTCCCTGGGCTAGAGGTTTGCAAATTACTTCCAGGCAGAATGCCGGTGTAACTGAAAGACTCACCTTATTTTTTCTTTTCTTTTCTTTTTTTTCTGCAGAGATTATGTTCCTGTGCTGCCAATTGTCCGATGTCAGAAAGCTGCTGTTTTATATATTTTGTTCAGTTTTCTGGTTGTTTACGGCAGGAAGATAAATTTGGCCCCTATAACACTCTCATGGCTAGAAGTGAAAGTCCTTGTGTCATCTTTGATTTCTCTTTTTTTTCCCTTTGCTTCCACATCCAAGTTGTTTTTATTCCCTCCCAAGTTCTATCACTGCAACATCTCTCATACCTGTCTTCTGAATAATCACAAGTCTTTTACCTAATCTTTCTGCTTCTAGAGTCCATTCCTCCAATCAAACCATCAACTCATTACCAGAAGAATCTTCCTAAAATTCTTGCAATTATGATTTTAAAATCCCCTTAAAATCTTCAGTGGCTCCACTTTGGTAGCAGAGTAATTAAGAATTTTTAATATTGGTAGTCAAGCAATTTTAGGCTTTTCTCTTTTGCCTTCATCTCTCATTTTACCTACCATGATTTCCCTCTGCTTTCCTTCCTGTCTTACCTTTTCTATTGTGTTTTCTCTTCCCGATACAGTAAAATCCTTCCTATTTTGTGACCAGGAGAAAATAGTATTTTCTTTTGGAATTCCTTCCTGGATCAAATTTCTTAGGCATATCCTACTTTTCTGAATTCTGAAAGTTCTTTGTTGACATTTCTCATGACACTTTTTACTCTCTACAACTTTATCATCGTCCTTTATGAACAACTACTGTTGACATCAAGTATTGATGGTATGTGCTGTGCTTCTTTTTTATGTTTTACTTTCCATAACAAATGCTGGCAATGAATTCCATTGACTTGGTGCCTAATAAAATTTTGCTGACAAAATTATTGCCTATCTTAACATCTTGACATCTTCGTTCTTCAGGTCTGCTGTTTCAACCCCAGAAAAGGAGTCTAGTGCTGACCACTCAACTGTGATCAGATTTAAAGGCAACTCTTCCATATCATATTCTGCATCATATCACCATTATCACCACTGGATATCACACATCATATTCACATCACTAATTTGATATATTAAAGACAAATAATTTGATTATCAAGTCATACTTACTGCTTCTTTCTTCTACTTTTATATTTGCCAATATTTTTTTTTTAAGTATGTGTTTCTTTCTCATTAGATTATCCGCTCTATCCAAATAAAACTTTGATTAGTCCTTTAGTACAGTGCTTTGTATACACAAATAGAGGTAGATTAATATTATAATAAGCCTATTTTGTGTGTGTTTTACATAAACATACACATACACACTTCGGCTTACTGAGCAAAGGACATCACATGTTAAGGACTTAATACACTTAAATATGCATACACATATCTATATATAATGTATGCCTTTAGATAGTGATCAATATATGCGTATTTTATATAAAAATGGAATGTAAATGAGTCAGATGATAAGGAAGAAAAACTTTTTTAAAAATTGAATGTAAAAATATTGGGATGTTATTGAATATTAGCTGCTTCATATTAGAAAATAACACTAGAATATTAGCTTTAATATGTACAGCATACATCTGACAGAGATATTTAGTTTTAGTGTCTCAAATTATAGGGACTCAACTATCTTCTCTAGAAAATACTTGTGTCTCAATCTCATTATCAAAAGACTTTCCACATACTTTGCCTAAAATTACCTTTTCTTCATTTTAATTATACAACTCCAAATCACTTTCCTTCATTAGTATTTGATAATTATAAGCAAAGAAGCAAATATAAGAACAAGAAATACATGAGAATGCAATCATGCATTTTCCCTTCTTTCTGTTGATAGCACTGACTTCATTGAGATGAAGTGTATTTAATTTCAATTCACTAAATGACCACATTCATAACTTGAGTTCATTTCCATTTTAGGCTGATTTCTTTCAAATCTGATTCAATATGCATAATTTTTCTTTAGCATACATATCTACATTCTTTTAAACTTGTTTTTCATCTAGAGAAGGAGGGAGAAGGAAATTAACATTTATTTTGTAGCTACTTTTGACACAGCCTGTTTTTGGCATTTGACATATATCATCTCATTCAGTTCTCTCCTCAATCCTGAGAAACTGAAAATATTATTCTCATTTTAAAAATGAAAATCGGATGGCTAGGAACTAACATTCCCAAACTGCTTAATTAGGAAAAGGAAGAGTCAAAATTCAAACAAAATCATCCTTTTTCTTTAATCTTTTTCTTTCTTTTTTTTTAAGTGGCACTACATTGTCCATTTTCAGGCAAAGATTTTGCAGAAAAATCACAGGAGGCTGGGCAGTTAATAATTTTTAAAATCATATTGTTTTATCTGTGGTGTAAGTGTGAAGTCCTTATGTTAAAATGCTTATCAGAACATGACACTTGAACATGTTCCATGTTAGAATTTGGGGATGTCTCAGAATTTGCTGAAGTATGAATGTAGATTCAAAGGGAAACATTCCAAAACTACATTGTGAAGTGATTTCTCTTTTTATCTGAGCTCTCTTTTTTTTCTATTTTTTTTTTTTTGGACTGTGATAAATTGATCCAAAGAGCCCACTGAAATGAAACTAGATGAAAACCATCAGTGCATTTCACAAAACCCACAAGTATGTTAGGTTTGGGGTGACAACCAATGGAGAATGTAAGCACACTCATTTCCACTGCTAGCAATTTGATTTCATCTACCATGCCACAGGTTTCTCCAGAAGCCTTGCTTACTGGAGTTGTAACCTGCCCCCTTTGGAATTATTAAAACTCTAAGCATACCATTGGGAGACTGTGGATTGTGTATGATGATGGTATTTGTTGTTTGGTAACAACATTATAAGCATAAGGTAGTATATAGCATGTATTAAAATTGACTCCAGAAAATGTGAATTATAATCTCACATTAACATGTGAGCTCAGTCAAGTCACTTAATTGATCTCTAGTCTGCGTTCTCGTCCATAAAATAAAGGTGTTGAACAACAAAATCACCAGTCAAGTTTTCTTTTTTAAACTACTTTTCCCTAAAGAGATAAAGCAGTAAGTGAATGTAATAAAAAATGTAAATGACGCAAAAGAAAATACAATAAAAAATAATTCTCCATTCCAGCTTCCTAGTCCTTCTCCTTATATGCAATTGCTTTTGACAGATTTTGTGCATGTCGACACACATTTTCTATGCATTTACAACCAGGTGTTATAGGTAGATGTGTGTGTATGTATAACTTTCTTTTTCTTTTTAACTCAAATGGGAATATACTGCAACTACTGTTCAGCTGAATTATATAAAATGATACATGTCTTGGAGATTTAAATCTACTTTATTATTTTTAAAAGAAAATACAATAAAAAATAATTCTCCATTCCAGCCTCCTAGTCCTTCTCCTTAGATGCAATTGCTATTGACAAATTTTGGCATGTGGACACACATTTTTTCTATTCATCTGCAATCAGGTGTTATAAGTATATGTGTGTGTACATATAACTTTCTTTTTCTTTTTAACTCAGATGGGAATACACTGTAAGCACAGTTCAGTTGAATTTTATAAAATGATGCATATCTTGGAGATTTAAATCTACTTTATTATTTTTAAAAGTTGCATAGTATTTCATTGCATGGATATGCCATTATTTATTTAATCAGTTTTCTATTGACAGACATTTAAGTTTACCACAATGAACATACTTTTATGCATTATGTTACAGGCCTGTATAGGCAAATAAATATGTAGAATGAATTCCTAGAAATGAAATTACTGTTCTAAATTAATTTAAAAATGAGTTTAGAATAATTCACGCCAGAATTTTTTAGCATAAGAATCTCTTTTTGAAAAGATCATACATATTTATAAAAGTCAAAGAAATAAGAACAATAAAAAGAAGAAAGCAAAATTTATTCTAATACACAACTAAATAGAAATCACCACTTTTTACATTAGATGACTATCATAACAGATATCTATTAATGCTTTTGTAAAAGAAAGCCAGATAGATAAAATAATTTTATTTTAAAAAGAACCATGGTATGATAATTTTCAAAGTATATTACACTTAACTTTTATTTGGATCCAGCAGGATAGAAAGAAACTCCGGTGGAACTGAAGGAATCTCTCACACTTTAGATAAGTGTTTCATTGCCACAAGAGACATTAGTTTCTGAAAGTTCCTTCCAAAATTAAAAAAGAAGATTCCCAAAATACTAAGGATTAAATCCACTCTTACACAATGTTCTATTTTGTCTTCTCCTGTCCCCAACAAAGTTTTGTTAAAAAATTTTAGAAAATTTTGTTCAGGCCTATCATTTTACAATCTATTCTGCAATGATTATTCCCTTAGTTTTTAAGCCATATTTCTATATTTAACAGATTTAGAACTCATCACATTTTTTTAAAAACATGGTTCTTCTATCTTTAATTTTTAAATTTTGATTTATCTCTCAGTTACTTTGATTTAATTGACATTGTTGTTTTTCAACAAAGAGTCATATTACTATTTTCTTCTAGGTGCTTGAATGATTGACGACACGATTCAGCTGTTTTATAGAAAAGGGAAAAATTTACCAAATATAATTGTTTTAGGTCTCATTTTCCCTCAGAATGTTCTAGACATTACTATCTTTTAGAATGGAGAGCTGTAGTGGAAACTGTCTTACTCTTGTTTTACCCTACACCTTGTAAATGTCTTGCTTTGTTATGTGGATGCCTAGACATTTGTTTTTTCATGTTAAAACTCAAAAATTTAATTTGAATACATCTTAATGTAATTTTTCTTCTGTATCAACTTTTCCAGGAATATGGTATACATTTATGACCTGCATGCTTACTTCTTCCTTCATTCCAAAGAAATTTTTATATTATATTTTATAGTACTTTTACTTTTTATTAAAATTTTTTCCCAGTTCAACATTATTTACTTTATATTGAATCTTGTTGCATTTTACATCTATTTTCTTCTCTCTAATGCATTAATCTCTGTTTCTTTTGTAGTTTATCTGCAGCTTTTCCTATCAACAATTTAATTTTCAGGCATGTATATTTTTCTCTTGCTGTTTTTAACATTGCTATTAAATCTATAATGTTATTTTTTGATTCTCAATTTATTTCCTCAATGGTTAGTTCCCTTTACTTTATATTTCTATGTTTTATTATCTATTTCTTCCCCAGCTCCTATTTAAATTAATTCATGTCATTATTAAGTTCACTTCTTCCTTTCATTGTGTTTTTTTATGAGATTTAAAAGTCTGTCTTCTATTAAATTTAAATGCCCAGTTCACTCTACTTGCTATAGAGGATGGCTATCTTCTTCCATTTTTGAAATTCTACCAGGAAGTGCAGGAGCTTTTATTATGCCTGTGTTCCTACAATCTCCCCAGGTTGCTTGCCTATCCCCCTCGATATGCTTCTATCTAAATTGAGGAATACTCATGGGATTTTCAAACAGTTTGTCTTATGTTTTCCCTAGTTCCATTTTTGGGCAGTGAAAGGTTGATGATGAGCAATGAAGAACAGCATTGATATCATTTATTTAGTTCATTGACCACGACATTTGAAGATGTGGTACCCAGTTGTTACTCCTTTCTTTGACTGTTTGCTGCTGATACATGTTTTGCAACTTTGTTTTGAGAGTTATCTCATATATATATATATATATATATATATGGGCAGGGAATGTTTTAATCTGGCATTACCTTTTATGTAGAAATACTCTTCCTTCTGTGTTGTGAACCAGCTTCCAAAGTGGCAGCACCATTGTACCTTCCACCTGTGTAAACCCAAACCGCCAAATGTTTTAATCTTTGGCAATCAGATGCATAACAATGTTATTTTATTGTTTTAATGTACAGTTCTTATGAATGAGGTTAAGTGGAAATTTGTTTTCTTATTGCTTTATAAGAGCTCTTTATCTATTATGGAAAATTGCTTTTGCAAATACTTCCCCCAGTTTGTCATTTTTCTTCTGGCTTTGATTATGATGTTTTGATTATGTTTGTATTAATTTCTAATTTTTATGAAGTCAAATGATGCATTTCTCTTATATTTTTTAAGTGTTGTGACTTACTTAGAAAGCCCTTCCTTAGTCCTAGATTTTTAAAAAATCCAGAAGCTGAAAAAACAAAGATTACTCATCCCTCCTCACCCCCTCATACACCTGCTAAGCCTAAATCCATGAGCAAGGGGCTTAGCATATGTTTTAAAAAGATTTCCCTGGTTAAAACTTACTGGATCTGATGGTCTCTACTGTGTCTTCCAAATATGACATGCTATGATTGTAAGTGATACTTCACAAATAGAAGAGCGACAGACATTTTGTGAGGATGAAAAAGCACCACAGGCATTAATTTTTTAAAAAGTTGTTCTCAGTCCAGGACTTCATAACATATAAAGATTTACAAAGTATGACATATTTCTATCATGTAGAGGAAACCAGTAAAATATAATGATTCCTCTGACTGGAGGACTTTATTCAGATCAGAAAAGAAAAAAAGATAGTTACTCTCTTAATCAGAGAAGCGAATAGCTTTTGAAAATATTAATAGTGATTTGAAGAATAACATGAAACAAGAATGGGTTATTGCTAGATTTAAAACCAAGCAGATCAAAGGGACCAGAAAGAGAAGAAGGGGGGAAAATAAATATTTTGTGTAGCATTATTGTTACTGTTATCTCAGAAACACATTTTATGAAAAAGAAAAAAAAGCCTCATTAAATTATCGCAGGCATGTGCCATCCCATCTTCTGAAGGGGCTCTATTAGAGTTAGACTATTCTATCATTATTGAGGATGTTTCCTAAACAGGATATCTCTTCTGTTCAAAATGATAAGGTGGAGAACATGTAGCCAAATGAAATTATCCAAGTGGCAGAATATTCGCATATAAGATAATTTATAGTTCCTCATAAATGTTAAATCTGGGACCTGTACAATGATGAGTTATGAATTCAGTCCTTGTTAATGTTTCCTTTGCAACATGTGGTGGGAAACAGCTATTAAAAATACTAGCGTCACTATTTATTCAAAGGTTCCACATCACCAGAATAAATTGCCCGAGAGGAAACATCTTGTTCATAACGATTTGGAATACAGAGCTTAAAGTTTCATGGACTGAATGTTCAGCTTTATAATAAGGAAGCATTCATAATATATGTGTGATATTTGTTAGTGCTAAACATATAGCTAAATATTTCATGAAAGGGCTATTGTGCACTTGATTTTACAATAAACAGTTAAAACTCCTGGAGTAGATTTGATGCAAGTGGAATGTTTGCTTAGATTTAGCAGAGAGAAATCGTGTAAATAATTCATGGGGTGTAATTCGACTCAATATTTTTCCTGGCCTATGAAGCATATGAACTTACCTTTTTTTCCCCATGTAGCTTTGCTGTCTTCTTAAGGTTCCAGGTCCTTTTGGTTTGTAATTCACCTCTGGGGTCAATTTGAAAACAAATTAAGATTAGCTGAAGAAAATGTATGCCTTTTTCATTACATAATGTTGAAGGCATTCAAAAGAACCACCTGCCACTTTTTTTATTCAGAAAAACAATGAAAAAGAAGACAGGTAAGGAATGCTGAACTCAAATAGGATCCACGATTCCTGTTCTTAAGTGGCAAAGGTATTTGCCTCTGCTAAATTAAATTAAATTTGACCCCAAACTGCTTCCATATGTAGAAACTTAACTAAGAGTATATTCTTATAAAAAGCAGCTGAGTCTCGGCCAATTGGCTAAAGCAGCTCAGCTGCTAAAGCAGCTGAGCCAATCACAGCTTGCCAACTGATCAGAGCATTGTCCATATAAGGCAAATTCTGAGCTGTAACCAATCAAGCTGTTCTGTACGTAACGTCCTCTTTCTATCAATAAAGAAGGCCTGCCTACATTGCTAGGTGAAGGTTCTGAGTGCTGCCAGATTTATGAATTGGCCTTTGCTCATACAAACTTTGCTGAATTTAATTTGTTTAATGTCTTTCTTTTCTTTTTTTGAGTCAGAGTTTCTCTCTGTTGCCCAATTTGGAGTGCAGCAGAACAATCGAGGCTCACTGCAGCCGGGACCTCCTTGGCTTAAGCAGTCCTCTCACCTCAGCCTGACGAATAGCTGGAAGCACAGGCCTACGCTGTCATGCCTGGCTAGTTGGTGTTTTTTAAATTTTTGTGGCGACAGGCCTCACTAGTTGCCCAGGCTGCTCTCCAACTCTTGGACTCAAGTGATCGTCTCACTTTAGCCTGCCAAAGTGTTGGGATTATAGGTGTGAGCCACTTACCCACCTTTTTTTTTTTTTTTTTTTTACAAGTTGTTATTGGAGGTAAAGTCCGAAGTAGACCTCCTACAATCCTCAGGTCAGAAGAAGTGAGTGACCAAGTGGAAGTACCCACCAGGCCCATTGTGCTCACTGATCTCTTGCAGCAACCGGGGCGATGGGTGAGTTCTGTCTCGGGTTCAAGCTCCATGAAGTTGTGTTTTGAAAGTTTATTTGAGCTTTTTAAAAAGAATCAGACCTTGGTTCAGAAGTTGCAACAGAAACAGGACAGGGTCTTATAGGGAGGCCTCAGTTGTCTAATTGGGTCATGCAGAAACTGTACTGGGTTTAGTAAGTGGATAAGATTCCTAAAGAACAGGGAATCATGGGTTCATTTGGATCTAAGAAGGCCAGAACTCCTCCATTTGAAACTCCAGCTGATTTCATGTATTAGAACTATGCATCCAGAAACTGATTTTCTACAGAAATGGGTGAACTTTACCAAAGGTAACTTAGAATAGTCACATTGAGGCAACTTCTTCAAGGGGCAACTTCTTCGAAAGGCAAAGAGGTGCATGTGTTTACAGTTACAACAGCTAAAAAGACCAAGAGGACCTCCTCCCCAAACTGAGGGGCCCCAAAGGAAAGAATACTATGGCCTGAGATCTCTGCCTTTAATGCAAGTGGTTAGGCCATTGGAAAATAAATTATCCACTTTCACAACAGCCATTTGATGGAACCATTCGTTTTGGCCTAGAATATTTCCCCACTAAAAGACAATAATCAATCTCTTAGAAAAAAAATTCCTATGGCGAGAGTTTCAAATTAAGTTCAAAAAGTTCCTGTGTCCAAACTTACCTAATTAACACTTGGACCATTTTCAGAAAAACATGCGTAAGAATTTGTTTGTTTGTGGTTTCTCCATTCAGTCCTGCCTGCTTCTCCTATGGGGACCTCTCAGTTGACTGGATCCCCTCCTTTTTTTTTTTTTTTTAGACAGAGTTTTGCTCTTGTTGTCCAGTCTGGAGTGCAATAGCATGATCTTGGCTCACTGCAACCTCCGCCTCTGGGTTCAAGCGATTCTCCTGCCTCAGCCTCCTGAGTAGCTGGGATTATAGGTGCATGCTGCTGCACCCAGGTAATTTTTGTATTTTTAGTAGAGATGGCGTTTCACCATATTGGCCAGGCTGGTCTTGAACTCCTGATCTCAGGCGATCTGCCCACTTCGGCCTCCCAAAGTGCTGGGATTACAGGCGTGAGCCACTGCCACCTGGCCAAATACCCTCTTCTTAAACCCCTGCTGACTATATGCTCTGTCAACTCTGTCCACCTCTTTCTTGTTGTCATGATATTTACTATGCCCCCAAACTCTTTTTTGGGAAAAAACCCCAACTGATTCATTTGTCATTCAATCTTGAAAACAAACAAACAAACAAAGGCTGAACTAGTTTCTGACTGTAAGGCAAGATAGAAGTATCCATGCTGAGTCCAGGCATAGAAAATGCTTATATTTTTGTACCTGGCAGATGGCTAAAATTTTAGAATGAAAGCTATATGATCTGTTTCTATCTATATGTTTATGTATGCCTATATGTATGATATATATGTGTGATCTTTTTCTATCTCCTAATGATAGTGCCAAAACTAAATTGTGAAAGAACTCTATTTAATTGGCTTAAAGAAAAATATATGCTTATATAAATTAAACGTCCTCTCAGAAAAATAAGAACTAACCCAGATGCTTTCCAAATTCATGCGGCTTGAATAATCTTTCATAAATAAGAATATTGTTGGTTTGATTAAAATAGGCATCTCTTTAGGGTTGTCATCATTAAATGGTACAGATGCATGACTTTTCCTACCTATGTTTACTGGTAAAATAAGCTTTTTATTTCTGTATTTTAAAGTTTTTCAGCAAGAAAAATAACTTAAGATGATGGCTAGCTATTTAATGTCTTTTTTTAAAATTAGAAATCCAAGCATAACTGTTAAAAACAAATGAGTTAAATAGATATGAGGAAAATAGAATTCCTATATGAAAGACATCCTCCCTATACTACAAGGGTTTAAACATTCTTAGAATCAAGAATGGATAGTTAAGGCTGAGAGAAGTCATTATAAACAGCAATTTAAATCTCAGGTCTAGCCATAAATCCTAATAGGCTAGAGATGAAATTTTGCCTTCTTTACAGTTTCTTGTTACAAAGAGACTAAAGATATTTGGGACTATTAGTAAACATGTTCTGTGCCACACTGACAAATTGTACTATGAAAAAAACACATGCTTCTAGAATTTATGATTCATAGATTTTACAATCTGCAGATTTCTTGTGTATAGACAGTTCAGTATTGTTTACCTCTTATTGTTCATTAGAAATTAAGGCCACTAAGGATTAAGGATTCTAGTTCATATATGTAGCTGAAATTACTATGAATAAAGGGAATAACTCTATTCAAATATGCAAGGAAGGTAAGGTGTGCTTTTGGCAAGGAAATGCTATAAGGTATGAGGGGGTATTGTTTGTTAAGGGAAAAAGTGTAATTTTTGTCCTGAAGTAGAATGACTGGTTGTTTTAAAATAAGAAAGGGGAAAAGTATGAAATAAAAAAACTAAATGGATAAGAAATTGTAGGAAGCTTGTGGAAGATGAATCTTGTGAAAGGAAATTTGTGTGTGACCAAACTGGCTAAGATTAGAAGGGAATCATTCATAAGTTTTTTTAAAAATTGAGCACTAATATCAAAAGCACACTGATGCAAAACTAGAATTTGGTCACCTCTGTTAAAACAACAAAATTTTCATAGAGTATTGGGCTACTTACAGCAGGAAATTGTTGAAAGTTTTTCTTTAGCTTTTAGGTAATCCGCCTAGGAAACAAAGATTCTGTGTTTTACCAAGATGATTTCCTATGCTTCATGTTGTCTTTATTAGGCTTTTGATCACTTAAGAAACTGAGTCCTGTCTATTAAAAGCGCTAAGGTTTTTCTACAATTATGTATCTTTCTGAATTTGCCTTTGAAGTCTTTTAATTAAATAAATGACTATTGCTTTCACAGTGACCTGTGATTCTATTTTGATCAGCTGTTTTAAACCCTTGATATTTTTTAACAAATTTCCAATATTAAATTCTAAATTATTTTTTGACCCTAAATTAACTTTGGGATTTTCCAGATGGTCTCCTGGAATATCTCAAAAGGGTATCTCTCCTTATAAAGAGTTACTGTAAACTAACTGGGCTTATTTGACATATTAAATTATATGGGCAGCATTGTCAAACAATAACTAATACCAAACTTTTTTGAGTTATATTTACATCAATGTGTTATTAATATGTGTTCTAGAAATTATATGAAATTCCTAGAAATCGGATTATACCATTGGACTGGATAAAAATTCCCAGAACTTTAATGAAGAAAACTGATTAGTTTTATAAAACTGCTAACCCAATATCAAGCAGGACAAGAATAAATTGAATACCAAGGATATGCTTTGGGGGATTTTCTTGCTAAGTCAGCCAGTATGAAACTTGATTAGATATGCAATTTGAATGAACTCCACAAAATTGATCCAAGTCCAATTACCTATGATAACCTACTTAATAAACAGTGCTATACCCCTAAGTTGTAGAAATAAAACTGGTATTTAAGGTGATGTAAGTCCAGTGTTAAGTGTGAGGAGCCTGGGCAGCTGCCTGGTCCTTCCTGAGTCTTTAATTTTTCCATTATTAAAAGCTCTGCACTCTAAGACTCATCATGAAGTAAATAAAATGATAAAAATTATTTTAAAAATTGATGGGATGACTGTTCTAAAATTAATTAAATGGTTCGTAACCAATGTTTGATTTGTCAAATCCATAATTCTGGTAAGGCAATAAAAACTTCAGGTGATACATTTCTAGCACCTGTTGGATATTGGAACACTTACAGATGGATTTTCTTCAATTGCCACTTTCCATGCATGTTTTCCTGTTGCATGAAAGATTTTCCATGCAGGAAGGCTAATGCTTAACAGTAGCTAAATGCTTACTAGAACATATGTTTTCCTTATGGGGCATTCCTGGAGAATTTTCCAGTCGTAGAGGTACTCATTTCACTGGACAAGTTGTAAAACAGTTAAGTAAGGTATTACAAACACAATGGAATTAGGCAAAGCTAATAGAATCAATTGTATTACCTTGGTAAAAGGTATTACTGACTGATGGCAATCAGACCTACCCTTAGTGGAAAATACAGATTAACTCCTTATGAAATAGCTACTGGAAGGCATATCCTCCTAATAATAGCAGCTCACATGTCTCCTGCTCTTACAAACTCTGACATGACACAGTATTGCAAGGCTTTAATGCATTATGCCAAAGTACTAGAGAAAGATTGCCCTTGAACTCCATTGAAGGGATCATCCTAAGTTTTTCTCTGTAGCAAAATTTTAGGGCCTCGAGTCTTGGATCCTTGAGTTGTGGGCTTCTCTCAACTCAAAAAGGCACCTCCAGACTCTTATAGGCTCATTGGAGACCTCGAGGTAAAACTGACCAAAGAGGTTTCTCTTCAGAAGCAGATGGCATTCTAGATATGGACAGCTTTCCCAAAATCACAGATCATCAAGACTTCTGTCTTCTGTCACTGTAAGATCTTTGTCCCTTTCTCCTCATATTTCTTTTCTCTTTATATGTGGCAAGATAATGTGATAACTAAGATTTCATAATTGATAGCTTCTACAGGGAACTTAACTGAATGCTGGGCAGGACATGTTAAATCTAAATTATTATGTGACCTTAGAGATTCTCTGGTTTGCCCTGTAACAAATTTCACTGATATTCCAAGTGTGGCTATCTGTTCAAATTGCTCATCTGGTCCTTTATATAGGGTTAGGTTTTTAGATTTATGAGTTCGGATTCCCTGTTTAATTCTAAGAGTAGATAAAATCTATAATGAGGGTTTTGCAGTAAAATTATGCCAGAAATTGACTTAGAAAACCAAAGTAAAGATAATTCAACAGTTTGTAGGCAAATTTATAACATTAATCCCTTGTCAGTAGCCTCCAACCATGCAATGATTCAATAATGGAGCCTTAGATAAATATTACTAGTGCTTCTCTACTGATGACTCCTAATGTATAAGGCATCCCACAGGGATCTGTCTGTTGTGCCCCTCTAAGATATATTTTTATCTGTGCAAGATTTAATAACAACCATATGTGTGGGCAACTTCATGTCTCAATAATTAAAAAAAAAAAAGGACCAATGTGGATTAAGGATCCTAAGAATAGTGTCACTCCATAACCAATTGGAAATTTCACATTGGTCTAAACCTCATAATTTGTAGTATGAAATAAAGAGGAATTTGCCAGAAGGCATAAATGCCTCTAAATGGGCATCTTTTGGAAGAATACTCCTTTCCTGGTTTGGTATAAATGTAAATAAAGTTTGATTAGAAATCTATGTTAAACATTAGCTACTATAGCTGACTCTACCGAAAAGGCTATAGTTACCCAGCAAACTTCTTTAAATTTTCTTGCTTGAGTTGTTTTAGATAACATAATTGCTTTGGACTATCTGTTGGCTGAATGGGGGGAGTGTGTGTGATAGCTAACACCTCCTGCTGCACTTGGATAAATACATCTGGTATGGCAGAAACTCAGTTGCAAGAAATCAACAAACAAGCTACTTGATTAAAACAAGTAGATTCCTTTTCTGGTTCATTTTTGATATATTTGATTTTGACCAGTTCAATTTGTGGGGGCCCATGTTAAGGAATATACTTCAATCTCTCAGCATTATTTTTTGATAACCATCATAATAGTCTCCCTGGTGTACTGTATCCTCTCACGAGGTTTAAATGTTCGTATGTAGCCATCCGTTGTATGTCAAATGGTCTCACTACACTTAGAAAAACAAAAATATGAAGAGAACATAAAGAATCATCCAAGTGACTTGTTGTTGTGAAGTATGAACCTCATACTGAGAACAAACAACCATTATGATGGTGACAGAGGGTGGCATCAATGCCCAAGGTTTTGGTCAAATCTCTCAAAATTGAGAACGAGACCAAAGAGGGGAAATTGTTTTAAATTAATTTTGGCTTAAAGCTGTCTCTGTATGTAACAAACTGCAACCTAACTTAAGAGTATATTCTTGCGATAAGTAGCTGAGTCTCAGCCAATCATAGCAGCTGAGCTTCAGCCAATCATAGCAGCTGAGCTTCAGCCAATGAAAGGTTGCCGACTGATCAGACCACGTCCATATAAGGCAAATGCTGAGCTGTAACCAATCAAGCTGTTTCTGTTGTCACTTTATTTTTCTGTCTGTAAATATGCCTGCCCACATTGCTGGGTAGAGGAGGTTCTAAGTGCTTCCCAATTCATAAATTGTTCTCTGCTCAAATAAACTCTGCTAAATTTAATTTGTCTAAACTTTTTCTTTTAGCATGTCTGGCTTCTCTCTCCTACAAGCCAAACATAATTAGGCACAAGGTTAATTGCAAGACATGAAAGAAAAATATGATGACTTAGGGTAATGATGGCATAGGATAAGTTGCACATTACTAATTTAAACTATGACACTTAGGGCCATCCCTGGGGTTGCGTAGGGTTCTACACCCCTTCTTTTGGCAATTGTGTTAAAGCAATTAGGTACCAAAGAATATCGTAAGAAGCCTTGAAAGAAAAACATAGAAAAATGTGAGGGGGAAGCCCAGCCATTTTTCCTAGTGATATTGAAGTCTTTGTAGACCTTCGAGTTGCCAAGGCCATCGTCCTCTCACCTACCAACTTCTTTCGAGAACAATTTTTGACTAATTTCCTGCTCATCATTACTTATTAGAAACATAAATATGTGTTCCATTTTTAATGATTGTTAAACTATAAAGAGGTTCTTGGTTATTTCCTTTCTTTGATTTGTTCTTGATATTTCTTTTTATAAATTTTTTTTTTTTTTGAAACAGGGTCCCACTTTGTCACCCAGGCTGAAGTGGAGTGGCATGATCATAGCTCATTGTAACCTCAAACTCCTGGGCTCAAGCAATCTTCCTGCTTCTGCTTCCCAAGTAGCTGGGACTACAGGTTTGTACCACCATGCGAGGCTAATTTTTAAGAAAACTTTTAGTAGAGATGGGGTCATGCTATTTTGCCCAGACTGGTCTTGAACTCCTGGTCTCAAACAATCTTCCTGCTTTGGCCTCCCAAGGTGCTGGGATTACAGGTATGAGCCACCAGGCCTGGCCTAATATTTCTTTTGAATGTAGCAAAGCAAATCTTATTTTAAAATTTGCTAGTGATAACCCATTCACTAAGTGTAATTTGAGTCATCAGATTTTTTTTTTCTAGTGTGGATTGTATGAAATAGGCTTCTGAGAGAATGATTGCCCTGTTCTTCCTCCCCTACCCCAACCACACAGACACACACAGAAGGAGAATTGTCCCCAAGTCTGCAAGCAGGAAAAAACCTCAACTGAAGGATACAGAACCTTAAATTAGAGAAGGGGAAACAGTTGTTTAGGAAGATGTCTATATCAAGACCACTAAAATTTAAGATTATAAATGAGTGCTACAAAAATTCTTTCTTATCTGCCTTTGTGTGTCCAAGGTAGAGAAGGGTATAATGAAAAGTGTGTTTCCTCAGTGAGCATCCTATAGTTATGATGCAATTTTCAAAAGCTCTGTGAGCCAGAAAATGTGAATTCTAGTCTCAGCTTCAACACCAATTAGCTGGTGATTTTGGACCATTTCCCCTTCAGTTTCCTTATGCATAAGTTGATGGAGCTGGTTATAAGTAATTCTAAAATCCTTTCCAGCTCTCATCTCCTGTTGTTCAAATGGAGTGTTACCTGAGTTTCAGTCTGAGGCATATCAGAAATGAGCCAGAGTTGAACTACCAGATTCCATGGAAGCGAGTTGCACTCCTTATAATATGAACACTCTCTCCACTGGGCATGAGCTTGCTGAGGAGTGACAAAAGTTTCTTTGCTTGACCAAACTTAAGTCTCTTGAAACTTCTCCTAGGCCTGTCTGTGAACTTTCTTATAAAAGTCTAGTGTTAGCCAGAACCCTGCTAGGTAAGTTTATTAAGACTCTACTGCCCCTGGTATCTGATCACCTTCGATGTCAGATTGTGTTCCTCAATCCTCCGCCATCCCCCAGGTGATGTCTGATCATGCTGGCCAGTTTTCAGCAAGAATCCTGTTGGATTGATTTAGCCAGATGTCTCTTATCCCTGATGTTTTCTCTTAATAATTTTTCATCCACTGACCCCACCCTGCTCTTTGGCTATAAATTCTCAATTGCCCATCCTGTACTTGAAGTTGAATCCAATTTCTCTCTTCTGTTGCAAGCCCCAGTTACCATGGTTGTATGCCTATTGCGATGGTTCTGAATAAAGTCTTCCTTATCATGTGTTGACAAGTATCATTGAATCTTCGTTTCTAATAGGAGGAAGGATTCCGAGGAGCAAGGACCAGGGAGGGGTACTTTATCTAGGAACAGAGCCTGGGAAGCGGGAAGGTCCATTAGCTATGGCTTCCTCATCATCGACAAATATGCCATCTTTGATGATGATGATATTTGCTTTAATATACCCTGGAAGGCCTGTGGCTATTTCAGTTGCTGCCAAAGATTCTATAAATATATCAATATATACATTGTAATATGATCATTACCATATATGATATGGTAATACCATATCAATTACCATACATGATATAGTAATACCATATCATGTATGTCAAGCCACTTTATATTATACCAGAAGGATTTCAAAGACCAGAGAATGAGCCCTTGTTGCTTTCACCCTGTGAGTTCCATTGCCCTGGACAGATTACCTTTAAACATGTTGATCTGCAGACCACTTCAACTTGGCCAGGCCACCCTTGCATCCCTCTCCTCTCCCCCAAACCATCAGTGACAAGTCCATGTAACTCCCTTTCCCCACTCTTCACTGCTAATGACCAGAGCAAAATCAGACAAACCAACAATCAAAGACCAAATTTCTTTAAGTAAATGGGAAGAAAAAAATATTTTAAATGAGACCAAAGAAGACTGCAGTAGGTAAATCATTTTATCCCAAGCACTGGCATACGACAAACTGTAAGATTTCAAGAGTCCACGTGTTTTCTTGAGGAGCCTGGAAAACATACTTTGAGAACTCTCTCCCTGAAGCAAGCTGTTTGTCCAAACAGGATCATCTGCCGCTCTGTTTTACTTTTATTTCCCAGTAGCCAAAAACTAGGGTTCTGAACAAGTTCAGAGGCTCACCCACCTCTTTCTGAGTCACTGCTTTCTGATTTTCCTTGGAGTGTGTCCATTCAGGCACTGACCAGTATTGAACCTATTTAGCTTATAAGACCTGGCAGTTTCATAGTCAAAGGTGGATTAAGAGGCAGTTCATCAAAGTTCAAACCATGATAAGAGATCTGGCATGAAATGGGAGGCTGGACTTGCCAATAAAGGGAGGTATTCTTTTGGGAAAGGTTGGCATGTTTATGGTTCTTGAGGTTATGTGAGCTCAGTTTTTCCCCTTAAACATCTGCCACAGGTGCTGGGGAAACACTGCTTGTATTTTTGTATGAACATGGTGTAAATAATGTCCACTTTCAATAAACTTTTAAAAATGAAACAGCTGCCATGCAGGGCTTAAAAACAACTTGTGACTTCCCGTAAGTCTGAGAGGACGTTATCACTATTGTCCATTTAAAAATGTTACCCCTCCTCTCACCTTCACCATGGGTCTATAGCCCTATAAAATTCATAGCCCTCGACTCTGTTTTTCACAAATACATGGCAATGGCTTCAATAAACAAATAAACCACTTTTTCTGTCTTCTTGGAGGAAATGCTGAAGCTACAGCATTTAGCACTGTCCTGGTAAAAACACTCTATGCCTTATAATTTAAAAAAAAAAAAAAAAAAAAACTCTGGTACTCGGTGGGAGTGCGGGGAGGCTTTTAATAATGTGTGTAACTGCCTCTCTTTTGTATGTTGTTTGTCATATGTTGTAAGCCACAACAGCTAGGACTTTATCTTCTAAATTCTTCTATGATTCCTGAAGATTTGGCCTTGGGCAAGGAAGCAATCTGTAAAGCCTATGCATGTAATACATATTAAGTGTGAGTTTCCAGGCACTTATACATGTTTTCTTTCTTAACTACACAGGATTTTCTTTTTCACCATTCCAATAGAGTTAAAGGCAGAGAAAAGTTTTCCTTCTATGCAACAACAGGCTCTGCGCACATCCTGGGAGCAGATCGGTAGCATCCAAGAGACAATGGGGTTCTATTCTCACTTTTAATAGAATGAATGTAGTTTACTCTTTAAAGATTTTATTTCAAAAGATAAGATGTGAAATGATGGAACAAAAATAATCCAGAACATTTTGCATGTTATGTGATTTTTTGGTGTGTGTATAAAGACTCTTAATAGCCACTAGATTAATTGATTGAGTCAAAGTTCGTTTATGCAGATTACCAGTTTACCACTCTTATCCTGGTGAATTAAGGCCAGTGGTTTTCAACCAAGGTAAATTTGCCCTCCCAAGGGACACTTAGCAATGTCTGGAAACATTTTTGGTTGTTACAACCTGGAGAGAAGTGCGACTGGTATCTAATGGGTAGAGGCCAGGGACGCTGCTAAAACATCCTCCTGCCCAACACACACAATAAGGAACCATCCTATTGAAATGTCAAAATTGAGAAATGTTGGGGAAAAAAGTGACAGTGAACACAGGGTTGAAGACCAAGAGGTTAAAGAGGGCATAGGGGATCAACTTGAAGAGTGCCATCTTCAAATGCCAGTTCCTGGCCCATCATCAAGCAAGAAAGAGAATCCTCCTTCAAGGATACCATAATAGAGTCTTACACAGCAGCAGAACTGATAACTGATGATCCTACCCCACTGATTAGCCCAGACCCCTATGGTGTCTCTACCACTCCTTAAGCCATCTCTACTAGGCAGATCCTGACATCCACGAAGGATAGTTACAAAATTCTCTGGGCATTTCCATGGTTCACTCCCTTGATTTTTTAATTATTTATAAGAATATTTGTTTATTTATAAGAAGATACAAGCTAATGATGGCCATTTAAAGAATACAGAAAGTATGTAAAGTCAGACAGAATCTTCTGCCTAGTCTTTAATCATTCCCCCATTTTGCTGATGTAACATTATTGAAACCTACTTACAAGTAGTTTTACTTCCCATTTTACCTCCAAATACTGCAATTACTGTGAAATTTTTTTATTTAACAAATATAGACACTTTTTAATCTTAAATCATATAGATTGATCTTGTAATTTTTAAATTGGCTATGTAATATTCTGTAGAATAAATGTACCATAATTTATTCAACTATACATCTTCTATTGATCTGTTTTTTTCAGTTTTTCTTTCTGTTATAAACTGCAAAAATAAACACATTTGTACATATAATTTCAAGTACTAGTATTTTTATCTATTTATTAGTACTCTTATTTCTGTTGGATTCCCAGATGGGATGGCTGGGACACAGATTATGCATTTTTTTCAAAGTATTACTATTTTTATTATGGTATAGAATTGTACTTTATATATTAGCTCATTTTATAGCAAAATATTTTATGTGCAACTGTAGAGAAACCACTGCATTTTCTTTTTCTATAGAAAATAGTAAAAATGATTACATTTCCCAGGCTAGCCCAACAAGCTCATTTAAACCAAATAGTACCTGAATACATTATACACTTATAAATATGGTTTGGTTTCTTGGATCCCAGGGAAAACTTTAGTTTCATTTATTGAAACAGCCATGTTGTTCTTTAAGTTATGTGAAGTGAAATTCCTATTAATCTTCCCTTTTAGTCTTGATTTATGCCTGATTATTTTTCTTTATGCTAATCCACAATCCATAACAAGGTTTTTGCTGTTCTTTTCTGAAGGACAAATACGATATGGTTTAATCTGCTTGATAAGGTACCCATGCCTGTCCAAATAATGAAATATCTTGGTTGTTATTAAAGTGTGCCCAATATTTGGGCAAAACCAGAATCTAATAAATTTCCCTGTCCCCTAATACACACAGCTTAATGGGAAGCCATGAGGAACAGGAGTAAAGTGGTAAAACTGGCAAGTGGATCAAGAGAATTCTCAAACCAGAGGCAAGAAACATCTAACCAGGATTCAAAGGCAGAACCGAAGTTCAAATAGAAAAAGGGTGGTTTTGCTTTTTTTTTTTTTTTTTTGAGACTGAATCTCGCTCTGTTTTCCAGGCTGAAGTGCAGTGGCGCAATCTTGGCCCATTGCAAGCTCCGCCTCCCGGGTTAGCATGATTCTGGTGCCTCAGCCTCCTGAGTAGCCGAGATTACAGGTACCTGCCATCATGCCAGACTAATTTTCGTATTTTTATTAGAGACAAGGTTTCACCATGTTGGCCAGGCTGGTCTCAAACACCTGACCTCAAGTAATCCACCTGGCTTGGCCTCTCAAAGTACTGGGATTACAGGCATAAGCCACTGTGTCTAGCTAAAGGATGTTGCCTCAAGGATCAGGAGCTAAACTGGCTATCAGAGCCCCTAGAGATTATGCATTTCTAACTCTTAACATTACTGCTATATGTTTTTAGAAGTTGTAGTGATGTAGCCTCAATGAGTACTCATTTTCCCACAATTTTGCCAGTAAAAGTTAGTCAACTTCTAGATTATTTAATATCATCGAATACATTCTTATAACACTATAAAATAGCCCACTATTGTTTCTTGTATCATGTGCAGATATATATGTGTGTACACATATATGTATATTACAACATTTATTCCTTTAATCTGGACTTTATGTATGATGTGAAATAAAGGTCTAATTCTTATTGTTCAGAATGGAAAACCAAACTAGGCTCAAACTGATTAAATAAATAGTTTGAGCCTACCTCATTGCCATAGATTTGAAATTAGATCTTTATCATATACTAAGTTTTCATAATACCAGTATTTGTTTCTGAGCATTCACTTATGTTAATTATTTTCACTTCTGCCAATACCATACTGTTTTGATTCTTGTAGCTTTATAATAAATTGTGCTATCTACCAAGGCAAGTTGCTCTTGTTTTTTTTTTATTGTGATAAGATATACATAATATAAAACGGACCATTTTAACTATTTTTAAGTGTGCAGTTCAGTGGCATTAAGTTCATTCATGTTGTGCAACCATCACCATCCATCTCCAGAACTTTTTCACCTTCTGCAACTGAAACTCTGTGCCCATTAAACACTAACTCCCCATTCCTTTCTCCTGCTAGCCCCTAGCAGCCACTATTCTACTTTTTGTCTCTATGAATTTGACTACCCTAGGTATCCTATATAAGTGGAATCATATATTTGTCCTTTGTGACTGGCTTATTTTACTCAGCATAATGTCGTCAAAGTACATCCATGCTTGTAGCGTGTGTATTACTTTCCCTTTTAAGGCTAAATAACTTTCCATTGTAGGTATAAACTGCTATCCATTCATCATACAGAGATTTTTGGGTTACTTTCATCTTTTGGTTATTGTGAATGATGCTGCTATAAACATTGGTGTACAGTATTTCTTCAAATTTGTGCTTTCACTTCCTTTTGGTATATATTTAGATGTGGAATTGCTGGATCATATAGTAGTTTCATGTTTCATTTTTTGAGGAATCACCAAGCCACTTCCTAGAGCACCTGCACCATTTTACCTTCCCACCTGCCACGCACAAGGATTCTAATTTCTCCCCATCTTTGCTAATGCTTAGTTTCTATTTTTGTAAATAATAATGTTGTAGTAAATATAAAGTGGTATTTCACTGTGGATTTGTTTTGCATTTTCCTAACGATTGGTGATGCTGAGCATCTTTTCATGTGCTTGTGGCCCATTTGTGTATCTTCTTCAGAGAAGTGTCTATTCAAATCCTTTGCCCAGTTTTCAACTGGGTTGTTTATTCTTATTGTTGTTTATGTAAGAGTTCTTTATTTACTCTGGAAAGCAATCTGTTATCAGATAGATGATTTTCAAATATTTTATTCCATACTTTGGGCTGCTTTTTCACTCTATTAGTGTTCTTTAATGCATAACATTTTTAATTAGATGAAGTCTATCCTATTTTTTCTTTTGTTGCCTGTGCTTTAAGCATCATAGCCAAGAAATCATGGCCAAATCCAACGTCATGTAGTTTTCTCCCTATGTTTTCTTCTAAGAGTTTTACAGTTTTAGCTGTTCTATTTACGTCTTGATCCATTTTGAGCTAATTTTTGTATGTGGTTAAGGTGAGGGTTCAACTTCGTTTTTTTGCATGTTAATATTCAGTTTTCCCATCACTTTATAAATGTCTGTTCTCCATTGAATAGTCTTGGCATCCTTGCTGAAATTCATTTGACTATACCTGTGAGGGTTGAATTCTGGGCTCTATTTTGTTGTGTGGCTCTATATGTCTGTCTTTGTGTCAGTGTCACATTGCTTTGACTATCACAGCTTTGTAGTAAGTTTTCATCTTCTTTTAAAATTTTACTTATTTCTCAAAAATGTCATGGCTATTCTTACCCATTTTCTATTCAGGTTGAAGTTTAGAATAAATTTGTCTGTTGGGCTTTGGAATAATAAATAGAAAAATCTGGGAGTAATTGGTAGCTTCACAGTATGGCTCTTACTATCTAGGATCACAGCTATTCTCTTTTTTATTCAGATTTTGTTATATTCCTGTATAAAGTTTTATAATTTTCACCAGTCTTGCATATTATTAGTTTTATTAGTTCTTATTAGTTTTTCAAATAGATATGTTGATCTTTTAATGAAGTTTTTTTCTCATTACATTTTCTTATTAATCATTTTTGGAGTTGAGAAAAGATTGTGTTTTAATTTTGGTGTTTTATCTGATTATCTAATTGAACATCTTTATTTGTTTTAATATTGTTCCATTGTTTCTCTTGAATTATTTGGATATATTAGATTATATTATTGCCCACAAATAATGTTGTCTTTTAAATTCTAATACTTATCTCATTAATTGCTCATGTCTTATGATGTTGCCTGGTGCCTAGTGAATAGTATTCCTTAGCAGTAGTCATAACAGTCATTATTGTCTTTTTCTTGAGTGTATCTAATGTTCACCAACAAGTACGATGGTAGCTACAGGTTTCTGATTGAGAGCCTTCATCCAGTAAGAAAGTATTTTCCTACGTTTGGAAAAAAATACTGAACTTTATCATGTAATGTATCAACATGGATTGAGATAATCATTATTTTTATCTTTAATTTCTTAAGGTGCTAAATTGTATTCTTATTTTCCTAATTTTGAACCATCCTCGTGGTCCTGGAATAAACCTTCCTTGGTCACTTTGTTTTGCATTATAATGCTTTACTAGATTCAATTTAGTAATATGCAATTTAAGACTTTTTGCATTTATATTCATGAGTTAGGCTTATGCATCATTTCCTTTCCTGTGCTCTGTTGCTATTGGGAGTTTTGCTCACTTTCTGCTGTGAGTTAGACTTTTTTTTTTTTTTTTTTTTGGGCTATGAAATATCTTAAGTAATAGAAATTATTTGTTTTTGAAGAATTAGTAAAACTCAAAACAGGAAGGTGACCCGTTTCTGTTTCTCGAAGGAGTTCTGTTTCTTCAACTATATTTTTAGTGCCTTTTCTGGTTATTGGTCTAGTTACTATTAAAAAACAAAACAAAACAAAACAGAAAAACCTTTCTTGACAAAATTTTGAGCATTTGCATTGTCTTAGGATATGATCCACTTTATCTACATTTTCAAGTATATCTGCATAAACCTTATACAGTGCTCTCTTATGGTTTTAAAATTTATTATACTTATATCTAAACCTCTGTTCTTATTTCTAATATTATTTGTGTTTCCTTTTTTCCTTGATTATATTTGCTATAGGCTAATCTGTCTTCATCTGATAATCCTTTGTTTTTATTAGCCAACTAAACTAATGATTATTTTTTCTATTTTAAATCTCTATCTCTATACACATACCTGGTAATATTATTATTTTTTTTGGTTAGTAGGCCCATTTGTTCTTGTCCAGCTTCTAGAATGTGCATTTAGTTTACTTATTTCCAGTCCTTTCTTGCTTTCCATGAAGTCCCAAATGCCCCCAAATACGGATGTGTAGTGTTCTCAGTATCATTATTTTATAAATAGTATGTAATATCAATTATAAATTTCTTTTAAATTAAAGACCAATTTAGGAGAAGTTTTTATTTTTGCAGTGGATAAATTTTATTTTGCCCATTTTCTGTTGTTAATGTTTAGTTTCACTGCATTATAACTGTAAAATATGGTTTGCATGATTTCTACTATTGAAACATCTCTTGAGAATATTTTTCTGATCTAATATATTGTCACTTTTATAATCATTCCATGGGTATTTGAAAATAATGTTTATTCTGCTATTTTTGTTACAGAGATGTCTATAAATTATTAAATCAACGATGTTAATTGTGCTGTTCATATCCTCATTTTGGGAATGTGATTATTCTATCGATTTCTGAGAGAGGAGTATTAAAATTTTTCATCATGATATTGGTCAATTGCTTTTTTGATTTCAAACCGATTTTTTTTAAAAATGTAGTTTGATAGTTGAATATTAAATGCACTGAGTTCATATCTTTTTTATGGATTATACTGTCTTTGTCTTATTTAATGCATCTTGTCTTGACTAACTATAATGTTGCCATTCCTGCTTTCTATTATTAGCATTTGCCTACTATATCTTTGTCCATCCCTTTATATTTGATCTTTCGGAATCATTTTGTTCTAGACATATCTCTTGGAAACAGATATACCTGGATTTTGCTTAAAGAAAACCTAATCTGAAATTCTCTGTCTTTAAATTGAGAAATGTATCTGTTGCCATTTACTAGAAAAATGAAAACATTCGGTCTCATTCTGACATCCTGTTTGGTTTCCTATTTTTATGTAAATTAGTTTTTTACCCTTTCCTGGTGTGATCAAGTTTCCTTTATTGTTATTTTTTCATTTCCTGGTTTGAAGGGTATACATACTACTACTATTCTATTCACCCAGGGCTTATCCTTATTTTTAAATAACATATTTAAACATGTTTCTTTCTATCAATTTCTAACATTAGTCAGTATCTTTTACCTCCTTTTAAATAAGACAAGATTGTGAAACTTTGCCTCTTCCTTCTTGTCTATTCCACTACTTCACTGGTGTTGACACAGGCAGAAATTTTGTTTCAACCTTGTATTGATTTTTTAAACATCTTGCCTCTATTTTACAATGAAATTTTTTTTAAATAATTGGACTAAACAGAACCATTATGAATCTTTATTTTGATCTGATTGTAACTTTTGTGAGTTCTTAACTTACCATTGTCCCTTCACTCTCATGCTTTCCTCCTCTTTGGATTCCTTTTTAATTTTTCTGGCATACAATCTTAAATAAGATTTTAGAGAGGCTTTGTGGGTGGTGCATTTTCTGAGTCCTTGAGTGTCTGCAAATGGCTTTATTGAGTTATTGGGAATAGAAATGGAGAACCCACATCTTTTTCCTTCTGAACTTTGAAGCTATTTCTCTACTATATTTTAAGATTCTAATTTTGGTTATTTTTTGAGTGAAAAGATGAAACAGGTGTGCAGTGATTTATTTAGTTGTCAAGCTACTATACTTTAGGCACAATATTAAACTACAGGAATTCAGAGAAGGTAACACTGATCTATAAATGAATGTCTGTGGGAGAAAGGAGAACAGGGTGACTACATTTGCTTAGAGTAGTCTTTTTGCAAAGGAAACATTTAAGACGGGTAGCGAAGCAAAAGCAGAAACTTACAAGATAATTTATAATCTCATCTTTTTCATATTCTGGTTCTTATGTTAAAATGATAGAATTAGATTAAATAAGTTTAGACTAGATTAGAATTACATAGAATTTGAAATAATTATGTTTTCCCCAAATATAAATAAATCTTATTCCTGATCTAGTATCTAAGTATATACTTTTCCCTTTATTAAATTTTCTAGGGCAGAGGTTGGCAAACTAAGACCCACCACTTATTTTTATAAATAAAGTTTTATTGGAACAGCTATTCTCATTCACGTATTTATTGTACAACAGAGAATTGAGTAGTTGTGACAGAGGCTGCATGGCTCACAAAGTCTAAAATATTTTCTGTTTGGCATTTTACAGAAAACACTTGCTGACTGCTGTTCTATCTAGGATATCTTCAGTGTGTAGATGATCAGAGTTCATGTCAGCGTTCCTACAAGCCAATGAAGGTAGGATTCAACAGTAAGTCTTGACTTCCTTAAGGTGTCTGATGAGTATGTTTATACAAGTTCAAGAAACAAGTTTGCCTATATTTTATATTAAAAGAAATTGAAGCTTATCTCTCAATCGTGCATAACTGTCAATAATTACTTGCCCTTTAAATGAGTTTCTTCTTTCCATTTTGTTTCTTTCTCGTGTTCTAGGCATTGCGCAATTCAGCTTTGCGGTTTTCGTTTCTTTGACTTCGTGATGTGAGGGAAGCTGGCATGTTTTCTAATGTGCTGTTGTGTGGGCTTGGGCTGTTGATTGCTTTTGGCCTAGGTGCTGTGCAGAGCTCCAAGGTTTGGCTTTGTAAACGCTGCCTGGCAAAACGGAAACATTTTGTGAAATTTGACAAATGTCACACACACCCGCACACACACATTTTAAATTGCAAAATTCTCCCCCCTTGGCGCACAGTTTTCCTTGGGTTTTTATTCTTCATAATAAATCTTTAACCATCTTCGTGTCTATATGAGCTCTTTAGTGGATGGACGTGCTTTTGCTTTGATGAGACTTGCAGTTAAAAAGCCCTTGTTTTCCAGGATATACTTATTGTTTTCCTTTTCTCAAAAAATTAGTGTGATCTTTTATTCCAATGAGAAAGCAGTCTTATTTCATTTCCAACTGGTTTCTCAGACAAAGATTCCCACCGGAAACCATTCTCCAACATGGGACCCCTAGAAACTGACCTCTTGGCTTCTCTCCTCTGAACTCAGAGTGAGACACAGGGGAGTGGAATTCAGAGAAAAACTGGGTGAATTAAATTCTTTTTGTGCATGAGTTAAAGCATCTAAGAAACTATAATATGAGTGCTTAATCTCAAGAAAAATCTTGGTATATTTTAGTACATTTTCCTTCATAGGTAGCTAAAAGCACTTTACAAACAAATCATTGACTTTAGAATGAGGGGACAAATATGATTGTCCCTAGGTCACAGATGACATTAAATCCTGGGGAGGTAAGCTTTTGCTTAAGGTCATTCAGGGCGTCAGCAGGGGTGAGGCAGGCTTTAATTTTATGGTTGGGGTACCTGTTTCAAGTCTTCTGCCAATTTTAAGACATGCCTCTGGCTTAAGAAAAGTTTTCCAATTTGACTACCCTAATTTGCATCCCTCTCTGGATTTCCAGCTCTACTTTCTAGTTTCCTGGCACTCTAATTACTCAGGTGTTACTTCTGACAATGACCCCCAACTCTCATCCCTTCAGCTTGACTCCAGGGTCCTCGCACCTGTGAGCTGCCATCCCTGGCAGCCTTGATTAGACGGGCTCGGATGCCCTATGTAATGAGCAGAGCCCTTCCTGGTTCAGACCTTTTAGGGCAACAGCAATTTGGCAGCCCTCTCTAGATCCAGGGTTGCAAGAGCAATCAGGTCTAACGGGACTGCTTCAGCCATACTGTTGAAATGCATCATATTGCCTGGAGAGCAGACAGTGCCATTCAGAAACTCTAAAGAGAAAATGTAGTGCCTTTATTTTGTCAGTTACAGATCTGGCTTTTCTCCTAAGTCTCCAACTGTCAGAGAGAAAAAGAAACTAAGTGTTCGATTCCATAATTTTAATAGTGCCATAGGTTATGCTCAGTGTTTTGGTGTGTTGCTTAGAATCTCTCATGGAAATGTTAGGGCTAAAAGTGTGTGCTCCGGAGACAGATTGACTGGGTTTAAACCATGGCGTTGCCTTTGAGTCACTCTGTGGCCTTGCACAAGGGACAGGGACACTCTGCACTTCAGTTTCTCTGTGTGTAAACCGGAAAAAAATCTACCTCTGCAACACCCAGTTTGGTAGCCACTAGCCACATATGGCTACTTAAACTTAAATTTAAAGTAGTTCTTAATAAAATTAAACCCTGTTAATAATTCAGTTTCTCAGTCACACTAGCCACATTTCAAGTACTCAGTAGCCACATATGGCTAGCAGCTACTGTATTGGAGAGCTAAGAGATTAGAACAGTAGACCACTGCTGTCCATTGTAAAGTTCTGCTGGATTGCACTGGTCTACATCACAGGGTTATAATATGCAGTAAGTGAATTATGCAGCTAAAGTGCTTAGAACAATGCCTGGCAAGTGGGAAGGATTCAATACGTTTAACACGATCCTACTCTTTCCCACTCCCCTTCAAAACGGTGGCCAGGTGTACTGGAGAAAGGTTAGAGGTACGCCACTTTCTGGTTCCTATATTTTTACTAATGCTTTATTTCCTGTGCCACTTTGTAAGTTTCGATGTCTCAAGGATTTCTTATTTTGTAAAGAAAGACACCACAGCAGAATGGCTATGAATGAGTGTTTTAAAGCCAAACTGCCTGTTTTGAATCCCAGTTCTGTCACTTGAGTAGCTGTGTGATCTTAAGCAAATGATTTATTCTGTCTCAGTTTCTATGTATATGAAATAAGAGGACTAATATACACAATTGAATAAAATCCCTCAAAGGTTGTTGGGAGATGAATTGATGTAAGTAAAGTACTTTGAATGGGACCTGGCACCATAAGTTCTCAAAAAGTATTATCTCTCATTAATATTAAATATTAGTATTTTTTTCCTGTCCTCAGCTCATCCTCAAAATGGCAATGGAGCCTCCTGGGGGAAGTGTATGACTTGGCCTCTTGGTGGGGAGAGTTGTCGGAGTACTCCCATTCATCTGGTCTTTGGGGTGATATCCTTTTGTCTCTCTCCTGGCTTCTGCAGTGGACGGGATTGGTAGTTGATTTGTCTTGTGGTTTAGTGAGTCTCAGCATGGCTAGGGAGCTACAGCCCTTTCTGGCTACATGGTCTTTTCATGGCTCTCGCTGGTGCTACAGACCCATCGTATCCCTACCTTACCTTCCTTTGGTCTCTGGTTGGGCAGTCACCCCCAGCCTCCACTGCAAGTCTCTCTCCATCTCATCATTGCTGGCCCCTGGGCATTCCACCCTTTTCTACCAAGCTTTTAATTCCTTTGGGGAGCCTCAGAAACTTCAGGGCTCCATCCATGCTAGATCTGAAGCAGAAGGCAGAACAAAAGCTCCTTGTCCTCAGTGTTCCCTTCAATTTATCTAACATATTATTCCTATTCCCCAGTGATTTCAGAAATTACCCCATCCTACCCTGGCAAAGGGTCTCGGTCCATGTGGATCCTCTTAGACGACGAGGTCATTTAAGATGGCTCCCAGGAAAAACGAGATTTCTCCACCAGGCATTCCTTAAAACTGACTCATTTCAGAGGGTCCTAGGATCCTCTGGCTCATCATTGCCACTGTGGAGATTCTTTGATAGTGACTCCACTACCCATCACTTAGTCATGACTTGAGGTTGGAATCAGGCTTCAGGCCTGTGTATCTAGACATATCAAATGACTTTATGCCCATGAGTTCCATTCTCAACTGTTTACTGGGATTCTGAACCCATGCAGTGGACATACCAGTGAAGGGTGAGCGATAAAGGCATCAAATACCATGAAAGTAGAGTTAGTATGTTTAGCCACTGCTTGAATGCAGTAGGCAAGGAAGAGAAGATTCAAATCTGACTCCATGGTGTTGAACCTGGTGATTGGGAAAATCAGAAGTTTATATGCTGTCTTCCCAGCTGAATCCATTCTTGAAGCACAGAGCCCAAGTAGTAGCTACTTACTACACACTTGCTGATGATGAACTGATGGAGTTATTTGTTTTTCTAGGTTCTGAGGAGGCAGGACCAAGAAATGGATGTTAACATTTAGGAGACTGTATGTAATATGTAAATAAAATGGTAATTATATAATGATTAAAATTATAATATCCAGGTAGTAATTTGGACATCTTTTCTATGACATCAATAATTGAGTTTTTCAAATAAAACTACAAGTCATTGAAATAAAGCCATTGTGGAAAGCAGTGCGGCAATTCCTCAAAAAACTTACAGTAGAGTTTTCATTTAACCCAGAAATCCCATTATTGGGTATATACCCAAAGGGATATATATACCAAAGGGATATAAATTATTCTACCACAAAGACGCATACATGTGTGTGTTTGTTGCAGCACTATAGACAATAGCAAAGACATGGAATTAGCCTAAATGCCCATTGGCCATTAGATAAAAAAGTGTGGTACATATACACCATGGAATACTATGTAGCCATAAAAAAGAGTGAGATCATGTCCTTTGCAGCAACACGGATGGAACTGGAGGCCATTATCCTAAGCAGACGAACAGAGTACAGAAGATCAAACACTGCATGTTATCACTTATAAGTGGGAGCTAAACAACGAGAAGACATGGACACAAAGAGGGAAACAACAAACACAAGGACTTGAGGGTGGAGAATGGGAGGAGGGAGAAAGTAAAAAAGCTACCTATTCAGTACTAGGCTTAATACCTGGGTGATGAAATAATCTGTACACCAAACCCCATAACACACAGTTTACCTATATAAAAAACCTGCACATGTACCCCTGACCCTAAAATAAAAGTAAAATAAAACTAAACTGGACATGATGAAAAAAAAAAATCAAAGTGAGTCCTCTGGCCAGAAGCTGTGGCTCATGCTTGTAATCCCAGCACTTTAGGAAGCCAAGGCGGGAGAATTGCTTGAGGCCAGGAGTCTGAGACCAACCTGGGAACATAACGAGACCCTGTTTCTGCAAAAAATTTTAAAAACTAAGTCAGGCATGGTGGTGTGCACCTGTAGTCCTAGCTACTGAGGAGGCTGCAGCGGGGAGGATCCTTTGAACTGCAATGAGCCCTGATCACACCACTGCACTCCAGCCTAGGTGACAGAGGGAGACCTCATCTCAAAAAAACAAACAACAACAACAACAACAACAAAAAGGAAGTTATTCCCTTTAGGAATAATATATAGTAATTTTTCCCTCGTGGCTTAATGAAATAAGTTGTTATATCATCATCAGTTAAGAGTCCGGTGTGTACCCAAGAAAGGGAAAGTTGCCTTTCCCTTTCTTAAATGAAGATTTGCATGGTATTTAAGATTTTGGAAGAGGCTATGTCCCTAGGTGTGCCATGAATATTACTTGATGATGACAAGCATTTGATGAATAATTTTTGGAGTGTTGTTTAAAATTACAAGGATAATAGTAATTATAGATCCCAGAAGCAGAAAAAAAAAGCTTAATTATTAGATTTAAGAATAAGAGGTTACTCCTCACAGAAAAATGATCATTTTTAGTGGTTGTGGAAAAAATGTTCAAATGACTAAAGGAACATATGGGGAACTACCAGCAGACCAATTCATGTGTTGCAGCTATTTAACTGAATTACAAATGCAAAATGCATTCTTTTTCCAGTTTCGTTCCATTTAAACCCAAATGGCTATGTGAAATGGTGTCATACACCTGGTGAAAAGCTCTGCTTTCTAAAAATCTTATCACTTCACCAAAATGCCTGGTGTTGAACCAACAACAGCGTTCTTTTTGTATTGTTTAAATGAGTTTAACCACTTTTCAGAATATTCACTTCTTGTTTGGTGGAAAAACTAAACATCAAAAGAAATTTAACCCTCTTTTTCCCTTCATGGATCTATTGACATCAATGATGATGCTAGCCATCATTAGAAAAGTAAATAAGGATTGCTTTTTTTCCTCGCTTAAAGCCAGGAAAAACAAGCAGTGGAAAAATATATATTTTTTGTTGTTAGAAGTGGAAGCCTTGTAAAACAGTAAGAAGCACTCTTCGAAACTGCAAAGAAAATGTAACCAGGAGTGGAGGATTAAAATCCACAAATTACACACTTTGAATTATACTTGGGAGTGCAACAAGAAGAAAAACACAAACAATTTTTAGCTGAGGTGGAAAACAAGCTCTCTTACAAAAACACATTTAATGTAATATTTGATGTATTTAGGAGCACTGACTATATTTAGTTACGATGAATTATATAAATTGGACAGTGCAAACTCTTGGCCTTTGAGCCACATCTGGTACCCAGTTGTGTGTTGTTTGGTCTACCCACTATTCCAAAAAATTCTTATTGGCTGCCATCGTTTAAAAATTGGGAGCATTCACATAAAAATCCAGATTTTTAGTTCTCTTGAAAAAAAGGATCTGGCAGTACTGGGCTTGTATTTCTGCAAGGTGTCAGCTGCCAAATGCTTCCTCTACGGCCTCTGAGATGCACTCATGTGACTTCGGAGCTTGAAGGGAGGATTCCTGGTTCTGAGGCTTTTACCTGCGCTATGCTCCCCTTGGGTGTCTGAGACAGCTCTTAAGGTCAAGCTCAAGCTACTAAGACATTAAGATTTATAGAGATACAGAGCCATGCAAAACTAGTCTTGATTTTCTATAACTAGATTTTTCTCAGTCTGAGTGTGAGTTACCTTCAGCTATTCATATTTGATTCTTTTTTTGATAGAATTAAACAATCTGAGATTGTCATTTGATGGCTGTATTCACAATTTACTTCTGGACCTTATGCAACTCCCAGGTGGCCTTTAAGTGAAATCACTTAATTACTTCCTACAACCTAAGGGAATGCAAAACTACAAATACAAGTGGATTACTAAAGCACATGTATGGTTCATAATTTGTATCTTCTGTTCATTTTTATCATGCCGTGGAATAGTTTAGAGTAGGGAAGCTGGAGGAGTGCAAAGGGACACTTTAATGACATGGCATGAGTTGACATTTAAATAAGATTTATTAATTTATTCTTAACATTAAAAATTGGGGAAATGATAAAATGCATCCTGGAGTTTAATTTTACAATGTGGCTCCATATTCATTTGAAGAATTATATGATTCTAGAATATAATAATCCAATAATAGATATGCATTACTGTGGAATTGACCCCATTTATATTATCTGTATTGCTAGCCAAGAATATGCATAACTATTAATAACACATGACCAATTACTATTATGAATTAGTGAATTAACCGATACATAATCAGAGAGGCTGCTCATGCACTTTAGCATTTTAAGTATCACTCTTTCAAGAACAGCTTCCAACTATTTTGTTTTGGGAATCCTAGGGCATAAAAAATTCAAGTTTATTTTTTTTAAAGAAGTGATTTTTGAATGGAGTGAATTCCAAAAGCTGAGAAACTTTTTTTAAAAACCAAATTTAAAAATATTGCATTTTCATGACCTTTCTCTTCATGAGTAACTCAGAAAATTTGATTCAAACTTTCCAAAATAAATTTGTCTTTGGCTTTGAGACGGAAGCATAATAATTTTCGGTTCAAAAGGAGCTGCTGGAGGACATTTTTTTTGACACCGTGAGAAAGGAAAGAAATTAGGGCCCCAAATAGAGTACTAGTTGTTGGCTTAATTAGGGAGCAGGGCTGTGGTGCCGTAATTGCTGAACACGATGCAACCACATCATCCATGTTATTTAGCTGCTAAATTTTTGACTTTCTCTTCCCAGAAAAACAGAGGTTTGTGTTCTGAATGGAAAAATTCCTACTGATGCCAGTAAGCGAGCCATCCATCTATGATGTGTCTATGGGGAAGAAAGTGACATGAATGAGTAAAATAGGATATATGCTTTAAATCATGAAAATGGAGTCCAGATGGAAAGGTTAGGAGGAAATGGAGTGGAAAGGTGGATGAAGAAGAGTGAGAACTTATGCAGTCGTTGCGACTTGATTGACACTTCCTTCCCTGTGACTACAATTCCAAGTTCAGGACTCCTGAGCTTTTATAGATGGATGAGAATATAGGGGGAAGAAACAAGAGGAAGGAATTTTCTGAAATCTCTGTGGAGAAGAGGGAGAAAAAAGACGGGAAAATGTTACAAGCATTCTGTTCATGTTGTATCACTTAGTGCAGTCTTGTCTTCCCAGCCCACTAGTCTGGAACAAGTCAGTCTCAAACATAACAACAGACACTGGGGAGCTCTCCAACAAAAGATCACCTCCCAAAGAACAGGATGGTGTCGAAGACTGAATGCCAGCCCGAGGAAACAGAAATACTACAGAAGCACGCCAGAGCCTGCAGTGTCTCCTCGCTGCCTCTCAATGAACTGCTAAAAGACCAAGAACTCTGCTGAGAGATAAGAAGAGGGGAGGGTGTGCTGTAGGTGGTTCTGGGAGGCCCAGACCTTCTCCTAACAACTGGGGCTGGCTACAGGAAATAGAAACATCACCCAGGCCTTGGCAGGAGACAGGACAGAGGCAGATTGTGACTCAGATCTGCAAGTGGAAAGTGGGCCTTTGGTTTTCTCCAAGGGGTTGAGTAAAGCCAGAGGGCTCACTCGGAGGAAAGCTAAGGCAGTTCATGATCCCTTCAACTTTATACCATTTCCCCAAAACTGCAACTGGAAAGGTGGTCTGACCTCCAGTGATCACACAGTATGCATTATAACAGAAGGCTGTCACTGTCAATTGCATGGCTCCCTCACTATGCATTCCTTCTATCAATTTACGACAACACACTGTAATGAGTACCTGCCTATTGCTGGGTACTTTGGCAGACATTGATAGTAGATGAATAACACCTGGTCCTTGACCTTGAGACGCTCACTGCCTAGTGTGGGGAACCAATGGTTGCAATATAAAGTATTAACAAGAGGGATAGAGGATGTATGAGGATCTCTGCACTCAGAGGAAGGGCCATTAGATCAGCCAGGACAGTAGGGAGGCAGTGACTCATGAAATTAGCAAGTGGTGAGAGGAGGGCAGTAGATTCAGTGGCTGCTAAAAAAGGTTACTGAACTTTTTGTTTCATCAATGCCAAGAAATTAATCTGTTTTAGCCTCTTTCACAGCCTCTGTTTAAAATATTTTAACTTTTTTTTTTTAGATTTAGGGGTACAAGGGCAGTTGTATTGCATGAGTATATCGTATAGAGGTGAAGCCTGGGCTTTAAGTGCACCTATCACCCGAATAGTGTACATCGTACTCAGTAGGTAGTATTTCGTTTCTCACCCTTCTTCCACCTTTTGGAATCTCCAATGTCTGTTGTTCTACTCTGTGTGCCCATGTGTACTCATTGTTTCACTCCCACTTATAAGTGAGAACATGTGCTTTTGACTTTCCGTTTGAGTCTTTTCACTTAGGATAATGCATGCCCCTGTTTTGATTCAGTCAAAATCCTGGGGTCAGCAATGACAATGTGATTAACCCCTGTCCTGAATTCACTGCAGATGAACTGCTCCCATCTGACTACTTATTACCACCCAAGCCAGAAACCACAAAGATATTCTGACCTCTCCTCCTTCACTCCCCACCAACTGGTGAGAAAGCTAGTCACCAAGTCTTGATTCTACTTGCAAACCTCTTTGGAAAGGTTTTCTCACTCCACACAGTCTCTGTCATTGCCACGTATACCCATTACCTCTGCTCTGTCCTAGGGCTCATTATTCCTCATCTACATGCTGCACCAGCCTCCTAACTCCCATTCCTCCCCCACTTACTTCTCTTCCATGGGGTAATCTTTCTACATCACAGAACATATTGTGTCCAGAATTGGTGGGTTCTTGGTCTCACTGACTTCTCAAGAATGAAGCCGCGGACCCTTGCGGTGAGCGTTAGAGTTCTTAAAGGTGATGTGTCCGGAGTTTGTTCCTTCTGATGTTCAGACATGTTCAGAGTTTCTTCCTTCTGGTGGGTTCGTGGTCTCGCTGGCTTCACGAGTGAAGCTGCAGACGTTCAAGGTGAGTGTTACAGCTCTTAAGGTGGTGCATCTGGAGTTGTTCATTCCTCCCGGTGGGTTCTTGGTCTTGCTGGCCTCAGGAGTGAAGCTGCAGACCTTTGCAGTATTACAGCTCATAAAGGCAGCATCGACCCAAACAGTGAGCAGCAGCAACATTTATTGCAAAGAACGAAAGAACAAAGCTTCCACACAGCAGAAGGTGACCTGAACAGGTTGCCATTGCTGGCTCCTGCAGCCTGCTTTTATTCTCTTGTCTGGCCCCACCCACATCCTGCTGATTGGTCTATTTTACAGAGAGCTGATTGGTCTGTTTTACAGAGTGCTGATTGGTCTGTCTTACAGAGTGCTGATTGGTCTGTTTTGACAGGGTGATGATTGGAGCATTTACAATCCCTGAGCTAGACACAAAAGTTCTCCAAGTCCCCACCAGATTAGCCTGATACAGAGTGCTGATTGGTGCATTCACAAGCCTTCAGCTAGATACAGAGTGCTGATTGGTGTATTTACAATCCCTTAGCTAGACATAAAGGTTCTCCAAGTCCCCACTAGATTCAGGAGCCCAGCTGGCTTCACCTAGTGGATCCTGCACCAGGGCCACAGGCAGAGCTGCCCACCAGTCCCGCCATGCACCCGCACTCCTCAGCCCTTGGGCAGTTGATGGGACCGGTGCTGCGGAGCAGGGGGCGGTGCTCGTAGGGGAGGTTCTGGCCCTTGCAGGAGCCCATTGCTGGTGGGGGAGGCAGGCTCAGGCATGGTGGGCTGCAGGTCCCGAGCCCTGCCCCCCAGGGAGGCAGCTGAGTCCCGGCGAGAATTCAAGTGCCGGCGCTGCTGGGGGACCTGGCGCACTCTCCACAGCTGCTGGCCCAGTTACTAAGCCCTTCACTACCTGAGGCCGGCGGCACCGGCTGGCCGCTCCGAGTGTGGGGCCAGCCAAATCCACGCCCACCCAGAACTCGCACTGGCCTGCAAACACCACGTGCAGCCCAGGTTCCTGCCTGCACTTCTCCCTCCACACCTACCTGCAAGCTGAGGGAGCCGGCTCTGGCCTTGGCCAGCCCAGAAAGGGGTTCCCACAGTGCAGCGGTGGGCTGAAGAGCTCCTCAAGCGTGGCCAGAGTGGGCACTGAGGCCGAGGAGGCACCGAGAGCGAGCGAGGGCTGTGAGGGCTGCCAGCACACTGTCACCTCTCAATATCACATTTCTCCACTGCTCAAAATCTAATTTATCCATGGTTTCCTACTGTAAGCAGAATAAAATCCTAACTTTTTAGTATGATTTAAAAAGTCCTTTATAACATATTTAAACAGACGCCACCAAAGAAGATATATGCATGACCAATAGGCAAGTGAAAAGACACTCAACATTATTAGTCATTCTGAAATGCAAATTAAAACCACAGTGAAATAGCAGTACACAACTATTAGAATGGCTACAATTAAAAAGATTCATTGTATCAAGTGTTGGTGAGGATATTGGGGAAATGGAGCTCTCATACACTGCTGGTAGGAATGTAAAACAATATGATTACTGTGGAAAATAGTTTGGTAATTTCTTACAAAGTTAAAGATATATTTATCGTGGGCCCAGCCATTCAACTCCCAGATATTACTTAAAAGTGAAAGCTTTTGTCCAGAAAAAGACTTGCACACAAATGTTCATAGAAAATTTATTTATAATAATCAGAAGCTGGAAGCAATCTAAATATTCATTAATGTCACATTCATTAATAGTGAATGGATAAACACATTCTGATATATTCATATGATGGAGTAGAGCAATAAAAAGGGATAAACTATGGATACATGCAACTCTATAGTTATACTGAGTGAAAGAAATCAGACAGAAAAGGATGCATACTGTGTGTATTGGTTTGCTAAGACTGTCATAACAAAGTACCATAGACTAGGTAGTACCATAGACTAGGTAGCTTAAACAACAGAACTTTGCTTTATCGGAATTCTGGAGGTTAGAAATCTGAGGCCTTGGCAGTGTTGGTTTCTTCTGAGGCTTCTCTCCTTGGCTTGTAGAGGTTGTCTTCCTGCTGCGGCTTCACATGGACTTCCTTCTGTGTCCATATTTTCTCTTCTCATAAGGATTCCAGCCATGTAGGACTAGGGCCCACCCTAACGACCTCATTTAACTTAAATATCCCTTTAAAGATCCTGTCTCGAATACAGTCACATTCTGAGATACTGGTCTGAGATACTGGGGGTTAGGATGTCAACATATGAATTTTGAAGGAACACAATTTATCCTATAACATGGTGTGATGACTTTTAAATAAAATTTTAGAAACTGCAACCCAATTTATAGTGACAGAAAGCAGATCAGTGGTTACCAAGGATGACAAGAGGAGTTAGAAAGAGACAGAGGTCTGGGAAAACTTTTGGGGGTGATGGATATGTTTGCTGCCATGTTTGTGGTGATGGTTTCTTGGGATTATGCATGTATCAAAAGTTATTGCATTGCACACTTTAAATTTTAATATGCAGTCTATTGTAAGTTGATTATATGTCAATCAAATGTGTCATTTGACAAAAATGCTTATTATGATCTTACCTTCACATTCCTCTCTAGTTCTAGATGCAGCTACTCAGTTTTAGGCATCATGTGCCTTCACTATACTAAATTCTTAAAGTTATTTGAAAATTGCAAATTTTCTCATATTGGCCAGTATGACTCTGCAAATATTTCTTCTACCTGGAAATGTCCTTCTTCCTTCTCTGCTTAGTGAATACAGCCTGAACATCAGTTTTCAGATAGTACCCATCTCCAGGCTGAGCTAACGGTCCGTTCTTCCTGCTTGGATTGCTTTGTTACAGCACATAGAATATGTCTTTTGGGGCCAGGCATGGTGGCTCATGCCTGTACTCCCAGCACTTTGGGAGGCTGAGGTGTGTGGATCATGAGGTCAGGAGATCGAGACCATCCTGGCCAACATAGTGAAACCCCGTCTCTACTAAAAATACAAAAAATTAGCTGGATGTGGTGATGCACACCCATAGTCCAAGCTACTCAGGAGGCTGAGGCAGGAGAATCGCTTGAACCTGGGAGGCAGAGGCTGCAATGAGCCGAGATCACACCACTGCACTCTAGCCTGGGTGACAGAGTGAGACTCTGTCTCAAAAGAAAAAAAAAAGAATATGTCTTTTGGCTGTTTATTTTCTTGTTTGTATCCCATTAGGCTAAAATTTTCTTTGAGATTAGGCACTTTTGTCATTTTACATATGTATATAATTTTTTTTTTTTGAGACAGCGTCTCACTCTGTCGCCCAGGCTGGAGTACAGTGGTATGATCTCATCCCACTGCAACTTCCATCTCCCGAGTTCAAGCAATTCTCATGCCTCAGCCTCCTGAGTTGCTGAGATTACAGGCGCCAGCCACCACATGCGACTAATTTTTGTATTTTTAGTGGAGATGGGGTTTCTTCATCTCCAAGCTGGTCTCGAACTCCTGACCTCAAGTAATCCGCCCACTTCGGCCTCCCAAAATGTGCCGTAATATATTTTTAAATAAAACTTTTGATTTTGGAATAATTTTAGATTTATAGAAAACTTACAAACATAGTACAGAGTTTCCATTATACCCTTTACCTAGTTACCCTTATTAGGATGATATTTTACATTACTTTGCCAAGACTAAGTAGCCAACACTAGTACATTGCTCTTAACTTGACACCAGATTTGATTTTGATTAATTTATCTTTCCACCCATGTTCTCTTCTTGTTCTGGGATCCAATGTAAGATATCACATTACATTTTATCCTCGTATCTCCTTGGTTTCCTCTGGTCTGTGACAGTTTCTCAGTGTTTTCTTATTTTTTGGTATATTTTTATCCCCAGAGCTACATAATGCCTGGCCCCTAAAAATTTAAAAATATATATAGCAAAGATTCGTGCTGCCTACTATGTGTCAATCATATTGTTAGTATCTCTCAGTGAACCCACTCATTTAACCCTCATAATAATCTAGAGGTAGTTGCTGTTATTATCACTGCCTTAGCAGATGAAGAAGTTGATGCTTAAATAACATAAACCATTAGCTAGCTTGGCTCTTAACCACTATTCTGTCGGCAACTAATACATGTTTGTTAGATAAATGGATTAATTAAAAGCTGCCTTTTTCTATAGGTTGAATTCAAGTAATGATGAAAATGCAGAATGTACACAATACTAGGCCTTCTTAAGAAAAGTGGAAGTATTGAATTATGGGATGACTTTCTGGAAAGGATGAGGTTCTGGTCCTGGGTTGGCTGGGTGCTCTCTGCCCAGTGCACCCATCCCCACTACCTACAGTAGCCAGAGTTAGTCAGTGTGCTATCTGCCCCACCATCAAGGAGAAAGAGCTCTTAGGAAAGACAATGAGTTTACCAACCCATAAATGTGAAGTCCAAGACACAGGTATTTATGATAAGGAAATGGTCTGCAATGCTGAACCATATTACAGGGCTCATGGAAATAGCCCAAGTCCTTGAAGACCAGAAATCAGCTGAAACGTGACACTGAAAAGCTGAAAGCAAACGCAACGTGTGCTTTAAATGAGAAAATAGGCAGGGCAGCTGCACTGATTTCTCTCTGGATACTTTGCAGATTCCTTAAAATAAAATGCGCTGTTCCTTTCGTGGCACTTCAGCATGTCCTCGATGAAAGGAGATCTCTGGGAATCTCCCTTCACATTGGGTAGGTGGTAATACCATGTCGGTTCTGCAAAGTCAGTTTTTTTGCCATAAATGTGAAGTCCATTTATGATAAGGAAACGGTCTTATCCTCTGTTTATATCATAATTAGGAGGACAATGTTTTGCAGCTGGATAGGGCAAGGAACCTGTCATTCCAAAAGAGAGTAAAAAAGTCAAAGGATAAAGATAATCTCACCATGAAAAGAAACAGAAATAACTCAGTTGTCTGAGCATTTCCTCGGAAGATGCCTATCTGCGTTACATCTCGATACAATGGGATTTCTCCTTCGCCACCTGTGCAATGACCCATGTAATGTGGGGAAGCTAAGACAATTTAGAAGAGGACTCTCAGCCGGCCTCTGCCCCCTACCCTGTTCTTACTGTTCCTCATGTATTTTTAAAGTACCCACAGGCCCAGGAGAATCTTAATTTGTTATTGTGTAAATTAATGGATATTAGTAATTTTGACAGGTGAGACCATGGCATTAAAAGTTGTTACATAAACGGGACCATTTAGTACAGATGTCAGGGGATGCTGGGGAAGGTGCCGATGGCCAGATCCTGGGATTTGCAGAGCTCAGGTGGCACCCCGTGCCAGATCCCCACCTTATTGTGCTGTTAATCATTTTCTGGCGTTCTTCCACTAATGGCTTTCTTTAGAAAATGGGAAATGAGTTGGACTCAGAAGCATAAATGACAGCCCAGATTGTCATTGCTTTTCACAGCCCACATAACATTCTATGATTCTATATATTTCGGGTGCAGAGAATTATCATCATGGTTGAGCTCAGTGCCCAGTTTAGGCATTCAGTTCTTTCACCTTTTTTTTTTTTTCCAAAAATTAAGTTCATATGGGTTCGTGATTAAATGTTTAATTATGCCCTCACATTCTTCTGAAAGTCGCAGTTACAATGATAAAATGAAATAATAGATGTGGAAACCCGCTCATGCCACCTCTCTGTTGTGATGCCTTCTTTCTACTATTTGTTGTAGGACATCTGGAAATTAAAAACATCGAAAAGAGGGAAATAAAAATTAACCATTGTCCTCTGCCTAAGAAAAAGCACAGAGATATTTTAATGTAAATATAATATAGTATTCTTTGGACAGTGGATAGCTTATCTAGATGATAAATTGCTTTCTATTTTGATTTAAGTTGTATATATATTTTCCCCGTTAGAATGAAGCTCTTTGAAAGAAAGATTAGTCTCCTATAACAACTATTACATTTTATTTAATTTATACAAGTTGTGGAGATTGCCAATTACTGCTGAATATTCATTTTTTTCCTTTCTCCTCAACAAAGAATACTGTTGGATAACAATGAATCCAGTTAAAAACAAAAATAAGGAGCCACATTTTCCAGCTTTCCCTGCATATAGGAACCTATTAAAAAATAAGTAGAAGTCGTTGAGTAGAGCTTCTTTATTTTTACTCTCTCTTTTTTTTCTCTTCCTGCCTGAGATTTGAATGTATTAGCTGGAGCTGCAGCAGCTACTTTGGAACCATGAGAGAAAGGCTGAGAGAATTGAAAGGTCTTTGTCCCTGACATCCTGAATCAGTTGCTGATCTAACATCAGCCATTGTTGACTCAGACTTTTAGTTATATGAGAAAAATAAGCCCTTGTCTCTTTAATCTACTGTTTTGCAGCTGTAGCCAGCAACCAAATGCAATTCTGAACTCACACCATCATATCACTTTATTTCAAAAAAGGATTTGTGGGAACAGCCAACTCCTATTCATACATCATTGTATTTTTAAAAGCAACTAACACGGTGTGTCTTCCTGGTGGTAGGCATTCTATAAATGTTTGTTGAATGAGCTCTAAGAAGATTAAATTCAACCCCATCAATAAGATCATCTTCCTCCACTTTCTTACCTACATTATTTCCTTGAACTCAAGTAGTCACTTTTTTTTTTTCAAGTAGGAGATTTTTATGGTTCAAATCTACAAAGGAATTCATTCTGGGAAACATTCAGCTTGGCTCTTTATTTTAGGATCATCTTCATTTTGTAGCTTCTGCTGTTTTATTTCTCATATTTTTATGTTCATGTGCCTATACCATAAAAATAATACATTACAATTGTTCAGCATGTTTAGCTTATCAGAACCTCATTAACTCTTTTGTTCTCATTTTACCCACACTCTGGCAAGTGATAAAAAAATATAATTAGCCCTACTTTGTATAGAAAAACCTGAGACACAGATAGTGTAAGTGACTTAGTTTCTAAAAATACAGTTGAGATGAGAACCAAAATCTCTTGCCTTTCATTGCTAACTAGTCTCTTTTCTTAAAAGATGTCAAAGTGAGCCAACTCCGCTCAGTTTGTATAGCTCTCTGGAGCACTGTGTTAAGTAGGATTCTGAAGCTATGTTCAGGCTGCCCAGGCAAAAGGGCAGTAATCATTTTAGCAATGCCTGTTGCAGTATGAGTAGTGAACAGAGTTGTCTGTGGCAACCCAAATACCTGGTATTCACAATTCTGTATCTATACCAAGATGAATTTACTTACACACAGACACGCAGACACATTGCTAAAAGCTAAAAGGCATCTCATTCTTTAGTAGGATTTGCTTGATCCCAGTGTTTTTCTGCCAATCTTTTTCTGCTCATTTAGATGCATTCAGTTGAATTTACATATTCATGTAATGTATATACACACACAAATAAACTGTGTGTATATATGTATATATATCTTTATGTTACCTTTTATTTTTCTGTGCCCCAATTTAGGTAAGGTTACCTAGGGATAAATCCTGCATCTATTCTAAGTTTTTAAATTTAATTGTAAGTTTTTTAATTCTTAAAAACAGAAAGTTCTTTATTGAATTAGCAGAATAACCACATGATCACACTGTGTGCCAAGGTAAAGTTTTTGATGACAGTATGCTTCCAATTAGCTGGATAACGATCAGTGTGGTATAGTTTATATTTGATCCCTACTGGGAGGGAGGAGATGCTACATGGCATCTTAAGGCCTCTTTCAAGAATGTAAGTACAAAGAAATAGGCCAGAAGTAAGCACACTTTTCCTGTAAAGAGTAAGATAGTATACATTATAGGCTTTGCTTGCAGGTCATATGATCTATGTAGCACAGCTACTCAGCTCTATAATTGTAGCTCAAAAAGCAGCTATGGCTCAGTAGTAGACGATATGTAAATGAATGGGGATGGCTATTTTCAAAAGGAGGGCAGGGAGAACTCATCCCACCCATAAGCCTAGTCTGTGGACCTTGGACATAGGAAACTTTTCACTGCAGAGGGAACTAAAAGACTAGGATGCTTCCCTACAAGGAATTTGTGTGAACTTTAGTTTATTATCTCTGCATACCATGAAACATGATGATACTGATGATGATGATGATGATGATGATGATGATTATGATGATGTATAGCCTCTAGGGTTGTTATAAGGACTAAACGACTTGATTATGAGTGCCTCTAGGTGGCACTTTATTGGGCTGAGAAGTGGACACCACAGTTGACCGTTTGAATGTTTCATCCCCAGCAGGGCTCTCACCCCATCCATCCATCTACAGCACGTGGATTGAGCATGTGGGTGCCGCAGACCAGGTGGAGACGGCAGCTAATGGGAGAGTGAAAGTTCCATTTAAAAAGCAGACTGTTGTTCACCTCCAGGCCACTGTAGTCATGTGGGAATGGAATCTCTTTTTTGCGAGGTCTTCCAATTTTTCAGGAGAAGATAGAAATCCACACGTTAAGTAGAAATTTCCAATTTTAAAAAAGTTTAAAACTTTGGAAAACTATTTAAAATTTTAAAAAAATCGTGGGAGCTAAAAACAATCCAAGTATGAGGGCTGGATCAACAGGCACCGTTGTGTGTCCTCTGGCCACTATTCCTAAATGTCCAGATATTAAGGAGGAAATGATATTTTTCTAGGATGTGCAGCACATGTCCCATGCTAAAGCACTAAGCCCTCTCATACTTTAATCATGACAACTCTATTAATTTACTTGATATACAGCAAAGAGTATGTCTTCTGTTCCATGCCCTGGTCTACAAACAGGGCATCTAGCAGTAAAGGAGGCAGAAAAAAACCTCTGCTTTCGGCTGGGTTCAGTGGCTCACACCTGTAATCCCAGCACTTTGGGAGGCCAAGGCGGGTGGATCACTTGAGGTCAGGAGTTCGAGACCAGCCTGGTCAATGCGGTGAAACCCCGTTTCTACTAAAAATACAAAAAAATTAGCCAGACATGGTGGTGCATGCCTGTAGTCCCGGCTACCCAGGAGGCTGAGGCAGGAGAATTGCTTGAACCCAGGAGGCAGAGGTTGTGTGAGCTGAGATCGTGCCAGTGCACTCTAGCCCGGGGGCCACAGCAAGACTCCATCTCAAAAAATCCCACAAACCTCTACTTTCATAGAGCTTTTATTCCACTAGATTGGCAGGTTTGCAATAATATAGGTGGAAAATGACATTTAGAGGAAGTGATTCTAAGAACAGAATTACTTATTCCCAAAGTTGCAAAGGGTGACAGAATTATTAGGAAACATCAAGGATTATAACAGGAAGGCTACATATGAACTGCAACAACAACAACAACAACAAATCACTGGCTGGCTGAGCTCTGGGTTCACTAAGGGTAAATGACAGAAAACCTGGTACATTTCCAGGGAAGGTTTTAAGTCAGGTATCAGGAAGAACTTCCCAGTAGTTAAGGCTGTTAAGCAGAAACAGGTGGCTGAGTTGATTGAGGACTCTTTCCTCTGGAGAACTTTAGGAATGGGATAGGCAACATATATCCAAACATATAGTCTCTCTTGGAGGCAGGGAGTTGAACTTGAGCCAGGGGTCTGAGTACTTCACTGAAAAGGTTTTAAATTTCTAAATTTCTTACTTTGGCCTATATCGTCATTTTTTTAAAAATTTTGTGGTTAGAAAGGTCTCTTCTTCCATAGATCAAGCTACATAGATGAGCTCATCTGAGGAATGCATTTTTTAATTTTAGCACTTTCTATAAATGGGTTTTCTAAACCCTAAGCTGAAGTTGTTACCACGACGGGGAACATGGAGATAATTTTTCATTCTTTCATGCTATGCTGAATGTCAGCAGTAGCAGCTACTAAAAATAATCATACCTTGTATTTCTATAGCACCTTTCCCGGAGGTTCTCAAACTGCTTTGCAGACATCATGTAATTAATCCCTATAAAGCATCCTGAAGACAGTGGTATAATATTAAGTTAATATTTGTCGTGTATATAAAGGTTACACATTTTAAACTTACTTACTATATTGATCTTGTTTTCTGTGAACTCTACAGCAGGCATAGGGTTTGCTGCCAAAAAAACCATGTTCTGATGATTGTATTGTGAGGTCTGACAAGCAGGAGAGATGGAGAAAATGAGCTGCCGTATTTGGGGAAGTAAAGGGGAATTCATGCGTGGGCTGCTGGAAGTTTGTGAAAGTTTAATTTCTTTCTAGGGTTCATGAGGAGCTATTATAGGAATGCGAGAAGGGGATATAGCAGGAGGATTTTAACACTCCTGCAAAACAATATGTATGGCCTATTTGAATGACTGGAGGTAAATGAGGGAGATGAAGACAGGAGTGAAGCAGGCAGTATTATCAGGTCGTTAATGTTCGTGTGCCATATCCCCTTTCTTTGTCCTCTTCTCTCTGCTGTGCCACACAACTTCTCCTTGAGACAGTTCTGTGTATTTATAAAAATTACAACAGGACCAGTTCTGTAGTTAGCTGTAGACATTCTAGTATGAATTTCAGCGGAGACAACCTCTGCCAAACATTTTGCCACTTTAAACCTCATCTCTCACTTTGCAATGAAAGGATTAAATGAGTTAATATATGTACAGCTCTTAGACTAGCACCAGGCACATAGTAAAGGTTGGCCCAAGTCATGACTATTATTTGTGAAAATGTCAGACGTCATTGAGCAGGAGTGGCAGTATACTGAGTCTCCACAAACATTTATGCACTCTTGAAATCAGGACTCATGGGTAGCCTTCAGCTCCATCTATGCATAAAACTGGGCCTGGCAGAGAACACAGCAAAGAAGCTGTCATCATGGCCCCAGCAGGTGGCTGGAGAATTGACAGAGCAAAGAGGGAGGGAGATCAAATCTGAGGAAGTTTTCTGGGGAAGCCGGCAGCGGGGTGGCGGGGGGATGATGACAAATTGGATAGAGAGAGAAAAAGGAGAGCAAAACTCTGGAGGAGACACCAAGGTCCCAGCTTGGAGAGGTGGGCACTCGGCTACTGTGGAGCACCATGTCCAGGCTTGGAAAGGGAAAATGTTTATGTAGGCTCCAGCCAGGGCCCAGCCCAGCAGCCTGCCTGCAGGTTTACAGCTGAACATTCCCATCATGGCACTCTTCTCTGGAGCGGCCAATAGGAGGGAATGGCCAGGGACATTCTCGCCAGCCCAGAGGTTCTGGTGCTGCCCTTGAGTGTTTTCAAATTGGCAAGAGCTGTCTGGTGATTTTCCACTGGCCAAGTCACTCTTCCACGCTCATGGACCTAAAATTTAGCATTTGTCCTGGCTCCAAAACTCCTCTCATTGGCTCTGATAATCCTTTTCAAACAAGCTGAAGACTTAGCACCAAATCCACTTTCAAGTGTGAACGAGGCTTTGAGTAGTTCCAGATCCTAAGCCTGAAGTATATTGTCTGTTTTTAGTTGATTTTACTTGAGGCACCTAAGTTAGCCTTGACTCAGCCTGAACAGAAGACACTCTTGAGCAAATGCCCAATGTTATGGAATTCTGCCCTTGGCACTAAAACTGAAGCCTTAATGGAGGCATTCAGCATGTCCTTAGATGCATTGATTCTGCCCTGCGGTGGCCACCTATGCTTCAAGGCCACCCAAGAACATAATGGACAAGGTTTTCTCATGTGTATTATCTGCAGGAAGAATATTTTCTTTAAAAAATATAATTAATTTTTAAACAAGAAGAGAGCTAGCTGCCTTGAACATTTTATTTAAAATGGTCATTTTAAAGGTATTTTAAAAAATTAAGATTAGCCAATCATGTGATAGATACCAATATTTGTGTCTATGATCCAATATTAGTCTCTATTCAAAGTGGGTGACACAAAGTTGAATGTTAAGTTTTCCTAAAAGTTTATAAATTCTACCACTTTTTATTTTTTTGCCTGGAAATGTATATGTTCTAGCTCAATAGTGGAAAAGAGCAACTGGCCCTGTGTGGAACTGATTAAAGTTTAATAGGTCGAGCAGTCTTCTGCCTCCTGGCAATCCTTCACTAGAATGGGAATTTCTTAAAGGTTATATTAGTGAGACATGTTCTGGGTGCAAGTGAAGAAAGTACAATTTCAACTAGCTTGAGCAAAAAGGAGGATTTACTGATTCCACTGGGAGCTGTAAGGGGATGGGCAGTCCCTATACTTTTCTGGCTCAGGGTGTGCAAACAATACTTTCAAAACTTAGGCTCTTTTATTCTCTCTGAAATCTTTTTCCTTATTGATTTTTTTTTTTAGAAAGTTTCTCTCCACATCTTGGCAAGGAGGGCTACCAGCCATTTCTGCCTTCTATCACTCCTACTGCATAATTACGAGCCTGGGCTAGTTTTGTAGCTAAGGAAATGAGGAGAAATGATGAGACTAGGGAAGCAGGTTTGGGGGTGAGCAGGTAGTTTGAATATCCAGGGGCATAGGTAGGGAATGAGAGGAAGAGATTTGATTCAAGAAAGCCCAATCTGAGCTCTTTCCAAGACTGATACTGAGCTTAGATTTGATTGTCTATAATTAAAACCATTCCCTTCTATCAACGCTCTTAACCCCCTCATCCCTAAGGGGGCTACTCTAGAACATGATCCCAAAACTTTGTCAAATGTTTTCTGGGTACATGACCATACTAAATAAAGACTATATTCAAGCTTTCCTGGCAAGTATGTGTGGCCTTGTAAGTTCTGGTGTCTGGCATATGAGTGGAACTCCTGCCTATGTTTTCTGGGTCATACCGTTAGGGAAGGGGCATGCTTCCTTTCTCCTTTCCCCATTCCACAGGCTGAATGTAGACACAGTGATTCCCCATTTTGGGGTTGCAGATGAGGGCAAAGTCTCCAGGATGGCCAAACAATAAGAGAGAAGGAGCCTGGGGCCTGGGCTCCATGTAGCCCCACAGCAGACGAGAGTCCTGATGACTTCCCAGAGGAGAGCCACCTCCTAGCAGGGATTAGAGAGAGCAATAAATGTGAAAGAAAAATCATCTTTTATCTTACTCAAGTCACCGCTACTTTAAGTTTCTAATTCATGCTCTGAGCCTATATCCCAACTAAAACAGTGAATCAAAAAGCTTTTATAGAAACATTTGGGCCAAGCAATCTAGAAAGTGCAACATTGAGAACTGAGTTGAAATCTAAGAGAACTTAGATTATCTCAAATAATTAGTTTTTTGGCATTCCGAAAAAAATAGCTTAAAAATAGAGAATGATAAAAATAATTAATTGCTCAGTCTGAGAGCATGGCATTTACAATGCATTATGGAAATCAGATACTTACAACGTTTTTGAGCTGGAAGGAATGTGAAAATTTACCTGGTATCATTACCTGGCCCAACCACCTAATTTTAGACCAGGGTTTCTCAGCCTTGACACTAGTGATATTTTGGGCTGGATAATTCTTCATTGTTAGGGCCTGTGCTGTGCATTATAAGAAGAGTCGCAGCAACTCTGGCCTCCACCCATTAGATGCCAGTATTACCAACCCTCCAATCATGACAGTCAAAAATATATCAACACACTGCTAAATGTCCCTGGGGTTGTGGGGGATTGGCTCTCAATTGAGAAGCACTGTTTCAGAGATCAGGAAATTGAGATCCAGCCAGCTTAAGAGTCAGATTCCTTCTCTATGCTGTTGTCTTCATGCAAGTTTTGAAAATGCTAGTCTTTTACAATACTGATCTAGAATTTAGGAAAACATTAGAAGGAAAATTCTTTAAAATAAAATTTAAAAGAGTGATAGCAATAGCTGATATTTATGAAAATCAAGTTTGCTTGACATCGTCTTACTTAACCTTCACTTATAACTCTATGGACCAAGTTTCTCCCATTTTAAGTTGAGGAAATGGAGCATTGTAGAGGTCAAGTAGACTTACACAAGGTCATACAGCAAAGAACCAGCCGAACCTGCATTTAGACCTGGCCCTGAACTCACTCAGCACTTTAATATAAAGTGAATAATAAGCAAAGCATCTTTCCGTGTTGAATCAAATTACCAAGTCAACAAAGGCAAGTTGAATATATATATATATATATATATATATATATATATATATATATATGTCTGGATAAGTTCACATTTTCTTTAACCAATTTATATATTCTCTCATTCAATAAACATTTATTGAATGCTGACTATATGCATAGCACCGAAGGATAATGAAAAGGTAAAATAGTTTTGATTTATTGCCAGATGCTGATACAAATTTTACATGCATGTATTCTTTGATTCCTTACATACACACTAGGATATTGGTTCTATTATTATGATCATGTTATAGATGAGGACATGGAGCCATCAGGTGTTGACATAACTTGCTGAAAGTCATGCAGCTGAAAGCAGCGTAACAAGGTGTCAGATCCAGGCAGTTTGACTGTTAGTTTTCTAGAGTTGCCACAACAAAAGACTACAAACTGGGTTGCTTACAAGAAGAAATTTGTTTCTTCCAGTTCTGGAGGCTAGAAGTCCAAAATCAAGGTGTCAGCAGAGACATGCTTCCTCTGAAACTTGCAGAGGAATCCTTTTATACCTCTTCCTAGCTTCTGATGATTTCTGGCAATCCTTAACATTCTTTATCTTGTAGCTGCTTAACTCCAATCTTTTTCTTCATCATCATGTGACATTCTCCTTGTGTCCCTGTGTGTTCACATGCTGGTCTTATAAGAACACTAGTCATATTGGATTGGGGGCCACTCAACTCCAGTCTGACCTCATCTTAACTAATTACATCTGTAACAACCTTATTTCCAAACAGGGTAAAATTCTGAGGTACTGAGGGGTAGGAGCTAGGACTTCCAACACATCTTTTTCGACAGAGACAATTCAACCCATGACAATTCTTAATTAGCACACCATTGTACCTGTCTGTAAGTATGATGGAATCCTTGTCCCTAGGGATCTCACAGAGGCACAGGAAATAAGGCATGTGCACAAATAATAGCAATAATACAAAAGCTAGAGTCACTTCATTGGTGTCATAGGAGAGGTAAAAACAATGAGCTGTGGAAGTTTGGAGAAGGTGGAGAGATTTAACTGAGTCTGTGGAAGGAGGTGGTGATGGGTAGACGTTTTCCAAGACTCCGTTTCCAGAGAGTCACAGGAGACTTGAAGGGAGGTTTAAGGACACACAGAACTGCATTCATACAATGCATGGAGCTGGGAAAACTCAGGGCTGGTTCCTAAAATAAGGAGCTACCCAATAGTACATAGACTCTACACATAATGATAGTAGGAGGTCAGAAAATCATAACTTTTCAGGATCAATACTTCATGAGACCAACTAGAATAGCTTTTTCCTTTAAGGAAGGCAACATATTGCACAAATGGAGTTACCAAAGCTAAGAGAGGTTAAGTGACCTGCCCTATTAGCATAACTAGTTAATGAAGGAGAATGGTGAATTGGGGACACATTTTTTTATTTCTCAATGAAGCTGTCTGTTTTTTTCTGTATCATAAAGCTAGAACAATAAATTGGGGAGGCATCATGAGTGATTGAATGCCAGGCTAAGAGTCTAATTAAACTGAGTTACACAATGACAATGTTTGAACATGATGAAGTTGTCATCTCCAAAGACCTATGGGTAGACCAGGTGCTGTATGAAGAATGGGGCCAGGAAGAAAAGGGCAGGAGCTCACAGAGGCTCAGGATGGAGGTAATAGGGGCTCGAGCTGCCATGAAGCATTGGGAGTGAACATGAGGAAGTAAAGAGAAGAGTCTTCGGATAGAAAACAGAAGCCCTTGAATATTTGAATGTGAGGGTCAGGAGGTCAAGATGACTTTGAGGCTTGGGGCCCTGGAGATAATGGCAGTGCCACCAACACAGATGGAGAATTCCGGGGATTGTAAATGGTGATCAGGCATGCAGATTTGCCTGGACAGAGGCAAGGCAAATCAGATGTGGAACTTTCAGTGCTAAAAGCATAAAAGTCCCCGTCAAAAGTCCTGGGGTGAGTTGGTCTCTCTAGAGGAGAAGCTGGTTTTTGCTTTTATTTTATTTTTTATGGGGATAATTAATACTCGATTTAGACTTATAAAATCTAAAAATAGGACAGGAATCTTAAAATTTTTTTTTTTTTCAGCTCTAAACTTCTATGAACCTATGAATACAGCTAAGATTACCTTAACTGACTGCATTTACAAAGTTGAAGAATGGTAAAATCAGCAATGAATAAGTTAGTTTTGGGGGTTAACATACTGGAAGGTCCCTGCCTTTAGTCAGTTAATTCTTCAGATCTAATCTGAACCTGTGACTCGGGCCTCCCAATGCAAGCCTTACCTGCTCTTCAATTTGCTGTTTATTTCACAGTGAGAAGTTTCTGTAAAATCACCATGTTTCTCTTGCTTGGATGTAAAAAGGATTGCAAGGTTTTGACAACACTTTTCCTCCTTTGTTGTGAGCAGATCCTTGATCTAAGAGTTGTTCATATCAAATCTGCCCTGAGGGTTTGTCTGCGGAATGTCTGCTAAATGAGTCACCAGCTCCTTATTCACATTCGGACTAGAAAGGTATGTTGGAAGAGCTCCTGATTTCCCAGGCTCTTCCTGAATCTTAGTTTAGATAGTAAGAAGTAATTTTTCATTGCAGTGCACATGAAATTAAGCATGCAACTGCCATTATTAATGGGTCTTGTGCATCTCATTTCTCCCCCTACACAGTTACATATACACATGCTGGAAGCTGAAGCTGTGTAGGTTGTTCTATGAGAATTATAAAATCTGTAATTTGTCTCTTGGGGTGCATGCACAATTCATTTTTTTATTGAAGGAAAACGGATCCTTGGTCTCTGACATCTCAAAGGGCTTGCCCAGAAGAATTTCTTTCTGGTGTAAGTATTTGAGTCTTATGTTTTATCTTTTATAATATGACCATGTCACCAAAATATGCTAAAAAATGCCAATAGTACTTTCTTCTGTAATTTTGCATATTCAGCGTTGACCACATTCTGCTCATCACCTCAACACATCAGGAATTAATATCCTCTGTTTATTTATAAATTACCATCTTTTCATGACAAAAAAGGTCTTTCATGGTGTTTTAGTTATGTGTCTCAGTGATGTGGGGAGGTATCTCTTCTAGGGATGTAATAGTTTTGGTCTTTGATGCCTGAATTTTGCCTAGAAAAAAAAAAATGTTTTGGCATTTTTTTTTCTCTTTTAAACTAGGAGTGGGAGTCATTACTGCTTAGTAAATATTTCTGGTGACCTTGTCTGTTCTCACCTTATCTTGGTTGGCCCAGTTTGGGGCAGTTTACAACTTTAGCAGAGGAAATCTGGATTAGTTAGAGTAGGCAAAAGACATGGAATAAAGAAGAAAAGAATCAGGAGTTGCTGACTTTAAAAAGCAAGAAGCCACTGAAATTATCCAGCATTAAAAAAAAAAAAAAAAATCAATGACCAGGCATGATGGCGCAGCCTGTGATTTAGAAAGGGGGCTTACTTATATCCCTTTGAGCACTTTTATGGGGTTTTCTTGGCAAAATTGATTGTGAATAGAAGCCTACAGGTGAAAGCCATTACTTAAACCATGAACTTCAGCAACTCTTCCAGCTTAATCATCTGGGCAGGCTTAGCTACCAGATCTTTTTGATGGGAGCATATCCACCCCCAGAAGACCAACACTGTTGCTCAATTAACGTTGCTCACAGCAAAATTCTTTTGTTTTGTTTTCTATGTGTCCCAACCTGACAATAAGTATGACTAGCATAGGCTCAGTAAATAGAAAAATGATAGCAAACTGAAGCAGACATTTCTTTCTAACCCAAAGAGGCTATAAAAACTCTTGAGATGTTTGGTTGTCACTATTTTTCCTCCTAAAAAAGATTTTTTCCTGTGGTCCCAGGTTTCCTTTTGTTAAGAATTTAAACTTTGAAATATGCTCGACCATATTTCAAAGTGGAGTAAAATCCACCAAACAAGTCTCTCCAGCTGCTATTGATGATTTTGCAGCCATTCAGGGACGTCTCCTCCAGTCTTGAAAAACTGCCTAATTTGGGGTCGGGTTTTGCGTGCCACCCCATTTTGTATTTTCAATGTCACTTTTAACAGGCTTGAAGACCATGACATAGAACCGCAAACTGAGGGCTCAACGTAATGCTGGTACTCTCTAGGCACATAGTCTTTATCTTTTGTGGCATCAGGTACGTCTGCACAGCTGCCCGGGATGAGCAGGCAAGAGGCTAAACTAAGCGAGAGCTAATCCACCTGTCACACTGTTCCTGCAACACTTGGCAGCGTGTTTACAACACCATGGTCACTATGAAAGCCCTCAATACAGAAAGCCATTTGTTTCTTATAAATGCATGTTTAGATGTTGAAGAAAGTAGCACCTCTCTAAAAAAATAATCACCCAGCAGAATACCCTGTGTAGTCCTACCATGTAGGCAGACAGCTGCAGAAAAACAGAATATTTAAAATAAGGTAACAAAACAACAGTGCCCTGGGGACGTTTGCTCCTCCTTAAGTATGTGAAACAAAGCATCTTAAAGGCTTAGTTTTCTAGACATAGAGTGTTATTTAATTCCCAAGGACACTGTTCTCTGCTTCGGATGTGTGCATGGGTATATATATATATTTTTGCGAACTTTCTTTATTGAAGGTTTGTGCGACGGTTCAGCGGAAATTATGCGGCATCTTGCCTCAGAGAGAGCTGCATTAATGTGCCAATGCCCTTTATTTAATGCACTTTAAAATTCTGACGCGCCTTTTAAAAAGTATGAGTTGTGTTGGGAAAGTCTAATCACCGTTCTGCATGAACGGAAATGTGCTATTTTTGTAAGGGTAGTGCTGGAGTCGGATTTTAGCATAAGGGTGTCTCTATAGTACAGATGTCCGGAGACACTGGTTCGTTTTGATGCCCAAATCAACCAGCTAGAAATGTTACTTCTGCCGAAATTAGTCAGAGGAACTTCAACTAATCATCATTTAAGCAATTTGGGACTGAAAACTCCTAAGACTGGAGGGAATATTTAGAATTAATTCCTCAGAAACTCAATCTTGAGGGCAAACTTTCTTTGCACTCTGAAGCATGCATCTACCCTGCAAGATTATACTGTGTGCTTGTAATGACTTCATACAGATTTTTTTAGAAGTCTCTTGGGATACTGTAGTCTTGCTTTGCTAATCGAATCCATTTTCCTTTCGTTTCTATCATGCACCCATCCTTCTCTCTTTGGATCCCTTCTCATTCCAAACAGTGTGTCCTTTTAAAAAATGTTTCATTAAGGTTGAAGTTCCAAGGACATCACTTTCTCTCTTTGAATAAAATGTGCCTTCTTTTTTGAATGCAAGCTGCCTGTGCCCTGACTGTATCATCAAAACAACGGGAAATACACCCAGTGCACGCAGGCAAAATTGGTGTGTGAGTGAGTCTCTTGGAAATATCTAGAAACAGGTGCAGTCAGATAGGCTGGCAAAACGGTCTGGTTTTATAACAATTACTAATAAGAAAATAAACGTTAGGTATGCATTATTAAAATATTTTGTGATTTTTTCTACTGAAAAAATAAAAAAATGCGGTTACCAATTCTATAGCATTCAAACCCATAATGAAAAACATCTGACTCCATCTTTCCCAGTTTAAGCACTCCTCTGTTTATTTTAATGAAATTTGCATATAGATGTTTGTTTTTCTAGGAGGAAAATATGTACAGTTTTTACCCAAATCTTTGTAAAATCTGTGCTATCAAGACAGCAGGAGATTCTTATATCTGCGGTTTCTGATGACTGTGCGATCATTTATTGTACACACTCTGTATCCTAAAGGAATTTCAATTGTAGTAAGCCGGTAGGCATGCATACAGTTTCCCCTTTTTAATAAAAAGAAAACAGTTTGTCAATTTTTTGGAGTTTTAAAAATTTCTATGAATAAGGGTTCTGTACAGTTTTAGGAATGACTCAAATGCACTTTGGGAAGGAAAATTGCTTTGCAATTCTTTGAGTCTCCAAACACAGCCACCGTGTTAGGAACTTTTGATTGCTAATTTGCCTGCACGCAGTCTATATGGAAATCTGATAACTTACTGTTATCCGCTATATTTTTGCCATTTTGCATCGAACCTGAAAAGAGAAGGAAAAAGTTTGCTTTTATAACTAAGAGAAGAGCATACTATGTATCAGAATCTAGTCACTTTTTTTCTGAAACTTTGGATTTTTACATGTGAATTTAGTGTACCACTTTTGCTGCCATCACAAGCCAAAATGTCAGGTTTTGTCTAAAGAGGGTATAGGTGTGTTATGGAGATTTTTACAAGCTGAAGACAACAGGATTTTGGGGAGGGTGTAGAGTATAAGTACTTGAAATACATCAGGAGATTGGAGCGGGAAGGAAGGAACAGGGAAAAGCACAGATGCAGGGGGTGAGGAGAAAATCCATACCGTTAAGTGAAAATGGTTAAGAGCCTTACATTCTAATGAATGCCTTGAATTAACAGCACGGAAATGTGAAGATGTATTTGCTGGAATGGAGTTCTAATTTGACACACTCTACAGGATTTCTAGAGATTAAGGTTTAGAAAACTTGAAAACGACATGGGTCCAGATATCATCAATGCTCTAAAAATAGGAAAATGACCACAGGTGAGAGGAAACAATCAATTCTGATCCTGCTTTGACAGAGAGAGAGAAAAAAAGACCAAACAATTACTTCAATTCTTTCTGTTCATAAAAGCTCTCATCACTCCCTGCTTTACTCCCAAATGTTCGCATTTGATTTAAATTCTGAGTCACTAGAGCTATGGTGAGCCAGCAGCATTAAGCAGGGTATGGGGAACAAAGTCCCTTTAGGCCAGTCACCTGTTAGGTTTGGGGTAAAACAGAAACTGAAAAATTACTTTCCTCAAAACATTAGAGTAGCTCCAAAGCATTGAGGACTAAAACTGTTGCAGAGTCGTGTGTGTGTGTGTGTGTGTGTGTGAAAGAGAGAGACCAGTGAAACAGAGGACAGAGAGAGGAAAGAGAGAAAAAAGAGTTGTCAACATGAATGAAATTGAAGAAAGATTTCCCTAAGGAATATATATATATATATGTATTTTCACATATTAAAGAACATATGTGAAACTATATAAATGGAACATAAGTATTTCCAGCCATGGAATTAAAAACACACACATATTGTGTGTATATGTGTATGTGTTTTTAAAAAATTTTTTGTTAGTAGTTTTTTTGGAAGGAAAAAGGAAACAAGTGCCATTTTACCAGCTATATCATCGTATTCACAACCACCAAGCCGGGGTCTCCTGACTGCGCCGATTAGCCTCGTTTAGTTCTTCATTACCCCTCATTGCTTGACCTGCTTCTGTGCATAACGGGGTTAATCATAATGAAATCAAATCATTTGATTTTATTAATTTCTTATGTAGTATGTCCTCCCGAATTCTTACCAATGCTAGGACATTAGGGAATACTGCTGTGTGCTAAATTTGCTCCCTCTGCTGGCTGTCTCTGAGGGAATGGCAAAACCACTGGCTCACACATAAACAAGAACTATTGTTTGGGAAAACACACACGCACCACACACACCAATTTGTCCTCAGGGAAACAGTACCAGTACATTGTGAGTTAGCTCTGTGCTCTTCTGACACTGACACCAGTAGCACAACCAGCACAACTTTTTCTTCCCAGAATGCCTTGGCCACTGAAGGAAAATAAAAAGTTGAGAGGGATTGGGAGAGAAGGGGAGGCTGGAGTAGGAGGTGAGGGTTGTTCTGCATCTACGGCTTAGATAAGAACGCTGCCCCTGCCTCACCTCGGGAGCTTATTTCATCTTCATTCCTTGCTGATACCTGTTAAGTTCCCAAAGGAGGGTGGGAGAGCTTTATCCTAACAGTCTTTCCCACCATGAAAGCCATTTGATACCAATAAGTGCATCACGTTTGGTTCCATAGGACTAGCTGGACAGGAGATGGGTCATGGAATTAGTTAAAAAGCCAATGCTCATATTAGAATTCCTAGATTCACGCAATGTAAGGTAGTTTATATAAAATATGTAGAGTTAAAAAGAACAAGAGTTAATTTTCCCAAATGAGTTAGAAAATTTGAAAAGAAATAGGGAAACACCATGGAAATGTAGTTTTGAACCATGTATAACATTTCCTATGAAAGGGCATTCTGTTTAGTAATGAAACTAGTTAAATAGACGGTGTTCCAAGCATATTTTATTTTATATACCAACCTAGAAATTGGAAAAAATCATGCAACTGTAATAAGAATTCAACAAATGAATAGATTAGATTAACCTAACATAAAATGTGTTTTTTTCTTGAAGTTAGGGAAAAACTGCCTTTCTCTCTGAGATACACAAAATTATTTCTTGCCCTTTGTGAAAAGATTAAGGGAGTTAAATCGTAGCCACAGACTTGGAACCACCAGGAAATTTTTCAAAAAGAAAAAAAAAAGGAAGAAAGGAAGGAAAGGAAGGATGGAAGAAAAAATGCTATCTATCAATGTAAATTCTTTAATAAGGTTTCTTAATGTACTTGATCATATGACATTAAATCCCACTTTTCCCTCTTAATGACTTTCTTAGAGGAAAAAGAAAGCCACAATCAGAAAAGATGGAGAATAAAAGAAATGAGTCTATAAAAATCTGAATAAATGGGAGTTTATACGTTATTTAATGTCAATCTGCTCCAATTTTTATGTTTGTTATCTGTACCCGCCTGCATACCTGGGATTGCATTGAATTGTCTTGGTATCGAAATATACTCTCTTGCCTTTGAAATTCATGCAGACCTTACTTGTCCTTCAAAAAGGAAAGCATCCTGTTTTGGTTAATGGGCTTAAAAAAAAACACCAACAAAAGTAAATTGTGATAGCAATTAGGCTCCTCAGTGAGCATGCTCAGTGGGTCTCTCCTGGTTGCTAGGCAACCGGCTGAAGGTGTGTAGCAAAAGAGGGCCCCAAATGTGAAAACATAAGCACCTTTGGCATAGGTTTCATCCAGTCTAGAAAGCCATGTGCATTTACTTAATTAATTATGGGGTGTCCTTGGGTGGGTTTCCTGCATTCCCTTTCTGCACTTGGAGGGAAAGGTGTGGGGGTAAGGAAGGATTACAGAGTGGAGGATCAAGCAGGATGGGTTCAAGAACCACAGCGAATCCTTCCAGAAAGGGCGTCGTATCTGAATTGGGTTGCAGTTTTACAGTGTGTGTGTGACCATTTATTTTTCATTTCGGGAGTCGTAGTTAGCTCTTAACCACCAGGCTCGGGTGGCTCAGTATGTCACGGCACCGTTCTAATCCCACCCTGGATCAGCGTAACAGCGCACATCGGAAATTTAAGCTTCGCAAATAAATCCATTTTCACATACTCGAGTCGTATAACAGAAAATTTCCAGTTAAACCACATTGTTAAATTAAAGGTTGCAGCCCGTATTCAAAAGCCCATCCGCAAGATCTGGGGTTCTGCTGAAGAAGCCCTTACAGTAGTTCAGAGAACGATGCGGTGAAGTAAAAATGAATCAACTTTTAGAAACCACACAAAAAGCTTCGTCTTTGGTGAGTACAGTGCCATCTCCATCAGCACCTCTAAGTAGCAACCCCACCAAACACCTGGTTTGGTCCACAGTGACAGCTCACTGTCTCTCCAGTGGTAACAATTTAGAGGCAGGATGCTAAACAAGATATATACATGATGTCAAATATTGGCTGCACACATCTAAGCCAATCACTTCTAAATAAATTAACCATGGCACTGCCTAATACCATCCACCTGCTTTCTTCCTTGCGTTGTTCCAGACCCTACCTGAACCCCCCTTTGATTAAATGTCAAAAGCTTGCCTTGTGCCTGCAGATTTCACTGAAGGCGGATAACAGAAAGGTTCCTCCTGTGACTCCATAAAACTGAAATAAATTCCACTGGCATCTTGTAAATTTTTATTTTCTACAATGACTGCAGGCCCCATCTGCGGCCCAGCTGTTATTAGAACGGAAAGCGTTGGCCCTTCTGCATTACAAAACAGCATAGAACAGTAATTGCCAGTGGAAGAGATTAAGTGTAGACACTAAAAATGTTTACTCGCAATGAATATGCATAACGATGGGTAGGAAACAGCACTGGAAGATTAAAAAGAGAGAAGGGTTTGTTTACAAGGCTGGGAAAAAAAAAGAGTGGAATGTCAGTTGGCCCCGAGCCTGAAATAGGAACGAAAAACCTTTGGGCAAGGCATTAGGGAGAAAAACAGATGGTTTGTGAACCTTTTATTAGATAGAAAAATCATTAATCAAGCCCAGGCTGGAAATGGCAGGGTTTTTGGTAGTTCATATTTTAGTTTATTTTTTCTTAAAGTGACAGTATACTTTTTTTTTTGGTCTTTTTGGGACAGTCATCTATGGATCATCTGTCAATAGGCACTGCGTTTGTATGACATTCCACATTAAAGCCAGCTTCATTTTAAGGTAGCGTTAGTACTCATTTGTTCTACTGAGAAAATTCCTCCAAAGGGTTTCACATTTCGGCACCTGTTTTGCCCACAGAGCAATTTAAAAAAAATTGCAGCATGAAATATTTTTTTTTCATTTATGTGCCGTTCCTTTGCTTTGGGAAGTTGGAGAAGAAAATGGAGAAGAGGAAACTTTTACATGTAAGGCTTTGCTCACTAGATTGATTCATAGCACTTTAAGAAAAATATGTAGTAACAATAATTACAAACTGATTCATCTCCTGAGAGGCAATCTATGCCATTTAATTGGAAAGAGTCATCAAGAGGTTGGAAGGGCCCCATCTGAAACTATACTTCTTATAAAACTAATCTGTGCCCTTTGGACTCGAAGACGTTGGACTTTACATTTTTGTTAATAATGGTAGTGAAAATCTCAGGGAAAAACATATCCTAGAGATTAACAAAATCCTGGAATTAATCTTGCAAAGCCCCTTATTTGCTATTAGCCAGTCAACAAACCACAGGAAAGAATGCCAGGGGCATTATTTTCATATCCACAGTGTGTATGTATACCTAAACATACACATTTACATGAACATACCTACACACACACGTGTGTGTGACTGTGTGTCTCTGTGTGTGTGTATGTGTGAGCTACTGACTTCAGGATTGAGAGAGCAGGGTGGAGGAATATCAGAATAAAATTGACTACAGCCAGACTCAGGGTTAATCTTGATACGCAATCCTAAGGTTTTGCTGTGATTTGCCACATGCTTGAAGCTGGTAACTCATTTCTACTTTGGGAAGCTACTCTCGATCTTAACTGTAAAGTGTCCATTTTTCTGCTTACTTTATTTAGTATTGGGATGGAAAATTGACTTCACCTGGGTTGTCACTCCTGGAGCTAAGCATTGTTGATGTAGGACTTCCATGATTATTATGAAGTGGGGTGACTTCTTTTTAAGGAATTACAAAGTACTTGGAAAAAATCTCATTCATGTTTTTACCCTTTCAGTCAAAAATATTTTTTAAATAACTTTATTCAATAGTAAATATCACCAATAATGCAAGTCATTCTTTGACAAAAAAATGCTCCTAGATAATACATTGGTTTCCTTTCCTTATTTCTCATGACAGCAACTGTGGAAGTCAAGGCCAGAAATCACCCACTATGTCATCTGATATTCCTCTGATCGTTATACCTATTCTCAGTGTTAAGGAAATGAGACTAGTTAAAACGTCCACATTAAAATAAGAACTAGAGAAGGTTTTCTAATTGCAGGTCTTTGTTCTGATCTCATTACCGTCTCCCTCTGATCGTCATTCTCCTGAAAATCTTAGCTTCATTCATACCCCTTCCTTTCCCCTAGTTTCCTTTATGGACTTATTTATCTTCATGCAATTTGCCTGCAGTTAATGTCATTGTTAAATAAAGAACGCCATAAAGGAACGAGATCAGCAGTGACCTTCTGCACAGTTTCCAAAGCCTCGCCAACCTACCTCCGTGTCCTAGTCTGACTTATGACAGAAACAGAAGTTCAAAGACCTGGCTGATATGCTCCTTTAAAAACACTTCCACAACACAGTTAACATTTTCTGTTTTCTGACATTCTTTTTCTAAAGAGATGCTTAAAGCAAAAAAGGTTTCCTGCCACAAAAATGACATTAATATTTCGTAAATCAAGAACTAAGATAATGTTTTGGCTGCTACAGAGACGTTTACCTTATGTCGTTTATCTAAATGCTTTTCGATTAAAACATGACACAATTTTTGGACTGTTTTTTACCGGAAAAAACAATTCCAAGAACTTTCTTATTCCAGAGCCTAAAATTCTTTAGTATATTCCTCATCGGAATTCACTGTGGAGTATACAGCCTTTTAGCTCGTTGAGGAAGTCTTCCCAAAAAACAAGCCTTTTCCAAAGATCATTTGAGTGCACTAATCAAATAATCAACTAAAAGTCAAGAAGAAACCTTCAAATGAAAACCATATAAATATGTTTGCAAACTTTCAAGTAACTGCAATGTCAACAACTGTATTCCCCAAGATACAATACTTTTCTATATTGACCTATTAAAAAACTTGATTCGTTCAAAGAACAGATTTTTTTGTTTGTTTTAGAAAGAACAACAGGAACAACAAAAGAACCCAAAACTTTAGAAATCAAAGAAGCCCTCTTGAATGAGCATCTGCTGAAGGAGGTATTAAAATCACAAAAGTGATTATGGATTTCGAGCTTTTTTACAAATTTGAAAAATATAGGGAGGAATAAAGTGTTAGAGGTGATGCTGATTTCCTAGTATTATATACAAATCTGTATAGTACTTTTTTTCCCACAAAGTTGCTTATAATCGAACATTTTATCTCCAACCCTGTATTATCTCATTTTATTTACGGTTAATACCTTTTTCTTTTTCTTTTAGAACCTTAAGGGTTCTACCAATTGATTTTGACTTTGGGACGGAAAATACATTTATGAAGCAGCAATTTCAAAACATCGAGGGGAATAACAGTTACCAAAAAGGTAACATTAAGGTTCTGCCATAAACAATTCCACAGCAAACAGAAGACTAAAATTCAGGCCAAGCAGCTTCTCTGGAGAATAGTGAAGAACAATTTCTTTTCTGACTGTGTATACCACAGAAGAACGGCCCACATAGTTCCCAAGTCCTGGACTAATAACTCTGAAATGAGCTTCCATCAGCAGATGAGCCTCCTCAAAAGTTGCGAGAGGCTGATGCTGGCTGAGGCTGGAAGAACAGGGCAGGAGGACAGGGTCTCGAAGAGAGTACACAATGGTCTGGGTAAGGAAGAGTAGCTAGTATTGCTAGCCTTGCATATATTATGGCACATCATTAATAACAATGATCAAAAGAAAGAGGATGTCTTAACAGCTGCATTAAATTATTATGGATACTGTCATTTTAAAATGAATTCAGGGTGAGACAATAACAAAAAAGCAGCTACATATAGAATGGGTCACGTTATAAGGCCAGACAGTAATTCTCAAAGGTAAAGCACTTGTGATCAAACAGAGATTCTTTTTCCTTTCATTTATTTTTCCTTGCATTTTCAGAATTTGTGGAAAGATATTCCTCACCATACCACCTGATTGAAGGAAGCTGCTTCAACAGCACTGTGTTCTCTGGAAGATATGGGAAATATTTAATACAAATAAAAAGTACATATGTTTATAAGAACAAATGAAAGACTGCAACGGCCTATAATTCCAATCTAACAGTAATTAAATATTATAAATTCCAGTTTTGAAATGAAAGTTGTTATCAGAGACACAAAGGATTTTGAAACAATCGGACTTGGACATAAATATTTTGTATTAGTAAAAAACAAAGCACAAATTAGAAGCACACATTTTTTATTCTATCCTTAATGGAAAAAAGGGAAAAGATGAAAAATAATTTGAGTTGTGTAGCATTGAAATATTTGATTTTCAAGATGTTTTATATGTATTCTCTTTCTCTTTTTTAATCGGGTTTAAAAAGTCATGATTAAGTGATTTTACTGAAGTTATAAAATTGATGTTTTATAAAGTATCAGAGTATCTGATGAAAAGTTAAAAAACCAGTCAATGATGGGGATGCTTGCATCTGTAAACCAGATATCTGAATGTTTTCTTTGCTGTATGAAACTTTTGGTCCCTGGTGTAGATATAACCTGGATTTCTTTATTCACTACTAAGAAGCTATGAAAAGTTTCTTGCTCAAAACTTTAGAATGGAGGACAAGGGCTTCATAACTGGTTACTAGCACAAACTCAAGAAAGAAATCCTTCATGAAACACTTTCAACTCATACCTTACACAGAAAGAGCATTATAAAGATAAGTTCAGTTTTTCCTCTTAAAGTCAGGTATTTTGGGGTTTCTTCTGATCCTTGATACAGACTTAAAATGGACATCTGTGTCCATGATGATGAAAGGGAAGTAATACTTTCAATTTGGATAACCTTGATTTTGTTATTGTTTTGGGAGAAGTGCCTTATCTGGGCCTATTTTGGCAACAGTTGTATCCATTTTGGAGGTACCTCTGTTGGATGACTTTGTTGAGTGCTATCTCCCAGTTTTTACTATAGATGTTAGAAATGAGCCTCTGACAATTAAAGGGAAATCCTTCCCAGTAACATTGCTGAGAGCCAGCTGCCATCATAGTCTTTGTAACTTCTGGCCATCACAGTATTATTTGTGGGACAGGAAAAGAGCCACTGGCACAAATGAACTTAAGAAAGCACCCCTACACTGCCTCCTGTGTTCCCTGATTTTTGTAGTCCCTCAACTCCTGCACATTTTTTAACGTACCAGACCTACATAACTGCAATGAGCTCAATTATCCTGCATTTTCATGGGTTTGTAAGTTTTACTTTGCAAGTGTGCCTGAGCAGAGTTTTAATAAACATTTCACTCTTCATCAGTATTTTCTGGTCCTGGTAACATAATAGAAATTATCAGTGGGTTTACATTTTAGAAAATATTCAGATGAAAGGACCTCTGACCAACTGCGTGAAAATCTAGGAGGGGAATCAGACTGCTGCATTTTAATAAAGCCCTACTGGTCATTCCAATGCACAGCCAGATTGGAACACTACCACCTTATGTTGTCACATGAACCAGAATGTACACACAATCTTAAAATATGGGCGGGCTGAATGTTTTGGTGCTCTGGCTCACCAATTGAGCATGGAACATTTATGCAGTGAATGGTATACCACTAGTCTGAAAGAATTAATACACTTCAAGGAGTGCTCAGTTTATACTCTGAGCCTAACTTAAAGACCCAATAACTTCAGGCTCCTGGAACAAGGGCATAGTTGTCAGAATATACATGAATATTTAACAGATATAGTGGGAATATCCAAAATGATTTTGCAATATGTCCAAACAGCTTTGCCCTGTTGATTCCATTTGCTGTTTTTTGGCTCTAGTTTGAAGACTTAGCAGGTGCTTTCTACACCTCACTTTCCTCATCACGACTAGTGCTGTAGTCTCTGAGGAATTATTTGAATTCAGAGAACTGCTGGGGCTGCAGAATGAACAACCATGTAGCCCTTTAAAAATACTATGTGCACCTACAGGTCAAAATGTCTTTAATTCACATTCTGCAAGAGGCTGCAATTTCATTCCAAGAACGACTTTTAATTTCTTAAAAGTATGTTTTCAGAATGGAAAAAATGTGGACAGATAAGGTCTTCTGGGGGAGCTGATCATCCCTGGGAATGACTTGGAATGAGTTTTCCTGATGAGTTATGGGAGCATGAACACATATCCTGTTTTCCTTCTCAATTCAGAGAGATTTTCACATAGATCCCTGTTTGCTCCAACTCATTCATTCTGTTTGCAGTCTTTTTGCTAAGACATCTGAAAGGAAGTATTGGCTCAAAGGTTCTGTCCCAGGTGGGATGAGGATTTCTGGAAGGACAATTCTTGTTGAATGTTATAATTGTCTGCATTTCATTTTTCCTTTCTAAGGAATTTCAAAATAAGTGATCCATTCTTCAAGTCCCAGATGTTGTTGTAAACCAGAATTTTGGAACATTTGAATTAAAATTCAATCCCCCAAAGTTCTGCTGAGTCCGAGCTCTCAAACCAAACACTGACAAAAAGGTATTTGTGCAATGGTTCACATGACTTCCTCAGTGCACCGCGTCCTGGGCTGTGTGACTCAGTCCCAAATGAACTGACACACCATACTGTAAATTTTATAACAACCAAACTCCGGGACACTAGAAATGAGACCTTGGTTCATAGTTTTTGAAAGACTAAAGTTCTGGAAACATCCTTGAATGTTGATTTTTTTATGACTCTTAAGCTATGTTGTTTTCCTAACAAAACTCTCAAAAAAAAAAAAAAAAAAACCCTAAAATGTTCAAGTCGGTTAAAAAGTTTCCTGCATAGCATTGGCAGCCGTTTCAGTAAGACTAGTGAAGAACACGTGTCTTAGGGGATGGGGATTAGTCATTATTATCTTGTCCAAATTTAAGCAGATTATTTTGAGAAATGTAAATATCCATGATTTAAAAGCAGTTGAGAGACAGGCCAATATATTTAGCAAAAAATGTTTTCAAAGGTTCATATGAATCTCCGACGTTAGATTTTCGCGGATACAAATCTCAGTTTTCCATTCCCCCTTCTGCCCACCATTCATTCACCTGTGTTTGTATAATGGAAACCAGTTATACAGCTCTGGTTACACATCTGTTTCATGCATGTGCAATTACAAGCCGTTTTAGCAACTAGTAAAACTACAGGTGTCTGGGTTTTAATGTAACCATTTAAAAAGAGCAGTTCATGGGCCTCTGATTATTATTTTTTATAGCTGGCAATGTTCCTAACATAGACTGCCAGCTCAAGGGTTAAACATAACTCTGTTGCTCTCCCATCTGGTGGAATCTCTGAAACTCATTTGTAAATTAATTTTTGAAACTTTGAATCCATACTGCTGCATACAGTTATTGTATTCTGCACAGACAGCTTGTACTGCTGCTTTACATGGCTCCAACAACAAACAATTAACTGGATTTTGAGTGGTGGATGCTAAAGTCATTAAGTACGTGTATCTATTTGGCTTGCTAACTCCTATACCATAACGGAGACCACAATTACCATCAAATCACTTTGATAAATAATGTTGACACATAGTTTCATAACAGCTGTAGAATGTCCATCAGTGCCTTCTTAATCCGAAGTTCAGTTCTGTATAAATGAAAAATTTCACTTGGAGATCTCTCTCTCTTTTTTTTTTTTTTTTTTTTTTTTTTTGAGACTGAGTTTTGCTCTTGTCGAAACTCAGGCTGGAGTGCAATGATGCGATCTTGGCTCACTGCAACCTCTGCCTCCTGGGTTCAAATGATTTTCCTGCGTCAGCCTCCCGAATAGCTGGGATTACAGGCACCCACCACCATGCCTGGCTAATTTTGGTATTTTTAGTAGAGATGGGGTTTCACTATGTTGGCCATGCTGGTCTTAAACTCCTGACCTCAGGTGACCCGCCTGCCTCGGCCTCCCAAAGTACTGGGATTATGGGCATGAGCCACTGCGCCAGGCCAGATTTCTCCATTTTTAACCTCTCTCCATTTAAGAGCAGATGGAAGATGAAAGAGTTCTAAGAACTATTTTAACAACTACTGAAATTCATTATTTGCCAATAAAATAGTCCAAGAATAAATTCGTCTGCTCTTAGAAGAGAAAGATAGGTATGTAAAAATATAAGTGTAGACAATTGACTTACAGGTTAATTTCATTAGACTAAAATTAAGATTTCAAATTTTTAAAAAATGCTGTCCAGCACTCCCAAACTCAACACACATGGTAGCAGGTACAAGTCAAAATCAATTACAAATTTGACTTTGCTGCACAGTAGTAAAGATAAGTTGAGCTGCTATACTTAAGGCTCTGGTGACATTTCTGTTATGAATATAAGCATCACTTTTCAGGGATTTATTGCTCAGCCATAACAATTTTTAGACGCGATCAGTTATGAAATTGTAGGACTTGGCTCTCAGACCAGATATTTTTATTTACTTCTGTTGAATTAAGGAAGAGTTTAAAGGATGGAGAGAGTAGAAGCATGGTTACCAGAGGCTGCAAAGGGTAGTGGGGGTGCTGGGAGGAAGGTGGAGATGGTTAATGGATACAAAAAATTAGTTAGAATCAATAAGACCTACTATATGATAGCACAATAGGGTGACTATAGTCAATAATAACTGAACTTAAAAAAACTTTAAGAGTGTAATTGGATTGGATTGTTTGTAACTGAAAGGATAAATGCCTAAGGGGATGGATACCCCATTCTCCATGATGTGCTTATTTCACATCGCTTTCTGGTATCAAAATATCTCATGTACCTCATAAATACAGACAACTACTGTGTACCCACAAACATTAAAAATAAAACAATTTTTAAAAAGAAAAAAGAGAAAGAATTTAAATGTTCTGGATGAATGAAAACAAATTAACAGTGAGAATTATGAAAATTTCCTTTGTTAAATAAAATTTGGCCATTTCACAGAAGCATTGAAAACTGTAGTTAATTTCTTGGTAATATATTTTCATTTGCCCTTTATTCCTAACAGCATGATGATGTTTCTATGGCAGAGATGGAACCTAGAATTGATGATACCCCAAACACTTTCATTCTCCGTATACTAATTATTACTCAAATTAGAGAGAGAAAATTTTCCTTGCGTTTTATGATAGGCTTAAAACATAAAATAAGTGAAGATGAGCTTTCTAGAATATGTAAAAATTTGACTCCAGTATTGTTTTTGAATAATATTTTAGGCAAGTCAAGCACCTGGTTAAAATCCTCAGCAGTGACTGTTGTCTTCTAAAGTCCTAATTTTCAAGGTGTTCCAAAATAAGTTCCCAGCTTACTCTTCCTACCTCAGCTTTCACTAATTCTCTTTATGAATCCTACTCCACAGCAAACCTAGACTCCCTGCCCTTTGTCAGGCACATCTAACTTACCTACCCTCTTGCCTTTTCTCTCAACCCATCTCTATCTAAATCCTTCCCATTCTCTCAGGCCTACTTTAACTATAAGCACCTCCAAAGATGTTTTCTTGATCCTTCTTACAGAAGCATTTCTTTCCTCCTGAACATAAAAAAATTGGGGTTTTGCAATAGCTGTTTATGTATACGTTATTCACAACCTATTTCCTAATGAGGTGCTCAACTAAGGTTTGTTGATCACATAAACGCATGAGTGACTACCTGCTATTGAAGACTTACCTGCTTTGGGATTTATGCTTTATACTAGGATCAGGTGATAGATAAATAACAGGGCATGACATATAAATATGTTAATATAGATACATATGTTAACACTGTATCTTTAGGGGATCTTAGCCCATCCATAAATAAATAATATTTGAAACAAAAGGGTAACAGAGGCAAAATTGATTTGCTTTAGAAGATCATCCTCCTCTCATTCATCAAGGCTACAAATGTAGCTCTGCCCTCTGTCTCAAAGCCATTTCCATGGTTGTGTATCTGAAATGTACACATCTGTCTCCTGCACATCCTGCCCCACATCATACCTGGACCATCTCTTGACCACAAAACATTTTCCTAAAAGGTCTCTTTGATTCCAGCTGTATCCATACTTCATGGGCTGTCAGGATGAACTTCCTAATATGCTGATAAGAATATGTCAATCCCCCGCTTAGAAATCTCTAGGCAGGGGATTGACGACTCACAAAGTAAACTTCTGATCTACAAGTGAAGTTCAAATCCCTTAAGGTGTCATTCAGTGCTCTCAATCATCTGCTTTCAATGTTCCCTTCTGGCTTCATCTCCTCTGGTCTCCACCACATGCCTTATGCTTATTCTCTTGGCTAACTTCACCTCCATGAAAATGCAATTATACTTCTTTCTTATGGACTGGAACACTCTTCCTCACTTTCTCCCTATCCTTTAAAGCAGTGGTCTCCAGTCATTTTGGCATCAGGGACTGGTTTCATGAAAGACAATTCTTCCATAGACCTGGTGGGTGGGGATGGTTTCAGGATGAAACTGTTCCATCTCAGATCATTAGGCATTAGACTGTCATAAGGAGTGCACAACCTAGATTCCTCGCATGCACAGTTCACAATAATGCTCCTATGATAATCTAATGTCACCACCGATATGACTGGAGGCAGAGCTCAGGCAGTAGTGCTCACTTGCCCGCCACTCACCTCCTGCTGTGCAGCCTGGTTCCTAACAGGCCACAGACAGGTACTGTCCATTGCCTGGGGATTTGGGACCCCTGTTGTTTTAGGTTCAACTCCAGTGCACCAGTCTCTGCCAAGTCCTCTGTGATCCGAGTGGTCAGAATGTATTGCATTTCATTTGGATTTTTGTAGATACCTCTATTTCACTGTACCTAGACCTATGGTGAGTAGCTTGTATTTTCAACCCTACCAAATCATTACTCTAGAAAACAGGAACCATGACATATTATGTTTATGTATATCTCTTTGAGCTAGTAGTGTCTTCTTATATTGCTTTCTACACAGTAGTTAATTGCCTTGTGATGAATTCAACCACACCTTTGGGTATATAATATACCTTAATGAGAATTGTATTCCTGGGATAAATAAATAAATAATTTCAGAAAATACTAATCAACAATTATCAGTTAATTATGTGCTTATAATTGATGAAGCATTGAATCATCAGATTTGAATCATCAGGTAGATTTGAGTGACTTGTCTGTGTTATTGTTTTCTTAAATAAAATATTTTGAGTAATGAGGGGGAATAAGTTTGATTTTTTTAACTTCTAAATTCTTTTTTAGAATTTAGGACAGTTTGGAATTGAATGGTCTCTATATTGGCAAGTACAATAAGACCTTCAGTGCTGGTAGTTTTATTTAAGTTTGGAAACTCAGGTGGAATAAAATACTTATGGAATAAGTGATTACTTCATTCTCCATGGTAATAATCTACCTTTCAGAAAAGGTCAAACAAGCTCTTTTATTCATTTTTTTATTAACCTTTTTATTTTAAAACAAGCTCCTTTTGTAAAGAACAAAAGTAGGCTTGAATTTGACTTTGCTGGTTGTCTGGACTGTAAAAATGAAAGTATAAACCAAGCCACCAAATGAAAAGAAACAGGGGGCCTCTTTCATTTGGAAGAGAAATTGTAAAACACTGCTCACACCAGGCATGTATTCATTTTTGTATTTCAAGCATTTAAAAAGTTGCTAGTGTAACTATTATGTTTTAAATACTCAGTCTTTAAATGTTTAGCCTTTTTCTGAGGCTGAGAATCTGCATTGTGAGACGGGTAGCTGCTTCTCAAGATGCAAGACCCCCAAATGCTTTACATAGAAGCTCACTTATTTTTTACTTTTCCCGAGGGAGGCATTCTAGCACATGTGTAATGTCAGATTTCTACAAAGGGCAATTGAACATTGTCTGTTAGCCTGTAGATGGAACAGAGCTCTCTGATGACATTGAAGGGGATGGTGGGGATTATCATAGCTTGATAAGCCTGGAAATTCTGCAGGATGGCATTTGGCAGTATGGAAATGTGCTCAGTTTATCTTACAGACAGGAATACAAAATTCAAAGAGTGAAAATGACTTCTCTAGATAGAGGCTGATCTGGACTAAGACTTGTAATTTTCTCAGTGCCCAGTGTTTTTTCATCACCAGCCCACTCTTCTCACTGTTCCAGATGTGGGGGTTTTCCTCCTTGGTAAACACTGTGATCTATCCCTTTAATTGATTTTGTTCCCTTCTGAGCTTGGCAGCAAGTTGGAGGTAAGCACAGCTGCATGACTGCTGAGCATGCTCCAGATGCTTTCAGATGGAGACAGAAGCTCTTTTATCCTGTAAGCTCCAGCTGAATCAGGGTCCAGAGGTCAGGACTACCTTTACACATTTTCTTTAACGTCACCAGCCAGCTTTGCTGACAGAATTGTATGGCTCCCCATGTCCTAATTCAAGAGAGATTTATTTAGCAAGGGATTCCCGGTGAAGCACAGCATGTCGAAAGTATCCCAAAGCTCTATAAATGAGTCAACTAGACATAATTGAAAAGAGGGTGTTACTTTTTGCATATTCTCTATAACAGTGCTGTCCAAAAGAACTTTCTGTAATGATGGAAATATTCTATATCGGTGCTGTCCAATATGGTAGCCACTAGCAACATATAGCTGCTATATCCTTGAGACGTGGCTACTGTGAATGGGGAGCTGAATTTTAATTTTAATTTTATTTAAATTAAAATGGTCACATTAGATTACTACTGCCATATTGAACAGAGCAGCTCTATATAAATGTGGTGGATGTGTTATGGCGCAAAAGAAGTTTTTAAAATGGTGGTTAGTTATTAGCCATTTTTCTCATATTTAATAACTATATCTCCTCATTGATAACAACCAGTATATAATAACCATCCATGTGATAATATGAGTGAGAGAACTACTCACTGAAATTACAGTGCCACAGACAAATAGTGAAACTGCTTGCAACATTGCTACTACTGCAGAGAGCCAATCCATGACTTAGAAAAGTCAAAACATGTGGAGGCAGAGGAATTTGATTTGAATTTGGCTCTCCCATTTTCGGAGTGATATTGAGCAATCAAAATATTTACTTGTACTTATTTACTTCTTTTTAAAAATGACCTGTTGGCTTTCCATTTTCTCTTCCTCTCTGCATCACTTAGCTATGACCCCAGTAATACTGCCTAACGAACCACCCCAAAACTTAGCGGCTTAAGACAACAATCATTTCCTCTTGTTCATGCACCTGAATTTGGTCAAACTGCAGGGACTTGGTGGATTTAGGCTGGGCTCAATAGATGCTGGCACCAAGCTGCAAGTGAGTCCAGCTCGGCTCCATGTGTGTTCTGTTTTCCTGGCACCTGTGGGCCAGCTTGGGCGTGTCACTTTCATGTGATGGCAGAAGTGCAGAAGAACAAGCCAAATTGCACAAGTATATTTCAAATATCCGTTCATTTCTTGTCTGCTAGTATCTCATTAGATAAATTGAGTCACATGGCCAAGCATCAAAGTAGCAGAATCTTATATTCCTTCATGAAGGTGCAAGAAGAAAGTGAATACTTGACAAACAGTTATATTATTTGGACACAGTCTCCATAAACTCATCTTCCTCAAATATTTGGCATCTACTGTTTGGTAAGTTCAGTGTTCGTTTGTAAAATGAGAACAGTAGTAACAATGTCTGCTTCACAAGATTATTTAGGATTGCTTAAGAACTTTGAAAAGGAGCTTTTTTCAAAAATAAAAATACATCAAGTGAATACAGTATTTAGAATGATTTTAAGCAATATTCTCCCTCACACAATTATCACTTCATGAATAGACCAAATTTTAAAAAAATTTCCTTAACATAGTCTGGATAATAACATCTAACTTACACCTACCATTTTTTCCATATTCAATCCAATAACTTACGTACTGGCATTAAAAAAGATAAGTCAGTTACCTGCTGGAGTGAATATTGTGTTTGACTCTCCAGCATTCATTCCACATCTTCTGTCTCAGTAAAAGGCAGCAATGTGGTTAGAGAAATGACCCCTAATTAAAGGATGGGCCATATTGGTATAAGAACAATTCCATCTCCCTTGCAAGTCCTTTGTTTGAGAGAGAATGTGTAATGTGGTTTTATCAAATAAAACCCAGCTAGAGGGTTATGGGAGGCTTGTAAGGCTGTTTCTCTATCTTGAGAGAGTTGTGTGAAGCCATTCTCTCTTTCTCTTACTAAATGTGAAGGAAGAAGCAGATTGCCTTAGTCGCTGCTAGTAGGTAGACTGCAGCTCCAGGTCGGAGAAAGGCTGAGTTAAGAGAATCACAGAGAAATAGGACTGTGGTCCTGATAGGACATTGTCACAAGCATATACCATTTGGGAACTTTGACTTATGTGATTATTAATTATTCTACTCATTCAAGCTTATTTGAGTAAGCATTTTATAGTCTTTCTCCTCTTCTAATTATTCATGTTATTTCATTCCTTCCTTCATCACTCATTTATTCATCCATTCATCTCATAGTAATTCATAAGGGTTGATAGTGTGCATAGCTCTTACCAAGCATTAGGAAAGATGAAAAATGAATTTAAGAAATAATTTTTTGCAATTTTGTGTAAAATTGCTAAGTGAATTTATGCTTTAACAAAATCCTCTCTTTCAAGCAACTGGAAGCTACAGATGAAATTTTAAAAAAGATAACCAAGATGATGTAGGTAGGCACCAAAATGGGATAAACATATCTGTAAATCACAGATAAAACAGGAACGAAAAGTGTCAGAAGGGCTGAACATGCAGCTCTGCCAGATTCCAACTCTGGAATCAGGTAATGGCAGCTTGGATCTGGTACCAAACATATAGATGACATACTTAGCCAAATGTAAGGAGGACATACTTAGGCAAATGTACAGCTTGAAGCTAGGAACTGAGGTTGGAAAAAGTTACTGCTGAGTCATTGCCTGAAGTCATAACTTTATAGGACTCTGTGGGCCTAGGCAGACAACAGACAGAAACACTGCCTCACAACAAGGAGTTGAGCCAACCCATCTGATTATTTGATTTGTTATATCTCTCAAATTATGGTAGAGCAGGAGAAAGAATGCATTCTAATATGAGCTGGGTGTTGACTGGGTATCAGTCTTCACTGCTAAAGACTGGGAGAACCCAGGAAGAAAAAGAGAGAAAGACAAATAGGAACAGAGAGAGAACAGAACAAATTCTGCAGGGAAAAAAAAAAAACCCCAAAACAAGAAAAGAAATCCAATGCTAAACAAAATAATCAACAAAATCAACAACCAGAACAAGAGTTAATTTAATGGTGCAGTTAGGAAAAGACTTAGATGAAAATGTTTAGAATGTTCAAAGAGATCAAGGAAAATATTATACTCATTAAAAAGAAAAAGACCATGAACCAAAGTCAGGCAGAGTTGAAACAGGAACAGGAAGATATGCAAAAACATAGAGATGTTGGAAAAAATATAGCTATTGAAATAAAAATATCACAATAAATGTGATAACATTTACAAATAAATAACTAGTGGTTTAGATGATCATACTTAACTCAGGTCCCATCACCAAAGCTTTAAGAAGCATATGTATCATGTCTTGTCTTCTCTACTTCAGAGCACAGAAAAGGAAGAAAAATTATAATGCTGGCAAAACTTCTAAAAGAAAAGTAAAAGAAGGAAACATAGATTAGTCATAGAAGCATAGTTGCATAAATCCTAAATAAAATAATATCTAATTATCCTCTACTGGTGAATTTTTTAAAAAACATATAAACAAGTGATTTACTTTAGGGATTTAAGGATAATTTAACTCCAGAAAATGTACTAAAGTAATTCACATTAGCTGACAAACAGAGATAAAGTAGTTGATTATCTTAAGAGATGCAAACTGAATTGATAGGATTCTGCATTCATTCATAATTTCAAAACAGTAACAAAATACAAAACTCAGAGCAAGTTAAGAATAGAAGAAAATTTTCCAAACCCAAAGGATGAACTTTGAAAAGCCTCAAGCAAACATCATTTATCTGTGAGCCATGAGAAACATTCCATTTTGGTTAGCAAAAAGACAAGAATACCCACCATCAACATGCTTTAGTATTTTCCTGGTAGTTCTAGTTAGTGCAGTAAGATAAGAAAAAGAGGTAACAATTGCACACATTAGAACAGAATAGACAAAATTGTTCTTATTTTAGGTAACGTAACTCTTCTATAGAAAAAAACCACAGACAAACCAAGAAACTATATGGACAAATTATTTGAACTAACAGGAGAATTCAGAAAGGTTGTTGGATAAAACATCAATAAACAAAAATTGAATAGTGCTTCTCTTCCATATGAAATAATCAATTACAATATAATTAAAAATTAAACATTGTTTCAAATAATGACAAATGCTATAAGGTACCTAAACATAAATTTAACTAAAGATGAGTAATATCTTTGTGGAGAACCTTACAAACATTACTGAAAGACAAAAGAATGCCAGAATAAAAAGATAAACCAAGATCCTAAATGAGAAAAGCTAATACTATAAAGATATTAATTCCTATTTCCACAACTAATCTATAAATGGAATGCTATTTTAATTGAAAAAATCTTATCAGATGATTCTAAAACTATTACTGTAACAAAGAGCCAAGAAAAATGAATGAATTCTGAATAATAATAAAGGAACTAGCTCTACTAGTTCGATGAACAGGGCTCGAACAATTGCTTTTCCATGAAATTATATTTTTCATTACACCAGTGCATACATATAAATTTCAGGGCAGATAAAATATTCAGATGTTAAAGGAAACTACTGGTTTCAGAAAACAAAAATAGGAAATATCTTTGTGAGTGCAAACTATCCTCCTTAAATAACATGCAAAAAGCATAAAACATATAGGAAAAGATTTAGGACTTTTGCTGTACTAAAATATCAAATTATTACAAACAAAAACATTAAAAGTAAAGTTAAAAATAACAACAACAACATAAGCCATACAAATAGATACTAGGAAAAGATATTTTCAACTCAACAACTAATTAAGGATTACTATCCAGAACACATAATGACATTCTATAAATTATTTTTGAAAACCCAGTGTAAAAATGAGCTAAGGATATGAACAAGAAATTCACAGAATAGGTAACCCAAATGGCCAGTACATACATGAAAGCTTCCTAATCATACCAGGAATTATTGATATTCGAATTCAAACTGATGCAGGGCAGATGAGCCCCAAAACTGGGACTGAGTCTGGGCTGGTTTTTGGCTTCGCTGGGGAAAGAATTCAAGAGTGAGCTGGTGGTAGAAGAAAACAGCTTTACTGAGGCACCAGTGTTACAGCGCCGTGACTGCTGCTGCAAGGCAGGGCTGCCCCATAGGCAATGTGTTGAGAGCAGCGGCTCGGGGCAGTTCTGCAGTCATATTTATTCTCACTTTGAGGGGCAGGCTATTTAGAAATTTCTAGAAAAAGGATGATAATTTCCAGGTTGTCTCCATGGAAAAGGGTGGTAATTTTGAGGTGTCTCCATGGCAATGGTAAATTGTTATGGCTCTAGTGGTCGTGTCTTATGGAGAAGTGCTTTAGGTGTCTCTTCCCTGTTTCAGCTAGTCCTCAATCTGATCCAGAGTCGAGTCCTGCCTCCTGCCTCAAAACCGATCAGATTAGTAAAAAGGAGTTTGGCAAATAAGTGAAGTAACAGGAATTTTTAGAAACTGTCAAAATCACTTTTGAGAAAAATGTGTCAATATCTAGTCAAGTAGAAGAGAATGCTATCCCTGACCCATTTCTACGTATGTGTATCACAGGGACTCTCATACTTTTGTACAAGAAAACATATATAATAATGTTAATGCAATATTATATCATTTATTGATATATTATTTCTCCATAGGGAGAACGGGTTTTAAAATTGGGTGTATTTATAGAAAAGATGGCTTTATAGCATTTAAAATGAATGTGTTAGAGTACTATGCTTTCAATCATTAAAATTTAAAAATATTTTAAGCAATAAAGAAAACAAATGTAGGATAATACATACAGTATGATGCCATTTATATGAAGTTTGCCACCATGCAAAAAAAACGTGCTATATATTGTTAATGAATGTTTATGCATGGAAATAATCAACATCAAGCTGATGTTTACCAGATTTTCAGTTTATTCAGATTTAGCTTAGGGATTACCTCTGGGAGAGGAAAAAGGAAAATGAGACACAGTTTTAATAATTATTTATATTAGTTCTTAAAATTATCAGAAACAAGTATACAAAAGGGTTAAGATTTTATAAAGCTTGTGAAAGTTCCTTATGTTAATTTTTCTTCCTGATACATTTCATGTAGAAGATAGAGAAGAGCAGAGTGAGATTTTTCCGAGGTGGAGTGATGATTATGGATTTATGAGTGATGAAGAAAGCTTTGGAGTTCAAACGATGTTACAGACTCATGAGGCTTCTGAGCAAGTTGCTGCTCCACTTCACCAAGGGTGCTTGTCTCAACATCCTCTCTTTTCCATCACCTCCAGCCACTTCCAGATTAATATATACTTCTGGATTCAGACAACTTGAGAAGAAGAAAACCAGTATTTCCAGGCACACTCTTCTTAGGATGGGTGTGACTGGAATTCACTTGTCAAGATTACAGAGACAAAAGACATTTTCAGATGGTAACTGGTGGGAGCCTTAGGTCATGAAGCTTTATGGTTCCCAACTGGAGATCTGCAGAAACAGTTACAGGAGTGCCCAGTTTCACCTCCCAATACTTTCAATACCTTCATAGAAATTGAGCAGTTATCCAAGCAAGGCCTATGAAGACCAAATAAATGTTTCCAGTTTCTTACCTTTGTATAGAATTACGTATTGATATGGTTTAATCAGCTACCACTTACTGTTAAGGGGCTCTTATAACATGGACTCGTATAACATTATAGGAATGTCTGAGCATCTTAGGGAAAAATAATGTAAGAATCTAGTAGCTTAATTGGGAAAAGTTGAGAAGTATAGGTTTGTATCAATGACTTTGAAAAAAAGAGATGCAGAGTATTTCATGATTTACTCAAACAGTCAGGTAGAGCAAAGCCAGGGCATAAGCCAGGTTCTCCCCATGCTTAGTTCAAGGGTTCATCCTGCTGGTGACAGTCCCCCTTTTAATACTGTGAAGTGTTAGGGTCAGGTTCTAACTCTCTCCAAAACTACAATCTAGGCTGAGGCAACTCTGAATACAGAGGCAGTGTGTTGTAGTAGCAAGAGCACTGGATTTAATGTCATGTGTCTGTTTTTGAGTCCTGGAGATTCTACTTACTGGCGTGTAGCATTCAGTCTGCCTCTTCTTTAGAATAGAATTGCACTGAAAAGCATCTGCCCAGGCCGCAATTATTTCTCAGTACCATCCTCTTGTATCCAGATGAGGGCCAGGTGATGTTCTAGTCATAGGGTATCAGCAGATGTTATGTGTCTCAGTTCTGGACCAAAGAGCTTAAACAAAGGAATGCCTCTTCCAATTCCTCATTCTCCATCTGCTTGTTGGATGCAGAAGATTTGAAGACTAGAGGAAGGTAGAGCCACAGATTCAAGGAGCCTAGATCCCTGAAATACCTTGTGGATGACTCTTCATCTACCCAGAACACCATATGGTGCCATAGGGTAATCAAAAAGTAAGATTTATTGTATTAAGTTCTGAGATTTTCACATTTATTTGTTATAGCTACCAGCATTACCTTAATTAGTGTACAAGTTCCGTGGCTTTTAATGTGTAACTCCTTCCTCTGTGCTTCAGTTTTGTTATTTGAAAAAAAGAATAAATAATCCCTAGATTCATATAGGATTGCTGTAGGTCTCCAAAGGGATGTAACAAGGTGCTTTATAAACTGTAAGGTGAAGTTATTATCTTTGAAGCAAATTGAGGGCAGCCACTTAGAGCGCAATAATTTAAATATCCTCAGAGCAATTATAGGAGGCAGAATAGGAATCTTTCTGCAGCTGCCAGAAAAGTAGATTTAACTTTAGCATTTAACTGCACCACTCTCCCTCTGTAAGCTTCACATTTGCTTTTCTGTAGTGACACATTTTCAATCAATCAATCTATAAAAAATAATTAATCCATAGTTCTTCAGTACCTATCATGTTCAGGGCATGGAGTTAAGATGCTCCTGATTCTTCTGCCTTTAGTTCCAACAATTAATGTTGTCTTCAATGTGTTTCCCCTGTTATGAAGCAAAGGATAAAAGGCATACAAAAAGTGAAATAAACTTAGTCATAATCCCACTGCAGTGATAACCACACACGGGTGAAGATTTTTCAAGCCCTTTATTTTCTATACTAATGTAAATCTTTTACCACTCTCTACACACTGCTTTGTAAATATTCTTTTTTTTCACTGAAAATATCATACATGTATTTTCTAAGTCAATAAATAGAGCACTATATACTCATTTTTCTACTGGATATAAGAATTTCACTGTATGGATATTTGATGATATAGTCAATCAATCTCTATGATAAATATTTAGGTGATTTAATTTTTTAATATAAATAACACTGCAACTTTTTTTTGCACAGGTATAAATCTTTGCCATATTTGCTTGATAATTTTCTCAGGAGAAAAATCCTAACATTTGTATTTCTTTTTTGTTTGCTTATTTTTATTTTTATTTTACCCAGTCTGGAGTGCAGTGGCACGATCTTGGCTCACTGCAACCCCTGCCTTCCAGGTTCAAGTGATTCTCCTGCCTCAGCCTCCCAAATAGCTGGGATCACAGGCATGCACCACCACACTCAACTAATTTTTGGTTTTTTTTTTTTTTTTTTTTTTTTGAGACTGAGTCTCGCTCTGTTGCCCAGGCTGGAGTGCTGCGGCGTGATCTCGGCTCACTGCAAGCTCCGCCTCCCGGGTTCACGCCATTGCCATTCTGCCTCAGCCTCGCAAGTAGCTGGGACTACAGGCGCCTGCCACCACGCCCGGCTTTTTTTTTTTTTTTTTTTTTTTTTTTTGTATTTTTAGTAGAGACGGGGTTTCACCGTGTTAGCCAGGATGGTCCTGATCTCCTGACATTGTGATCCGTACTTTTTGTATTTTTAGTAGAGATGGGATTTCACCATGTTGGCCAGGCTCCTCTCAAATTCCTGACCTCAGGTGATCTGCCCACCTCAGCCTCCCAAATTGCTGGAATTACTGGTGTGAGCCAATGCATCCTGCCTAACATTTGTATTTCTGCCTCAAAATATATGCATAGTTTTAAAGCTTTTTATCCAGAGTGTCCAATTAACTCCAGAAATATTTTTACCTTTTTTATTCTCCAAGAAGGCCAAGTATTTATTTCTATTTTTAAAAATCTTCTGTACATAAAAAAGTGAAAGGCAATTAGTGCCCTGTGCAGGGTCGTTTGTTCTGGTCTTTGCATCTTAGAACATATTCCCAAGATGATATCATTTCTCTGGTATATTCCTCACTTCCCTCTCAGTGTCTGCTCCTCCTTCAGAACTGAGCTCTTGAGCGCTTCCCTTTCTGCTTAGAGGCTTCCACAAAACCTGGGCACCTAGAGGCACTCCATGTTCAAAACTTCCCCTTTGACTTTTTTCGTCTCTGTACTGTTTTCTCCATCAAAGCTGTAATGCCCATGGTGAACATTTACCATCTACAAACGTAATAGAGGGCATTATTTAATTGATGTAATTTACTAAACTGTAAACGTCAGATAAGGAGTTAACTTAAAAGGTTAATTTAAGGGTTAGCATAAGGGCTAACTTAACAGCCCCACAGCCTATAATCCTGGTAATGGGTCATTTCAACAGAGATTCTTCTTGATGAAAGACTTTGAATATTTCAGTTTGGGATGCCAAGGGCTAGCTATACAACAAGGCTTTGCTTCTAAGTATTTGGGAATTCATATTTATACCATAGATTGTTTTCCAAACTGCTGAAGAGTAAAATCCTAACAGTTCCTTTATGAATGGCTACTTAGTCTGTTTTGTAGGCTAGAACGACCCTAATCAATAAATATTATAGTGATCACTTGAAGCAGTTTTCACGATGTACAGGTTATGATCATTGTTCATATTGAGATTTCATTTCATGTGACAAGTTCTTTTCCAATTTACAAAGAAAATACAGCCTAGCACTCATGAATTGTATAATTCAAATGAAACAGCACAGATAACAAATGCAGAAAATAGTGAAGGAAACGGGTTAAGTATATTTGAAATTAACCTACATAAAACCCCCCAGTTGCCATGTTTCAGTAACTGAACCGCACATTGGCTGTTTCTGGTGGGAAAATGCACTCTATCTAGTGTGATTTACTGAGTTGCATCGCGCTTGCTACCTGAAAAGTAAAAATAAATTAAAGCTCTCTTAGTATTTATTTTAATCCGTTTCTAGGTAAATACAATTAAATGAGAATATTGAAGAGGATGGTAGTCTTATTTACAATATACTCTGAATATAAATATTGTCCTTGGTAGAATGCGGACATCTGTTATACAAACTGACATGACTCCGTAGGGACATTTAAGCAGCTCTGTTCTTAATTGTCAAGGAAGCCCTTAGGGTTCTTGTTTGTAGTATTTGTAGATTTTTTACAGGATATTCATTATTAAAAATTATCATTAAAGGATCAACCTCATTCATTGTTTTTAGCTTTGTGAGTTCTGCTGTGTCTTACCTGGGTCAGAGATCATTGGAATTTGAGTTAGTAAAATGTAACAAAGTCTGTTGACTCATTATAATAATGCAAATAATGAAAATGGCATATATGTCATATATGTCTTTCAAATATGTCACAAATAATTTTATGTCATGTAGAATATTGATGTTAATACCATATTTTATCGAAAAAGCAAGTTACAGATTGTGGTAGTAGCTGTAGGATACTAATACAGGTTCTGGCACCTACTTGGAAGTTGAGGAGCTTTTCTTGTATTCACACAGTAGATTACCACTCAGCAATAAAAGGGAATGTGCTATTGATACATTCAACAACATAGATGTCCACTGATACGTACCCTCTTGCAGATAGACGTTTGTGATATTTCTGCTTTTTTGGCTATTATGAATACAGCTGCTTAGAACATTCTTATTCCAGCAGTCTTTTATTGACATATGCATTTATTTATCCTCAATATACACCTAGGATGGAATATATGTAATAGTTTAACTGCATTAGGAAATGCCACGCAATTTTCCAAAGTGGTGCTACCATTTTATATACTCTCATCGAGGATAAGCACACCAGAACTTCGTGCTTTTACTCTTTACTTTTTGACATTATACTATGTGTGTAGTAGCATCTCATTGTGGTTTTAATTCGCTAGTTTAATTTGCTGATTACTAGTGCTTTGGAGTGTCTTTTCATGTCTTTATAGACCATTTAGATGTCTTCTTTGGTGAAGTGCCTATTCATGTATGTTGTTCACTTTAAAAATTTGTTTTTTATATTTTTATTACTGATTATCCTCTTAGCATCAATTTATGGGAGTTATTTATGTATTCTGGACATAAATTCTTATCAAAGATATATATTTTCTCTCCCAGACTGTGGCTTGCCTTTTTATGTTTTATGTTTTTAGTGTTTCTCAATTTAAAAAATAGTTTGTAACTTAAAAAATGGTTGTGGTGTTTAACCTACTAGGTAATCCATAAATAGATGTATTTTTCCATTACCTAGTAAAACACATGATAAATAAGATCAACAGTGATCATTTCTTGTAGAAGTTACTTCTGCAGGTTTTATTCCCCCTAAAGGCTAATTGTGAAACTGTATCCTTCATTTTCTACATCAGCCATTTATTTTCTAGATGATCTTGATTCTAGCAAATGAACATCATGAAAGTCTTTTGCCTCTTTGTTTTTGGTTGATTGGTCATTTGAATCATTGATGAATCACTCAGGCTCAATGATGACAGGCTTATCTCAGCTGTCTCTGGGGCATTTCAGAAATCGTGCTTCCGGAATTTTTTCTCACTGTTCAAAAAAAATTCTTGAAAATTGATGCTCAGAAATTAAGCAACTTTCTCCTATAACATCTGAAAGTTTGAGAGACATAATCTGGCAAAAGTGGCAGCAGCACTAGACGAAGTCACACTGAGTCCGTAGGGAAACTCTTGCTTCCAGGAGCAGCAAGGAGTTAAACGACACTGTAGTGACTCCTGAAACATAGCGAGAATGTACCTGGATGTTGGCTATGTAGGTAACATAAATATTAATAACATGATTTCATTTCAAGTAAATAACCTTGTATTTTGTTCACTTTAAAAATCTGTATCTGTGAGATGTGTCTGTGGTTAGCCAGACAGCAGCTAGAGCTGAGAATGTGACCCCATCAAGAAGAAATATAGTTATTTCTGAACTATATCTGCTGTTACTGTGACCATCCAGTTTTACTCCATGGTGATGGTGTCTTGGAGTAAGAGGACAGTGACTGCTACTGGCATAGACTCAGAGTTCCAAATGGAAGAAAAGGAAGAGGACGAGACTGTGGGAGAGAATGCAAGTAGCTGATAGTGATAGCAAATACAAGGATGTTGAATGATTAAAGAGTTCAAACTTGTTACAGCCGTTTACTTGACATATTTTGGTAATTTGAAAATCCTTTCTCCATTCTATTTTTAATCACTGAATTATCAGAAATGTGTTGGGCCTAATTTAAGTAGCCTGATAAATTTTGCTTTAACATAAACATTTGAGTGCTAGGTGATATTACTGAATGTTCAGGAGACAGCAGAGTTCATGAGACAGACATGATTTTTTGCCCTTGGAAGTTGGTCTAATGGGGAAGACACTTAAAAAGTAATGTGAACTGGAATGAATGTTGCCAGGGGAATTTCAGAGTGATGTGGGATCACATAGCTTGGGTACCTGTCTTAGAGTGGGGTTACAGGGAAGACCTGCTTAGGGAGTGTCACTAAGTGGAACACAATGATAAATAGCAATTAGCCTTATAAAGGGGGCATGGAGAAATGGAGTCTAGAGAGCAGGGCAAAGAAAGAACTGGTAAAATGTGAAAAGGCTACATTTAGAGAGAAAGTCTCATTTTGCTGACTTTCAGTGTATTCTGGTTAAAATGTAAACAACGTGGTACATTTTCACATTCGTGGAAAATCTATTACATAAACAATATGGCAAAGAAGTTTAACCAAAAGTAAAAAAAAAAAACACTCAAATATACATACTTTTAAGTTTTTAATTGATGCCTTCTTATAAATACTTCTTACTGACAATCAGGGTTGGCCACAGTTGGGCCTCACTCAGTCGATTTCTTCTCTCACCTGATCTCCCATTCAGGCACTATGGTTTACTTATTACTGCTTTTCTCCCCCTAATTGTCAAATTTCCATAAGATTTTCCTGAATAAAGAAATATTAAAACAAATCCCTTAGATTATCCTGAGATTTTGTTTTTAAAAAAAAGTTAAGGAAGATGTTTGCATGAATTCCATTTTTTTTCAATGCCCTACAGCTGATTCCTCACTTCCATAAGGGGAAATATCAAGTTACAGAAATCATATAAAGAGATTACTGCCATAGCTGATTTATTATATTTTTGCCTTTTTTACCTGCAGTATATTTTAAGTAGCATGTTATAATTAATTCCTGTTTTTTTTCTAGTCAATAAAACCAACTTTATCTTAAATCCATCTATAGTATTTGTCTCTGAGATTTGTACCTCTCTCTGCATTTATAGCAAATTCATGCTTTATGCAACAACTGGTTCCCCACAGTGCACTGGGTTCACCTTCATTTCTCTGAAGTGACAAACAACAAACAACTTCTGTTTCCCAGAGCAGCTCATACTTATTTTTGAAAGTAGCAGTCTTGAAACAGAAGAGCTTATAAGGCTCAACAGAGAATGAGAAGACTCTGAAGGAGGAAGGGGTAAAGGACAATGTTGAAGTGGTTATTTTTTCAAAGTACAATAGTCTACAGATTCTTTGGTTGCTCTAAAAGAGTCTGTGAGTCTTTCCTTTATCCATCTACTGAAAACAAGTGATGTGTTAAAAAGAGGTTAGATACAAGAACCCAGGAATATATGACTGTGTGCGGACATACAGAAAACTCAAAATATAGAAGAGAGTAATCTGTTTTACTTTTCTCTTGTAGCTTCTCTATGTTATTACGAATTTATCTACTTCCTGGACATTTATGGGACATTGTTATAGTTTGAGATAAAAAGAAGATATGCCGACTTGTGGATCCAATTTTTATCGATTGTAACAGGAGAATTGGAGGCATTAGAAAGAACCAAATTACTAGGATGCACAAGGCTTTGTGAATTATCACAGCTAATATAAACTGACTTTTTGGTAACTTTCAGCCTGGAACAAGACTTCTCCTTTCCTGCTGCTGTGTAATGTGGGCAGGTGAGGGTATTGGATTTTCATGGCACTTTAGGTCTGGTACCTGTAATACAATTCCTTGAGGCCACCATAATGTAAACATATATAAAAGTGACGAAGAAGAGAGAGGAGCATAGCCCTCTGGAGAAGAAGGGGGGACTGTGTATTGATGGAAGAGGAGGTCAAGCAGGGCATGGGGGCCTGGCATTCCCAGTGGAGGGAGGCATCTTTGGCCAGGAAAGGGGAAAAGAAGCCTTCAGGCACAATGGGCATGTCTGAAAATAAAGACCTTTTTTTTTTTTTTTTTGTAATATAGGGTGGAAGAAGGGACTGTCAGACATTGCTTTTGTCCTCCTTAAAACCATTTTTTTTTTTATTCTGGCTATCAAGGAAATACATACCATCAGAGAAAACACAAAGTATAGAGTAATATAAAAATATTCTTAGGATTTGGGAGAGGTGGCTCTCACCTGTAATCCCAGCAACTGGGGAGGCTGAGGCAGGCAAATTGGTGGAGCCCAGGAGTTGGAGACCAGCCTGGGCCACATAGTGAAACTGGATCTTTACAAAAAATAAGCCTGGAAGGCATGGTGGCACGTACCTGTGGTCCCATCTACTCAGGAGGCTGAGGTGGGAGGATTGCTTAAGCCTGAGAGGTTGAGGTTGCAGTGAGCTGAGATCACGCCACTGCACTCCAGCCTGGGTGACAGAGGGAGACCCTGTCTCAAAAAAAAAAAAAAAAATTCTTAGGAATATTCAAGAATATGTAGAAGAAAGCACCTTTGTTCCAAAGAAGTCACTTATAAAATTGATAGCATAGCATATTCCACTATTCCTTTGTACTGTGCTCTCTGGAATTGGAAGCAAATAAATGTACCTGAGAGTAGAATTTCTTTTTTCTCACACCCTGCCTAGTAACAGCCCCATTGAGGAAACTGAGGCAGCCTTCTACATTCAGTTCAACAGATGGTGATTCTAGATAAGAGAGCTTACTGAGGCGCTTCAGAAGCTCTGACTTGGTCTTTATTCATGTTGCTTGATTGTAATCTTACTGGAGGCATTTATTAATGTCTTTGAAACCTAAACAAATATACCTATTTTCTTCCAGATTAAATTTTTCTATAGAATTTAAAGGTATTCTTTTTCTATCCTGGATCAAATCAAGGTGTTAAGAAGCTATAAAGTCTTTTGAGAAAGTAGTTTTCCCTTTTAAAAAACTGTTACACATTCCTCTACTAGACTAAGTGGAGCCACAGCTAAGGTTTGGTCTTGTCTTGCTGGGCTAAAAAAATATGAGTTCACTTCACCTGTTAATATATCTCCTATGTCCTGAGGTTTTGACTTCTGAGGAGGATATGGAAAAATTGCAATCTGTTAAGGAATCCAAATATACATAATCAAAAAATTTTACATGTCCATATATGTAAAATTTAAATTTTACATATATATAATTTTTAAATTTTACTGGTTACATTAATATATTAACAGTCAAGAATAGGGGATATTATTTTGTTAGAAAATGACGACAAAAATATACTTCTTTTTTTTTTTTTAAGAAAAAATCTCTTTCCGGCTTGAATGAAAACCTTTAAGTGGCTTACATTTGGAAGTCTACTGATAGATTTCATTTCACGGAGACTTTTCAGTAAATACTCATTCTTTGTTTCTTGAGAACTTTTATAACTTGGTTTTCCTGTAATTCCTGTAAAACCAGAAATAAAGCTCTGAAAGTTGGAGAGTAAATTGCATCAATAGCCCAAAGCACTGGTGATGTACTCCAGGGAACACTTTTTTTTTTTTTTTTTTACTGGAAGGCATGAATTTTCTAAAAACAGTCACTCTGTCTGCATATGTATCTATGCATGTAACATATGGCACTTGTGAATATATAGGGTTACCTTATTACCATGGGTTACCAGTGGCAACATGTGCACTGAGCTAAATCCTTCTTGGATTTTAATATTCTGTCTGTAAGAGATCAGAAGATAGTGAAAATGGACTAGTCTGGCACAAACTATATGGTATTTTAAATGGACATTTTATATGCACATATAATACAACTGATGGATACAGAGCAAAAGATCAAGAAAGCATCATGTATATCTCAACTGAAAAAAGAAAAAGAAATTAGGGAGCTAGCTTCTCCCTGTGCCCTACTTTCTGTTGGCCAAGCCTTCGGATCTCTCTGTGACAATCCGTTGAACAAAGTTCTTCTAGGCTTCTGCAGCTAGGGAGAAAGCACGTGATAAAGAACAGAGGCCATAAGTGGGCAAGAATGTGTCTCTTCTCTGTAATGGGAATTTAAATTTGGGGAAATTACTCTGCCAGTTTGATTATTCCACTTAATAAAAAGAATTTAGCCATTTTTCATTCACAAGACTATCCAAGTACAATCCGCATTTTACCTTCTTGGCCTGGGGAATAGAACTCTTCTGAATAGAGTAGAGAGGGCTAAATACAATATCCTAGAAAAATAGGAAGTACTCCTCCTAGCAATTTGCATGCAGATAGCTCTCCATTATGTATGAGCTGCTTCTTTGGTTTCGAATGATCAGTGTCTCCGCTGTTCTTTCTTCTCCCTTCTGTTTCCACCATATTGGCATTTCACTGCTCATTAATAATTGTGGGAAGGAAAAAGAGAATGCATTAATTGAAGACTGCATCAATCAATACACAACTTTCCAACTTTCCATTGGTATAAAAGTCTGGTGGCATTTTTAAAAAGGTAGATATTTTTGGTTAACATACCAGTGGGAGGTGGGGAGCAGGTTGTGAGTATTCTTCTCCATCATCAGAGAATGAGATAGTCATCCAGCTTTCCTGAGACATAACAAATACCCTAAATAAAAAGTTACGGTAAATAGCAATCATACACCTTTGAAATTTCTAGTTCGAAGAGACATGAGGCTGGGTGCAGTGGTTCATGACTATAATCTCAGTGCTTTGGGAGGCCGAGGAAGGAGGATTGCTTGAGGCCGGGAGATTGAGACTAGCCTGGGCAACTTGGTGAGACCCTGTCTCCACAAAAACTAAAACTAAAAGTTAGCCAGGTACTATGATGTGCACTTGTTGTCCCAGCTACTTGGGAGGCTGAGGTGGGAGGATTGCTTGAGCCTAGGAGTTTGAGGCTGCAGTGAGCTATGATTGTGCCACTGCACTCCAGCCTGGGCAGCAGAGTGAGACCCTGTCTCGAAAAACAAACAAACAAAAAAGAAAAGAGACATGAGAAATAATTTTAGTAGAGTAAAAACAGGATTGACAATTTTCAGATATGTGTCTTATGTCTAACTTGAGTATACACACAGTATGTTCTCTGTGCATATAGAGAGGTGGATAATTGTTGTGTAATGACAGGATAGAATTAGACAAAGCACCACTTCATCAAAATATTTGATACAAACCATTCAGGTTCTACCATAACCCAAGATGCTTTCTCAGACAAACAGAGGTGCCTGTCATGTGCATTACAGAACTGCCAGTAGGCTCAAACCCTCCTGTCCATTTAAATTGATTATTTGGTGTAAACTGGCTGACCTGACTTGAGAGCATTTCCACACATTCTTTGATCACCATGTGCTTTTGCTCTCACATAAGAGCAAGCATCTGTACAAAGTCTACTATGTATAGGTCATAGCATGTGCTAGAAACACAAAGATGTATAAAATTCCTGAAAGAGCCTATTATCCAGTTAGAAGAAAAGAAATACAATACTAAGAAAGTGGGATAACAAGTAAGATAACAGACCAAGTGCCAAGAAAAAGGTACAGATATTATGTGCTAGTGAATTCAAAAGAAAGGGAGAAATTGCTAAGTATGTGTTGGAATGTTCAATGAAGGTCCTAGAGGAGGAAAGAGAATTCGAGTTAGGCTGAAAGAAGAGTTATGGGAAGAGGAGGAAGCATTTCAAGTGGGGAAAATGGCAGACTCAATAGCCCAGATGTGGGAAGGGGCATAGCATTTTTGGGAAAGAAGGACTCCCCTGTGCTGAGTAGAGCAGAGGACTTGCATAGGTAGGTGATAGGTAGGGAGTGAAAAGAGGGCAGAAGTTCATGACCAGGCTAAGTTGTTGGGCTCAGTCCAATGCACAGTATCTTTAAAGTGCTTGCAATGGATTTGGGGGTCTTTTATTATCTTTAAAAATTGGCCAAAGATATCCTTTAGGTCAAAGAATGTGGCAGTGGTTAAGGAGAAATTAGTCAGTTGACTGATTGTGACTGTTCCCTGTACTAAATCTTAAAACAGGCCCACAGAGCACTGTTTTGCAGACTATCAGGCCCTAAAAGGGACAGCCAAGATTCACACCCTCGTTTGTTATGTCCAGAGTGCAAACCCAACCACTGCTTGTACCATCGAGGTATGATAGTTATAGAAGTTTGAGTGGAAAGAACCATGGCAGGGATTATGTTATATGAAAAATGACATTTCATCTTTTCATTTTCATTAATAACCATGGTGATTATCCTGCTACCTCCTGTCTGAGCTTTCCAGTGTTCAGCGGGCTTTCAAGTACATCATATCTCTTGATCCTCACAACAGCTCTGTTAAGTAGGCAAGAATTTTAAATTGTAAAGTTATTTCTGGGTTCCCAATTATCTGTGCAATTAATCCTGGTTACATATGCAGTGCTTTCATTTGTATTGTCGTAAAAATTATAATGAACAGTTTGCCCTTCTTTTTTTCCAAAATAGTTTAAAATTCAGGACAGGTTGTTGAAATTCTCTCCAAAAGAGTGGGCTTATTTTAGCATTGCATTTTTTCTCAGATTAAGAACCTCGGTTCCACATCAAAATAAAAGCTTGGATGCCACAAAGAATCATTTAGGACAAGGCACTGCATCTTTAACATTCCTTAATTATGACCAGATAAAGCGATGCACTTGGAAATCTTTGGAGAATAGACAGGTGATCTGCTACATGTGTTTATTTATCTAAAACGATTTAACAATTTACAACCATATCAACTCTGGTCTGCCTGTCGTGGGGCATTTTCCAGGACTCTTTGATTTGGTCCACATCAGATTTTCCTTTCACATCAACTTATCCTGCAAGCAGTATACTTTTGTTTTCCTTGTTGCTAAGCCAAAACTTGTCCATACCTCTTGAGTAAATTAAAGATAATGCTGTAAAATACATGCTTAAAATTCCAGTCTGCCGCAGACTAACTTCATTGGTATGAAACTCAGACCCCCTCTTATTAAACACTGTTAAATATTCTCTTCATTTTCAAGACAAATATGAACAGAAACACAACTAAACATGTACTGTATTAAAATCATTGATTCACAATATTTAAATTTTCAGCTAGCCTCCAATTAGCAGGCTTTCCAATATTTGAACAGAAGACCATTTTAATGTAATTACAAACACATTTTAGGCATCTAAATTTTTTGCATAATTAGTTCCCCATTAAACTATTTATGTAGCCCTTTTTCCATCAGAAACAGAGAAAGCAGAACAATTTTATTCCTTACTGTTACAATAATTAACTATGCAAGTAGAACAGCATATTAATAGAGTATAATTTGTTTACATTTAAAAGAAAATTGTGTTAGATTAGCATAGCAAAAGACTATTTCCATATCCAGGCAGTAATATGCAGGCCTAATAGCAATTTACAGTGTAGTTAAAGAATATTATTAATAAAGTAATATAGCGTAATTCTGTTTGCCCCACCATATTTCACAATGTCCTTAATTACAGCTAATTCCATCGAGACTAATTTGGGTGTTATTAAGCAGTAGACACAAGAATCTTAAATATAACCTTTGCTAATAATGAATTTAAAAGTTACCATAGAACTTGTTCTTATAAAACATAGGTACAAGATGAGTATTTGTATTTTCTCCCCAGGGTAAAATCTATAAACATACACATAATGTAATTGAGATCTGAAAACAAACTTTTCTGGATCCAATGTATTGTTCTCACTCAATGAGAGGTTTATTGGAAATAAATACAGTGCAGGTGAGATGGGAATTAAGTGACAATTTGGAGTGGCAATACATAATTATCTTAAATGAAAATTCTGCTTATTAACAGCTTGATTTTTTTTTTTTTTTTTTTGAGGCAGAGTTTTGCTCTTGTTGCCCAGGCTAGAGTGCAGTGGCGTGATCTCAGCTCACTGCAACCTCTGCTTCTCAGTTTCAAGCGATTTTCATGCCTCAGCCTCCTGAGTAGCTGGGATTCCAGGCACCTGCCACCATGCTTTGCTAATTTTTGTATTTTTAGTAGAGATGGGGTTTCACCATGTAGGCCAGGCTGGTCTCGAACTCCTGACTTCAGGTTATCTGCCCACCTTGGCCTCCCAAAGTGCTGGGATTACAGGCATGAGCCACAGCACCTGGCCTGATATTTTTCAGCTGAAAAATGGCTAAACTACATGATGTGTTAGTATTTTCCCTTAAGGGAAATTAATAATAATATCTCTTACTAAAGATCACATTTTACTTGGCACTGTTTAGCCAATTGTGTCATTTTTTCAGTTGAAGAAAGTCAAGCTATTAATAAGTGAAAATTTTCACCAAAGAGAATTCTAGGTTACCAGTACGAATTGTCACCTACTTGCCATCATGTATGCCATCTCACCTTCAGTGTGTTAATAATTAACCTCTCCTTGAGTGGATGAAAATACACCAGACTCAGAAAAACTGGGTGCTATACAGGCATTATCATCAGTCCTCAAAGCAACCCTTGTCAGGTAGGAAATATTGTATCTCTTTTTCTAGATGAGGAAACTGAGTCTCAGAAAGTTTAAGGGATTTACTAGAGGCCAAGAAACTAGGAAAGAGTCAGTGAAGTTTCTAACCAAGACCTATTGTGGCTTCAAGACTTTACAGATACCATGCTGTTTCTTTTTTAGGATATATACCTTTGATCTATTCCAAAGTGGGTTGAAAAAAAATTCCTTAGGGTTTGTCGCCTTTTTGGGAGCACTTCAGTGTGCTCTCTCTGTTTTGAATGAAGCTTCGATGTGGAACTAGATAATGATGACTATTTCTATTTTCTATGACACCTGTGTAAAAATCAGCACAGGCAAACAATATGATAATGTTCCAATTTCTCCTCTAATATGCCTGCCTATATATATATATTTTTTTTTTTTGAAAGAAAAACTGGGATGTTAAATGTGAGTGAAATAGCTCTGGCTAGAATTCTGACTAGTATGAATTCCAGTCTGCCGTTTGTCTTGTGGCTAATTCAAGATTCAGAATTGGTCATTAATAATATTTGAAAAGTAGAGGCTTGACACTGATAATATTTGAAAATTATTGGGTGTTTAATAGACACAGAGCAACAAATACTTAATTTTCAGGTTGCTAGTGAACATGCTTGAGGTTTAGCTCTTTATTTTCAGACTTTGCTTGTCTTCCCTATCACCTGATCCTTTTGTACATTTTGTAAATTAGAAAGGTGCTACCCTTTTGTGCATCTCTAAGGGTGATATGAAAATTGGTTTACCTTTCTTTAGTGGACACTACTAATTAAGTGGTAAGGGACCTATAGGTAGGCTAGATGGTGAGGCAAAGCTGCTCTGGGATGAGGCCACTAGCTCTGGGGTCAGAGGCCCAAGACCTTGGCTCTGCCACTTACTAGCTACGTAAACTTGAGCAAGTCACAATCTCCTAGAGCAGTGCTATCCAATAGAGCTTTCTGCTGTAATGGAAATGCTCTATATCTGTGCTATGCAATACGTTAACCATGTCACCTATGTGGCTACTGAGTACTTGAAATATAGCTAGTGTAATAGAGAAGCGGAATTCAAACTTTTATTTAATCTTAGTAATTTAAATTTAAATAGCCTCATATGGCTAATAGCTAACTTACTAGAGAGTGTAGTCTTGGAGCACCAATCACCATGCTCATGAATTACTGATAAAAATGATTTCTTGCAATACTTCAGAGTATAGCTGTGGGCTTAAATAAGATCATATACGTAATGTGATTTGTGAACTCTAAGGCTTTCCTCAAATATGTCATTAACATAATATTAATGATAATAATGATATCAGTAATGGTCACTAGTTGTACATAGGGCACAAAATAGAAAATCTCAAGTTACCAAGCTTGGACTTTAGAACTGGCTTCTGCTTTTCTCCTTTCCATAGTTGTGTTGATCTGTGATCCACACTTCCTAGGGGCAGATGGCAGTCATTGCAAGCTTAATTATATGTACTGTGGGGGGACCAAAGTAGATAAAAAGGCAGGGAGTCCAGAGAATTAGATTCTAATTGTAACTCTGCCATTGACTAAGTGTGTAATCTTGGCTTCCGCTAAAGCTCCAGGAGCCAATTTTCTATAAGCTTTGACCAGGAAAGTTCTCCTAGTGGTTCACAGGCTCATAAAATGTTGCCAAAAAAGGGGTCCCAGAGGTTACCTTAACTAGTCGTTTTCTTTTTCTAGGCAATAACGGTGAAGGCTCCAGATAGTAAATGACTTGCCCAAGATCAGTCGACTAGGTGGTGGGAGACTCAGGCCTGTGATGCAGGTCTCTGTCTCCTTGCAACTGTACTCCACGCTGTCACTGTCTGCTATCAAGGTGGCGGGGTGGGGGGGTGTGAGAGGGGAGAGCCACTGTTTAATGCCATTGAAGATAGATAGTCAATTGGTTATCACATATCCCCACTGGACTTAATCACAATTCTATAAGAGCTGTGTAAACCCTACTGTAATTAGCTTAGCACCATGAGGTAGATTCGTTCATGGAGCACACATTCCATTAACTAGCTGTGCAACTCTGCTTCCACATTTGTAAAAGAATGGGGCCGGAAGAGTCAATCTCCAAGGTCCTATCTGGCTCTGAAACTCTGTAGTTCTAAAACTCATGCACTGAATTTTTAAAAATTGTAAATGAATTTTTGGTTTATTTATGACAGTAATTCCTACGAATATCTGAAGAGCAAAGATACATACATGTGTGAGTCATATTATTCTGTCTGCAGATATTATTTGGTGAACATATGGATCTGCAGACTTCTTGTGAAAACTCCATAGTTTTGGAAGGGCCTGGAATCTCCAGGTTCACATTGCTGGTCTAGAGAGGCATTGTTCTCTGGGATCTAACATGGAATCAACCAAGGTTTTATTTTTTGGAGTATCTGACATGTTTCTGTCCTTTCCCACTCCCCACCCCAGCTGGTTGTTAGAGCTCCCAATCATGATTTTACATTTTTAATTCAAAAATTTTGAATATATACTACACGCACAATACAATATTTAGAGTTGTATAAAAGAGAACATGATAAAAAGATACTCTTCCCCCAGGTACCACTTTTAACAGTGGGACCACCAACCATCACATTTGCCCTGTACTGAGGGGTCTTCTGGGAAACGGGAGGTTCAGTGCTAAAACTGAGAAAAATCTCAAGTAAACCAGAACAAATGTGTCACCTTGCCAGGTTTCCTGATGCACTCAGTTCCTGATTGATGACCCAGCACCAATCTTAGCAGTTGCCCCGACATGGAATTTCAATGGGCACGAAGCAGCCAGTGTTCAACATTTTTCTCAATGACATCTGAAATAAATAAAACTCACCACTCCAAAGGAAAGCATCTCAAAGCCTTTGAATATTTCATATTCTATAGGTTTTGGAGGAAAGGGGATAGGTGTTAAAAACCAGACCAACTTATTCAAAATAAATAGAATCAATACGGCAACTACAATTGTGCAACTAGTGATCTCTTAAGAGTTGAGAAGATTTTATGCATTAGAATACATTATTACTTGATGAAACCAGCCTCCTAAAGAAAAATCACATGACTCATTTAAAACTCATTTGTCGAAAGGCTTGAAAATGGACTAAAATTGACTTCTGCTTTCAGAAACACTGAATAATGGAATTAAATAAGGATCTCAAGTTGACAGGGCAAAAAACCAATATAACCTAATTACTCCTTTCCATTTTAAATTTCTATAATTTTAGGTTTGGGAATAATGGTAATGCTTTCCATTTCTGAGGGGTGAGCAGCTCATTCTAGAATGTGAATGATGTACATTCCTTAATATTTTTCCCCAAAATGAAGTTTCTATTTACCTTTTTAAAATTTCATATATAATGTTTTTCAAAATATTCCTCTTTTATTGAAAAGAAAACAAAATTTTGTTTTTCCCTTAAACCATCTTATTTGAATCACCATATATTCATGGAGTAGCTATGATGTTTAAGGGACTATTCAGAGTGCTGTAGGAAATACTAAAAATGATTAAGAGATTCCCTGCCCTCAAGGAGCTTAAATTCAGGTGCAATAAGTACCGAAACAGCTATAGGAGCAGGCAACATAAAATAATTGTCATAAAGAAAGTTTAGTAAGGAAGGGCTAGTACGTCTAATTGATGAGTAGGAACAATTTAAAGATGGAAATAACAATTGAAATGGATCTTAATAATGAGTAGAATTTCGGTGATTCAAAGCATTAAACTTTAGGTTCAGGGGACTGTGTGATAAGTATTGTCGGACTGGAGTGTCTGGTGTATAGGGAGGGTCAAAAATAAGTTGGAGCTATTTGAGCAGACCAAGGACAATAGAAAGAGTTAGCGATTAAATTCCTTAGTCAATGGGGAGCAAATGCATATTTCAGGGCAGAGGCATGATATGCTCAGACCTTCATTTCATGTTTTTTCCTGGGCACTCATTTATAGCATGAATGGGAATGAAAAGAACATAGTAGAGACGGAGACCAGGAGACAAGATGAGAAGTGTCAAGAATCGCTGGGCATGATGGATCATGACTATAATCTCAGCACTTTGGGAGGCCGAGGTGGGCGGATCACTTGAGGTCAGGAGTTCAAGACCAGCCTGGCCAACATGGTGAGACCCCCCTTCTCTACTAAAACTACAAAATTAGCTGAACATGGTGGTGGGTGCCTGTAATCCCAGTTACTCAGGAAGCTGAGGCAGGAGAATTGCTTGAACCTGGGAGGCACAGGTTGCAGTGAGCTGAGATTGCACCATTGCACTCCAGCCTGGGTGACAAGAGTGAGACTCTGTCTCAAAAACAAAACAAAACAAAACAAAACAAACAAACACACAGAAGTGATGAGAGCCTCAACAAAGGTAATAGGAACAAAAGGGGGGGGGAACACATTTAAGAGGAATGTGGTTAAAAGTATTCATAACTTGGAGTGCCTGAGTAACAGGAAGTCAAAGGTGACTCAGGTTGAACCTTGACAAGCGGGATTTAGGTTGCTGCTAAAAAAGCAGAAATGGGGGAGAAAGATGAAAGGTTGGATCTTCTTGGAAATTATTTCCATTTGTATTACTTGATTTGATATTTTCCTTCACATTTTTTCTATCTAATGTTATGCCATCTCTAATTTTTAAAAGATTTCCTTTTCTTTTAAATGTATTTTCACCCCTTTGAAGCTAGCATTTTATTGTGGACTTTCTTACTGCTCAGTACTGCGTGGACACTTGGTAGTACAAGCTACACAGAGTCTAGATTTACATTGTCCTAGATTATACTAATTGTGAGCACTTTCAGTCTTTCTTTTACTCCAAGCAAAATATCAAATAGCTTTTCAAAATGTCGATAGGGTAGTTAGGGGAAGAACAGCAATCACAGATTTAAGTATAAAAATTGGCATTATACTCTCAACTTTGTTTAATCAGAAAGAACTGTTATCTAATGGTGCTTTGCACTGGGTTCACGTCACCCTCATTGCCTTAGATTATCTCCTGAGCTATTGATGCTACCAGATCCAACCCTCTAGCACAAGTCAAAATGAGGCTTTCCAAGAGGCTCGGGAATGTAAATGCTTTTATTTTCTCCCTCTCTTAGATTTGTAAATATTCCATCAGCTTGATAGCAAAAGCGTTGTCCCAAATAAAGACAGGGGCTATTCCCTGACTGCAGCTATTATAGCTGAAATCTTCTCAGTCACAATGGTGGCAGGAACCACTAGCTCTCTTCCTGACTTAGTCAAATTAGGTGTTTGTCATTCTTTGCCTGGCTAGCAGGAAATTAAGTTTCAGTGAAGCATTTGGGTCACACCCTTAGTATCTAAGAATGATCTCCTCATAAGTTTACAGTATTCAGTTGCTCTGGGGCATTACCTTTTGATTACTTTTTTCATAGAGCGAACATGTTTAAGTCAGCTTTAATATTTTACACAGCTGTTCCAGTTTCAAGATCAGCATCGTTTTGAGTCACGTGGCAACACTGGCAAAGTCTCCCGTAATGTCAGAGGAGAATCTGGAAAAAATTGTCTGAATGTTTTCTCAAAAGTAATCAGTTTTATTTCTTCAAGTGGGCATTGTTTTCATTGTAAAATAGTATCCAGCCCTGACAGGCGTTAAGTGGTGGTGGCTGCCTAATCTTAAATGGAAGCAACAAAATGAATCTGCCTCCAAAAGAATGCCTTTCTACCAACGTGTTTTTCTCATTCACTTTTTTCTTTCCTTTCACTGATGACTTTCCAGCTGTTCGTCGGGTCAGGCATAGTTCTTGCCTGTTTTTCTTTGTAGGCTGTTGACTCTCTGGGACTCACATTTTGGTAGCATACTCTTTTTTTTTTTTTTTCCCTTTGGTATGTTCTCCGACATTTCAACATGCTAAGAAAAGCATTCTACAATTTCCACCTGGGGCAAACTTGGAACATTTCATTCTAAAGTTCTGCTATTTCTAGTTAGTCAAATGATTTTAGAAGAATTTGAATAAGAGTAAAAATCACAGATTGATTGAAGAACCAGCACATCACTTGATTGCTTCTCTCCATTTATATTTTCCACCTCACACCTGAATTCCATATGGTTTTCACGGCCATTTAATAAAATTTGAAAAATTGCTCTCTCTCCTCCCCTCTCCCCTAAACAGAAAACTACCCGAAGAGACAAATCAGTAGCCCTATGTACCATTCATCCATTCATTTCATCTTTCGTTGATTTTATAAGAAAGAAGCTATATGAGTGCTTAGCTTTAACTTTATAATTAAAATTCAGAATATGATACAGTTATCTCTGTGTTGTATTAATGCACATATCTGTGGTTTTTCAGGTAATCGATCATTTAAATTTGACAATTATGATCAATTCCAAAAATATTTGTACTCTCCATTTCCCTATTTATTTCCCATATTCCTCTGTCCCTGAAAAACAATCTGTTGTTATAAAGGAGAACCCATAGGAGCATTTGGAACCTTCCTACCCTGAGGGTGATTGAGAAGTCTGTACTTTCATTTTTATTTTACTTTTTTATACTTTGCACTTTACAGTGTGATTCAAAGTTGCCGAGTCAAATGTAATCTTTGTGCTTACAAATAAATTCAACAGCTTGCTACTGTTTGTCACAATTTTCATTTGGGCCCTTAGAATCTTGCTTTCTTTTTGTAAAAGCCACATTTTGCATTCATAAACCATTGCATGTTGCTCATTTAACCCTGTTCCCACGCTCCACTCCAAATGCATTACTGAGTGACCCCTCATGTCAGCACTATAGCATTGTACAGTAAATAGAGTGTTTTGCTTCATAAATCAAGCATAGAACTTATAGCCAACTTCAGCATAAAAAAGTCACTGAAATAATATGGCCCAGCTGCAGGAGAGAGACATTGTATTCATAAAGCTAGCCTTAAATTACTGACATTTAAATCCAGATTTGACAAAGCTAAGACTATTTTGGAGGATTCTGAGTAATCCTCATGAAATTCCAAATTTTTCTTTTGTTGTTTTGAAGGATATTCGTTTTTGAAAGGAGAGGTTAGATTCCGTCCTCCCCACAATTATCTTTGATGGTATCAGCAAGGCACACTTGGGTGGCCGTTCACATAATTATCCAAGTCACTTTGCAAATCGTTTATTTTTTCTTTGGGAACCTGCTCTCTGGGGCATAGCTCTCTGATACTATTGTGTCAATCAGCAGTGAAATGCAAAGGTGATTTGGAGAAATCAGGTTTGGGTTTCTCCCCCATCTAAATCAAATTGAACACTAACGTCTCACTGAGGATGTCCAAATATAGAAACTAATTTTATTTTGAGAAGCAATTTTTATTTCTCTGTTGGAAAAAAAAGAAAGTCGAAAAGCCCGGCAATCAGCCAGACTTCCAGCTTTCACTGTTCTCTGTTCATTTTCCTTTATAGGTAGCAGTTTTAGCATTCAAAATTTAAAAATATGCCAGAAGAACACATATTTACAGTGCTGTCTCCGAACGCATGCTTTGAAAATCACCTATAACGGTAACACCCTGTCACTGGAGAATTGTCAACATACTAGCTAGTTTAGGCCATAATCTCTCTAGCCAATGCAATTTGCTAAAGTAAATTAAAATTATTCTCTTTTTCCATTAAATTTCACTCTCCCAACCTCACCAAAAAATCTGTTTTTGAAGCACAAAACTAAATGCTTATGACAAATGTAATTAAAATAATATAAGAATTAATGAGATATATGAAAAAGTGATGTCTGTATTTTATTTTTCATGCAAGCAGATTGATATGCATTACCCACTTTGTTAAAAACATTTATCTAGTAACTATAACATGAGTTTGACTTGATTTTTTTTTTAATTTAATGTCCTTACTAACAGGTAATTTCTTTGTTCACCCAGGATAGAAGAATGCAACTGAATTATGTTCTTGAATAAATTGCCTTCTGAAATTCAACTACTTCTTTTGGAAAGTAGCAATATCTTCAAATTAACCTCAGTTAACACGAATGGACTAAAAAAATTGTTCAAGAATTTATGTAGTTCAAAAATTGTCAGATTTGTGGAAATGAATAATGTGTTTGGATTTTTGGAAGACCTTTACAAATTTTGAACCTCCTGCAGTTCCATTTGGTGTAAAGAATTATACTGTAAACAAGGGGCTCCATCTGTACTTTTGAAATAACTATTCAGTTTTCCATTTCAGTGCTCAGACAAATTGACACGACAAACTGAAAAGCAGAAGTTAGTGTTCAAAGAAGTTCAAGAGTAAACATTTAGTCAACTCGTCTGCTCAGATTGAGAGAGATTTGGTGCACAGGAATCCACAATTCTGAATGTAGGTTCTAGAATGGCAAGGAAGACTGTCAGGGAGTGGACTTTCCAGTTGCCCCAGGTCACATCTAAAATATGAATCTACCTGCAGGGCCCTCACATTTCTAGGTATTTTATATACATTTTGCTACACTTAGGAATGAGAAGAAATGTTTGTATTAAAACTTTATTTACTAACTTTAGCTTTTTTTCTGCCCCTCTCACTGCTGACTTCAGGCTACTATTTGGTCTCCATATTTGGCTAAGGGGATAAGAAATCACATTTCTAGGAAGGAGACCAAGGTGATAACAGCTGTCGGGAACTTCTTCCATAGAACCCAGCAAGGGAAGTTATAGAATGCTGTTTGAGTCATTATTTCAATTCAGCTCAACAGGAAATTACAGATCACCAATGCATAAGGTTTTATGCTAGGTGCTCTGTGATCTGCTTATAGCAGGGGCTGTCATGTTTAAACCAAAATTTAGGTAAATATAAATGGAGACGGAGGAGAGCAATAAGTCCAGACTCCCAGAGAACATTTGGTGCATGTCATTCTCCTGATCTCAACATTTTTCCCCAAGTGCTTTCTATTCAGTCCTGTTGCTCCAGGATTTGGGGTCCAGTCCCAGTTTCTCTTACCATGCCCAAGAGTCATGCATGCCCCAGTCAGACATGCATTCTCATTGAGTCTGCATGAAGCCTTGCACATCCTCTGTGAGACCACTGTCATGCCTCTTGCTTTTCAGTAATGCACTTTCTTCTCATTTCCCATTCTTTACATGCTCTCTCTTTTTGGGCCTAATATAAAGCTTCCATTCTTGGTGCATTCATGCCTGCAGTACTGCATGGTGTGGCTGTACTCTCCTTCCATATCTTACAGCACCTATGGTCTCTACCATTAATTTGGCATACACCACGCATACCCTGGCATTGTGATCTATCTTGTAATGTGTCTATTTTTCTCTCCAGTGAGATCATGTGTCCTCTGAGAAATCAAAATGTCTCTTTGTTCCCTTTGGCCTGAGTACATAGTAGGCTTTCAAGGACATTTGGCTGATTTAACGATGAAGCATTGTGTGGGAGTCTGTGAAATTGGATAAGTTAACATGGTACATTCCCATGGCAGTTAATCTGTGCAGATTTGTGTTGGATTAAATTCACCAAACTTAGATAAGACTCTTTCTGCTACTGACTGGTGCAGTATTATTTCTTCCAGATGAAAAGACAACTAAATTTAAACCTCTCTAAAGTGTGGAATGCAATTGAAAGCAACTTAAATTCTGAAAACGTTTTATTTATTACAGGAATACTATTAAATTTCTGAGGTTGTCCCTCTCAGTGGAACATTTAATAATTTCTTTAACAGTTAGATTATCTCCACTCAGTGTCCTAAAAGAGATATCAAGGAAACTCCGGATGAGGATAAGGGAGGGGAAGTAGCATTGAATCCATGTTCTCTGGCATTTCATTATCCCTGACAACCCTGCAAGGTGGATGGAATTATCTTCATTGTATGCATGAAAAATAAAAAATTCAGTTGTTAAATTAATTGTCCAAGGTACACAGAGACAATTCAAACCTCTCTGTTTTTTATGTCTCTTGTCTTATACTATCACTGTTGCAATAAGGAAGCCTGCACTGTTTTGATAACTGGGTCAATGTCTCGTCAAAACTCCTCATTTTGTTCCAACAGGAACATTGCCAGCACTTTCCCCCATGTGTGGCGCTGTGGCATTTCTACAAATTTGGGATGTGGGAGTGATTCTGCTGCAAGGCAAATGTGGTTTAGCTCATCATAAGCCCTTTAGGTAGAAGGCTTCAGAGTCTTCCTCAGTTATGTTTTTCCCCTTGACCAAAGCTTGCAGCTCTACGCTGTAATCTGATAGGTTCCTTGGTTCTATGTGAGGGGCCATTAAGTCTGAGGGCATGGAACATCAAGACAAGTATCCTAGAGAGGGTCAGGATGATCACTAATGAAGAGCTTGCAAGTGAAGCTGCAGCAGGCAAAGTTGGACCAGAGAGACCTTTGGTCCATATTTCGCATTGGAACCATCAGTGCTCATCTATCACACCTCTTATGGGTAGCAGTGCTCTTGTAGTTTGGCTGTGGTCATCTTATGGTTTCTGTTTGTTTTGATCATGTTTTGCTTTCATAGGCCTCCCTAGAGTGGACTTGATTCTCCACTTCCCTTTCCTTTCTCTTTTCTCTGATCCGTACAAAGCTACCTTTGTTTATGTTCTAAGTGGCTCTTCATTTTTTCATTTACCAGCTCTGTTGATGCCCTGTCAACTCTGCTAGACTTGCTGTGGTAATCTCACAAGATGGCTGCCACAATTCTTCCTCTCCTTCTATGCATATGACACTTCTCTCCTTACAAATAAAGCCTAGATACCTTCCCCTGAAATCTGGCCTGGCCTTGCGACTTGCTTTAGTCAATAGAATATGAAAGAAGTGGTACTGGACTAGTTCTGATCTCAGCTGTCAAGAGGTCTGGAGGCTTCCACTTTCTTTCTTGGAAGCCAGCTGTATGTAAAAACTCTAACTACCTCGAGACCACCATGTTGTAAAAAGGCCTGGCTAGCCACTTGGAGAGACCTTGTGGGAAGAGAAAGAGAAATAGAAACTCAGCTGGCCCCTGTTGTTTCAGCCATCACAGCTGAGGCACCAGACGGCTGAGTGAAGGAGCCATCTTGGATCTCCCAGCAACCATCATGGGGAGCAAAGCAACCACTCAGCTAGGCCTAGAATAGATTACAAAATTGGAGAAATAATTTTTTCGTTGTTTTAAGCCACTGAGTTTTGGAGTGTTTTGTTATGCAGCAGTAAATAATTGAAACAGTTGTTTAAAGCATGCATCCGTAATCCACTGTGATATTCTAGAGCTGTGTGCTACAGTATGGTATTAGCCAAATGTGGTTGCTTAAATTTAAATTAATTAAAATTAAACAAACGTAAAAATGCAGTGTCTCAGTATCTCTAGCCACATATGAGGTGCTCATTAGCCCTTGTTTTGGAAAGCACATATAAAACTTTTCCATCATGAAAGAAAGTTCTGTTGGATCATAGTCATTTTACATTTTCTGGAACTATATGTTACTTATTTACCAAGAAATATCAATCTTAGGAAATTAGTTCAGTGAAGCACAAGGCTTTTGTAAGGAGTAGAGACAGCTCCTCTGGCACAGGTGCACAGGTGCCAGGCTAGGTGTCAAATATCAGGCCAAGACGGTCTACCTTTAGCCTGTAGGCAGTGGGAGCCACTGAAGGTTTTTAAAAGAGGGAGATGACCTCAGCTTCTAAATATGTTCTGTGGGAAGGTGAATCTCGTGCAACATAAATTTACCTGGGTACTACACCAAAAGGGCCTCTGTTAATCCTGTTAGTCATTTGTTTATCCAAACACCACTTATTGTCAACTGTTGTCTATTTCTTCAATTATAATTTAAACTCACCCTCCTGGGGGTAGGGTAGGAATAGAATCAAGCCCATTTTCTGTCAATGGAATAATTTGGCAACTCATTACATCTTGACTTAATAGAATTGGCATAAAACACAACAAAAATCGTAGTGCTGTTTAAAATATTACAGTTTTCCACAACATCACTGATAAAGGTACATTATTTACATCTTCTCTAACTATGCCAATAAAAATACAAATCTCAAAGTTTTTTTGCTGGGGGCTATCTCATTATTGTTTTTAACATGAAGTAAAATAAATGTTCCTTATCTGTGTTGAAACTAAATCACAAACAACCTGGTCACATATCAACAAAAGAACATAAAATAATTATATTGAATATACATATTATTATAACTAAAAGAAAAGTCATGTTTGATTGGTTTTGTAGTAATTCTCTTTTTGTAGAATGTTACATTAATCAGCTTATCTCAATTAAAACCAAATAGATCTCTAATAGCATAAACAGTAGGCCTCCTTCAATATATCTGTTTACTATTTTAAAAATAATAGTGCAACAGGGGGCTGGAAAGCTTTTGGCTTCTTCACTTTGAAGGTGCAGATGTAGATCTTGGTATTGGTTCATTCACTGGTGAGTGAGGTGACCATGGACAGGTTCCATCACCTATTAGATATGTCTATAGGAGGACCCCAAGGTCCCTTCAGCACTGCGTTCATCGATTCTACACTTTCTTATAAGCTCTTCTAGCTTTAGCTACTGAAAAAAAAGATTCTTTTGACTTAAGATGTTACCAAAGTACAAAAAACACGACAACTCTGCTCTTCCTCCCATTGGGACCTGATTCTTTGCTCCTCAAATTAAAAAAAAAAAAAATTCAGGACTGAGTATGAAGACCTACTTGTTCCTAAAGTTTACCCCACCATGGTTAGTTCTGGAATGGTTAAAAGGAAAGAAAAAATAGAACATTTCTGTCTCAAAAAATATTTTTCTCTCTCTGACTCCCTGCCGTGCTCTCATTTTAATGTGTTGGAGGCTAGGTCATTTTCGTTTTTTCCCCCAGATCTTCATGATTGCAGCTACCATATTTATGTAGAGTATCTGCAGAGAATTCTCTCCCACACAGCTAAGAAGAATTTTTGTTCTCAAAGCCATTTGTTGAAGTAACCATATGGATACTTCTCCCTCCTGTTATTCTGGTCTTGGGACTTTTTCTTATTTGCATTCATCCTTGCTGCCTTCATTCCATCCATACACTCATTCATTAGTCCATAAGACACACATGAATTATAGACCTATCCTCATGACACTTCTGTAGGGCTATGAGAAATGAAAGATCACCCAGAAGTATCCTCTCCTGAATAGGGCTGTAAGGTATCTGGGAAGTTTTCCAAGTTTTAACTTTGGAGGTGTAGATGCAGATCCTGGTGTTGGCTTGTCCAGCATAAGTTTTGTGTCTTTGGACAGGTTACATCTCCTGTAAGATATGTGAAAGCTGTTGGCAGAAGAGTGGAGATTTTCTTGCCCTAGAAGGAGAGGAGCCCAAGAACAGCCCACAAGGGGCTCTCCCTCAGCTCAATGCACTGATTTTGGGTGAGTGTGGGAGTGACAAGGGGCAAATTAGTTCCCTGCCTGAACCCTCTTTACTCATTGTACCTTGTCCTTATTTCCATAGGCACCAGGATTCTTTTTGTATTTCTGCCACGTTCCTTTTATCTTGCTTCATCTGTGGCTACTAGAAAAACAGGCATCCTTCATTGCTTTCAGACATATATCATCTATATGTATATCTATCAGCTATATGCATAATGCATCATGTAAAAAATAACTATGTTGAAAGTAGGACGCAATAGATCTACAGAACTGAGTAAATCTCATACATTAGAATATTTTCTTTGCAGTGACTTATAAATCACAATGATCTCAAATATTCAGTGGAAATATCAACAAGTCTGATAGAGCTATTTGAACATGGAAGTCAAATTAAATATTCTAATTGTTAATTGGTAATATTTGCCGGGCACTTGCTACATGCCAGATATAATGCTAATAGCATGATAGGCATTATCTTATTTAATCCTCTTGACAAGCCTAGGAGGTAGGTATCATTATCATCCACGTTTCAAACAGAGAAATTGCTATTCAGTAACATAACCAAGTTCTTATTGCTAAAGGCAGGCTGAGCCAAGAGTGAAACCCAGTCAGGGTGGGTCCACAGTTTCTCTCTTAGCCATCTTGTTTCTTTGATCCATTAAAAGCAAGCAAGCAAGCAAACAAACAAACAAAAAGCTTCTCTGTCATCTCCTGCTCTCCACCCCTAAGAGGCAACATTAAGACTCAGGTTTATGGAGAACCATGCATATGCCCAAAAGATCCATCATGATTGTCAGCACAGAATGCTTTCATTCTGACTAGATGCTCATAGAACAAGTCCTTGGAGGGCCATATGAGACCTTGATTCGGGTGTAAGCTCAACCACTGACCAGCTTCGTGACCATCTCTGACTGAATGAGCCAAATGACTGCTTTTGTTTCCTCTCTTTATGTTTCATTTTCCTTCACATTTTTCAGCTTGCTGTCTTGAAAAGTTGTGACTTGATATATGCAGCCTCCTCTTTCTCATAGATTCTCTCTGTCTAGCCAGACTCTAAGCTCCTGCAGGCAGGAACTGTCTCTTGTGAGATCTGCACCAGCACCTAGTGTTGGAGAGCTGGAGTGAACTAAACTGTTTCGAGATAGTTAATATCTTTTATTTTCTCCATCAATACCTGTCATGAGCATACCTCCCTCTCAGATGAAGAAAGAATTTTGGAGATAAACAATAATTAGTAGATCCCCATCAAGAGTTAGCAGAGGAAATCCAAACAGTAAACAAACAAAACAGCAAAAGTAATTAAGAGTTGTCAGGCAAGTATCAGGAAGAGGTTGCAGGCCCTGCTGGATGGACAAAGCTGGTCAGAGGCTGGAAGGAGCTCACAGCTTAGGGAGATGGAGTGTATGAGTGGGGAAGGAGAAGTGTCACCCTAGAAATGGGCACATGAGGACAGATGTTGGTGCTTTCATTTGAAAACATTTATTTATCACACCTTATATGTCACTAATATGGTTTGGCTGCATCCCATCCCCCAACCAAAATCTCATCTTGAATTCCCATGTGTGTGGGAGGGACCCAGTGGGAGGTAATTGAATCATGGGGGCAGGTCTTTCCCATGCTGTTCTCATGATAGTGAATAAGTCTTACAACATCTGATGGTTTTAAAAACAGGAGTTCCCCTGCACAGGCTCTCTCTCTCTGCCTGCTGCCATCCATGTAAGATGTGACTTGCTCCTCCTTGCCTTCTGCCATGATTGTGAGGCCTCCTCAGCCATGTGGAACTGTAAGTCTGTTAAACCTGTTTCTTTTGTAAATTGCTCAGTCTCATGGTAATTCTTTTGTAAATTGCCCAGTCTTTATAAAAAAATGTGAAAACGGATTAATACAGTCATGTACTGAGCTACAAGGATAAATAAGACACAGCCTGGTTTTCTGAGGGCTTACATCTGGTAGGGAAGAGAGAGATGTAAGTAAATAAAATCAATCAATCAGTAAGATCAATAAAATAAAGAGGGTACAGATTAATCTGGAGACACAAATGAGTGATCTGCCTCATGGTAGAGGTCATGCCCAAAAAGCCTTATGCAAACAGAGGCCTGAGGTTTTCACCTGGGTAAGAACAGGAGGGCATTCCAGTACCACATGAACCTAGGAAGCTGGCTGGCACAGATACTTGGCTGCAGGGACTTGCAGAGTTGGTTTCAGCTAGAGTACCATATGCTGTTGGTGGAGATCACAAAGATTGGGATGGGGGTATTTATGGGTTCCATATGTCAGTCCATAGGTCAAGAAGAGCAGACAGAAAAGAAGGAATTTGGCAAAATTATACAGATACTCTTTCATTGCATCAAAACTTGTCGCTTCTTTTTTTCCTTAATTTCAGTAACAACAAGCATTTATGGGGCATTTCCTGTATGTTGCACACTGTGCTTAGCTCTGCACATGCAGTAAGGGTTGTTTTGCAACCTACTCTATAGTTGGAAGCTGGGGAGGATTCGAGGAAGGTGACACTACCTTGTAAACCAAAGGACCTGAAAATCTGTATGCAAAGACAAGAGCACATGCAAGAAATAACTAGACAATGCTATAAGAAACTATAGGGTTAACTGCTGCTGTATTCTGAAAGTAGCAAGGTGAGTAGGGGTACTTTGCCTCTGCAAAGGGACATCTTTGCAACTTAACATAGTTTTCATCTCTAAACACTGGGTTGCTTTATGGGGCCTGAAGCAACATGGAGATTTGCTTAATGAACATACTGCAGACACAAGAGCTAAATGGTATTTGTTAGGGTTACTCGTCCCTCCTATATAAGTAAGTAAACACGTGCTGATGCCAGAGGGTTCAAGGATGAATGAAGTCTAGAAACTGATAGGACATAAATAGTTAACAGTAAAACCTTGGGCCCTCTCTGAACCTTTCAAGGCAGCCAGTAAATTGAAAGCAGCAGCGAGAAAACAGAGCCACTTCTGCACACCCATGGAAACAGTCAAGCTGCCACAATTTGCACAAGGTGCAAGTAACAGATCAGCCTTCCGGAGGACCCGGTACACGCTGCACATTGCGGTGGTCTCACCTCAGTCACAGAGCCTCTGCCTCACAGCTGGGCTGAAGGAATTAGCTTGCACACCAGAATATTAATGTCAGCATCTTTTATCACATGGGTTGGAGATTTGCAACCATTTGAAAAAACCACCAACTCTGCTTGTGATTATCTGTGATTTAGAGAAAGGGGCAAAGTTATCATTTAAAAAAAAGTCTGTCATCAAATGTGTTGATGGCAGCCTCTGTATGAGAAAATGTCACTAAAAGCACTTGGAATGCTTTCTTACTTATAAGCTATCATAACAATGTAAAATTAAACAAACCAAAAACTAAAAACCACCCAAAATTCTAGAAGGTGCTTTAAAAAGAGAATGAAAGGGATGCTTCACCACTTCCACCCACCCCCCACAAATCCAACTGGCTATGAATTGGATATCAATGTAGATTAGACAGAGACACATCATAAAATATTTTTGGATTGTGTGCTGCTATTTGGTATATGTTGCCTATCTTGTTAGGATTGGGTAACAGTCCAAACAGGAAGACTCAGGGAAAGGTGGGGAGTAATGGTATAGGGTTAAACTGGGGGTAAATTAGGACTCAGGACTCACTTCCCGCCTTGCTTCCCACCATGGTCAGGACTCAGGGCAGCAGAAACCAACAAAGTCCAACAGAGAGAAGCCAACTTTGAAACTGGACAAGGTCTTCTTCAGGCATGAAATATCTCCTACATTTAGGACATAGATAATTAAGAACCCAGGCTCAGGTCTCTCAAGTTCTTACTTTTCTGTCACCAAATCCCAAAGTCAAAGCAATTTCTCCCTATACTTCACAGATGCTGTCCAAGGTTGCATCAAGGTCAACAAGAAACATGCTCTCTGTCTTCTGGCAGTGACCATTGTGAGAAAGCAGGATGTTCTCATCATACACTCAGTGATGGTAAAAGTCTGTGACAATAAAACCTATTACAACACAACTATCGTGGAATTTTTTTTTTTTTTTTTTTTTTGAGGCGGAGTCTCACTCTGTTGCCAGGCTGTAGTGTAGTGGCACAATCTCGGCTCACTGCAGCCTCTGCCTCCCGGGCTGAAACGATTCTCCCGCCTCAGCCTCCTGAGTAGCTGGGACTACAGGCCTGTGCCACCACACCCCGCTAATTTTTGTATTTTTCATAGAGACGGGGTTTCACCATGTTGGCCAGGATGGTCTCAATCTCTTGATCTTGTGATCCGCCTGCCTTGGCCTCCCAAAGTGCTGGGATTACAGGCATGAGCCACCACGCCCAGCCTGCAATTTTCTTTAAAAAAAAAGACTTGAAAATAAAATTCCACTACAATTTGTCTCACATGAATAATTTTTGTCTTAAGATCTTAACCTAGATAAATCATTTCCTTAAATACTTCATAAAGTGAGATGTTTAGTGCCTATCATGGTATATGTCTTAATTGAATCCCTCTCCAACTGCCTTTGGCCTCTTTAGGGATCTCTGCTCTCTCTTGTTACTCATGTTTTTTTAATATACTAATAACCGAAGCTATGTTCTGCCTTACCTCACCTGACACTGGAGAATGCCTGCATCAGCACATACTCACTTTTTGCCCATCCACAAAAGACAGCAGCTCTGTACACTGCAATTCCCTGTGATGTGCTCAAATTACAGGCTGTGACACTTTAAGAGGCGTAATCAACCCTAGTCTCATAATGACACACCATTGTGGGTTGGCATTGTGGTTGAGAACTCTTCCCTGCCTGATCTTCCACCATGTCCCTCGATATTCATTAGCCAAATGTAAACTGAGCGTCTATTGTACACTCAATGGCAGGCACTAGATGATATTCATCTCCATGCTGGTAACATGGTAACATGGAGTCAAATAATATCTAGTGCCCACCATCAGAGAGTGTTAGGTAAAGACAGGCACAGAAACAGTTGATCTTAGTGTCATGGTAGTGACATGCACAAATGTTATACAGTGTATGCTGTAATGCCTGGTTGAAAAGCTTCTCTGTAGAGATAATGGGACTCTGCTGATCTGGCTGTCGAAATGTTCCTGGATCCTTTTGCTCTTCCTCATCCTTCCCTTTCACCTTGTATAGCCCAGTCCCAAAATTTACTGAGTCAAATTGTTTTCTGTCTTTAAACTCCAAATTCCACCCATCGCTCTGGACAGTTGACACATCTTATACTTTGCTAAACAATTCCAAGACTCCCTACCAAGATCCCATGCCTTTCCTTCTCTCTATACCCAATAATCTCTTGGACTTCAGCTATCTTCATATCCTTCATGCCTCCATGGTAGGACATCTGCTCTTTCCAAGGCTAATTCCTACTGATTTCATTGAGTTCTGCCTCCATCTCTAAAAGTCACTGTTTAACTAACTCCCATCTCTCCAGTGTTGTCAATCAGTCTCTCTCTGTCACATATGCGGAGGGTTTTTTAAAACAATGATTTAGATTTTTTCTTCCCATCTTACTATGGCAGGTGCATATTATGCCTCTTAAAGTCTCCCAATGTTGTGCCCATACATGCATTTTTTTTTTTTTTTTTTTTTGAGACGGAGTCGCGCTCTGTCGCCCAGGCTGGAGTGCAGTGGCGTGATCTCGGCTCACCGCAAGCTCCACCTCCCGGGTTCACGCCATTCTCCTGCCTCAGCCTCCTGAGTAGCTGGGACTACAGACACCCGCCACCACGCCTGGCTAATTTTTTTGCATTTTTTAGTAGAGACGGGGTTTCACCGTGGTCTCAATCTCCTGACCTCGTGATCCGCCCGCCTCGGCCTCCCAAAGTGCTGGGATTACAAGCGTGAGCCACCGCGCCCGGCTCATACATGCATATTTTTTAAGGAAAAGATGAATAAATGAATTCCATACACTACCTGTAGTTACATAATAATGGTCTAGTGGTGATATAGTAAATAGTGTATAAATTTGAGGCTCAGTATTTTATTCTACACATCATCTAAATGACCTTAGAAAAGTTACTTGAATTTTCTCTGCCACAATTTCCTCATCTGCGCAATAGGGATAATGACATTTATCTCACAGATACATCCATGAAGATCAACTGAGATGATAGATCTAAATTACTTGACAGTCTTTTTGTCACAGAGCAAATTCCCATAAATGCTAGTTCCTGCTACTTGGATTTCAGGAAATAATAGTTCACATAGACTAAATAAAGGCCAAAGTTATAGTAGTTATAAAGCAGTTATAGAAACTACTCTGGCTAAAGTATCATATTTGTTTAAGATATTAGAGCAATACTGGCGAACACATAAGTGACCAATTTACACAGAGATATATCATTTTAGTATATATTCAATGAAGTAACATATTTTATAATACATTCTTTTGTCTGGGGATTCTTTTGTAGAAGGAGGCAGAGTGAATGATTGAAGCACATTGTTGTTTAATTGAAAATACTACTTTCACCTTATGCAAAACAGAGGAATATTAAATCACTACCTTCAAAAAATGTAAATTCCAGGTCAGTAGCGTCATTTGGGGACAATTGACGCTTTATAGATCTGGATAAAGAGGAGGTGTCTACTCCTATTTCCAGGAACAATAACATTTCTAAAAGACTGCCATAAGCTGTTATCTGCAAAATTTCATCAATGTGGGACTTTGTCCATAGGATAAAAGTAGACTCTTGTTCTCTCTGTTAAGGTGATAACCAAAAAACAGTAGGCCCATATGAAAAGGAGGCATATTTAACATCTTAACAAAGTACAAGGTTTTTAAGCAAAGGGCATTATATATATTTTCATAAAACAACATATTTGCAATGGTAGCATAGGCAGGCATTCTTCAGGCTGAATCTCTATTTCATTCTCTTATAGCCTTGATTCCCTCTGGGCAGCACATTGTTAAATACATTCCAGTTACTACAGGATTTTGAAACTTAAGAACAAGAAAGCAAAACAAGTAAGCAAGCATATAAAGAAATACTCTATAAGTCAACCTTTCTTCTTCTACTATCTCTATACATCATTTCTCCCATACAACCATCTAAATTATTTGAGATTCAGTCAAGGTTAGACAACAAAGTTTAATAAGTCCTCTTGTGAATTGAAAAGTTCCTAGCACTTAAATGTATTGAATCTCAGGGCTTCTGTCATTCCCTGATCTGGTCCATAATTGGCCAAAAAGAAATTATTGACACTAGTACCAAGGTCGTTTCTATAAAAATATGAAATCTTATCCACGTAATTGACAAAATACCACTAGTGATATAAAGGGAGCATGCCATTATGTGTGCATAAATATACTTTTTTTTAAAAAAGTGTCTTATTTGTTTATTTTATAAAGAAATACCCACCACCAGAGAGGCAAATGACCTCTTCATCGTCAAGTCTCACTATTCTCTGTAAAGTCTGTAATGCTTTCCTTGTATAGAATAAAGATCATAGACTTCAGGGAAACATCTTACGTGAATGAAGGCCTTTATTGTATTGTTTCTTTCCTTCTCTTTTGTTCCTTTTCATTTTTTCATATAAATTAACCCTCTCTTCCTTTATCTTGCATGTTTGGATTCTTAACTAGATCATTAACTCTTCAGAAGACAGCAGCCAATATCTACGTCTAATTGACATTCGTTAATAGCAAAGATATACTCTGCAAAGAGTGAGTCCAACACATTGATTCTCTTATCTTCTCCACCTGTATTGGAAACACCTATGTTTCACTTCTTATTTCTGGAGCCAAATTGACTGTGGTCCTATTGTGGATCTCTATGGATATAGGAGGAAGATGCTTCTGAAAGTAGTGGAGGGAGATGTCTCTGCCTGTTCCTCCCATTAGCCTCCAGCATCACCTACCCCACATGATACAATGTGACATTAAAATGTCCTTGAGGGAACATCAAAATCTATAAAGGCTAGATGTGTGATAGAACATGAAACACAATGGTGTACAAAATGAGCTATACAAACTGTGAATTCAACACCACAGTCTTTTGTTCCATTAAAAAATGCTAATTTTTCTTCAAGATAGGGATTACGAATAAAGGTTTATACCATCTTGTGGCAAGTCTACCACTAGTACATGGACCAGCGGTCTCCAACTTTTTGGCAACAGGGACTGGTTTTGTGGAAGGCAATTTTTCCATAGACCAGGGTGGGGGATGGTTTTAAGATGATTCAAGCAATTACATGTATTGTGCACTTTATTTCTATTATTATTACAGTGTAATATATAATGAAATAACTACACAACTCACCATAATGTAGAATCAGTAGGAGCCCTGAGCTTGTTTTCCTGCAACTAGAAGGTTCCATCTGGGAGTGATGGGATACAGTGACAGATCATCAGGCATTAGATTCTCATAAGGAGCATGCAGCCTAGATCCTTCCCATGTGCAGTTCAAAACAGGGTTTGTGCTCCTGTGAGAATCTAATGCTGCCACTGATCTGACGGAGGCAGAGCTCAGGCGGTAATGCCAGTGATGGGGGGTGGCCGTAAATGCAGATGAAGCTTTGCTTGCTTGCCTGCCACTCACCTCCTGCTGTGTAGCCCAGTTCCTCACGGGCCACAGACCAGCACTGGTCCACGGTCCAGGGGTTGGGAACCCCTGACATAGACTATTTCCTTGCCTCCTCCCAACCTGTGTGAGATAAATTATTTTAGATTGTAATAAGGTTACTTTTTAATTTTCCAGAAAAAAGCATCGTCCTCATTTCCCATTTCTTTGTTAATCATGCAGTGAATAACCTGTGGAAAGATTATGCCAATAAGTGACTCTACTAGATCAAGAATTAAATTTTTTTCCCTTAATAAGCAATTGGGTCTCAGTAAATTCACAAACTGGAATCAAATATCAGGGCAACTTGCTAACATACTTTATGGTTTATTCATTATTTAATACATCTCATCGAATTTTGGAGCTGGGAGAGAGTTTGAGAAGTCTAGTGAAGACTTCTGGTCTCAGGGAAGACACTTGGAAATAATTTCAAACACAGGAAGACAAATAATTGTTGATGTGACTCTGCATCAGCTAAAATGGCAAGCACAAGGCACTCCAGCCCAGTCAACCTCATAGATACCTGTTCTTTCCTCCCCATCACTATGTACATTTCAACCTATTTGAGAAGGAAATTTATTTCATTTCCTTCTAAAGGAATGTATTTCTTTTTACAAAGCTTTTCTTTGATGTTTCAACATATTGTTTTCTTCCAGATTAAAAAAAGTTTCATCTTCGTAAATCGTAGGGCCTTTTTATTTGCCTTTCTGTTGTTACCCTTCTCTTAAATATAAATGCTTTGTTTATTTGCATTTGTCTTCATAGTTTGTTTGCTTGGCCTGGTCCTTCTATGAGTTATTTAAAAATATGTTGATCTTGAAATATTACTTCTGCTCCTTAAAAAAAAAAAGTAATGCAATCACATTTAGGAAGGCATAAAAAATGGAGAAGAAAAGCAAAATTAGCAAGGGTCTCACCATGGTAGGAAAATCCCTGCTATTGTTCCGATATACTTCTTTCCTGTCTTTTTACCAATAGAAAATTTTGTATTGCTTATAGTCAGAATTTTTCTTGCTCTTTACATTGTATATTATAGCAAAAGCATTTTTAAGTTCTTGTTGGTCTTTATAATCATCAAATTTTAAATCATCTCATTGAACGGCTTTAACATTCTTCTCTTTTATGACATTTAAGGGCTCTTTCTATATTTTGTGATTCTACATAATGCTGTAACGAACAATCCTGTATGTTTACTTAAGATTATTTCCCTAGAATCAATTTCTCAAGAGGCTAAAATGCATAAATATCTGAGGATTTTAATACGCATTGCCAAATTTCTTTGTAAAAGATTTGTATCATTCAGACACAATTCAGAGTGAAACAAATAACAATATTTGGAACTATCCATTTCTTCTGACCCTCACCATCAAAGTCTATTATACACTTTTAAAAATTGAAATTTAACAGACCCAAACAATGCATCATTTTTAAAAGTTTAGATTTCTTTTGTTTGTAGTAAGAATAAATATTTTTCTTTATAATTCTTTTCCCTTGTGAATTATCTTTTCTCTGTATTTGCCTATCTATTGACTAGCCATTTTAGACATTTAAAAATATCTGCTTTCAGTTTTTTAAGAAACCTGAAATGCAGGTATCAGGTCTTATAACTTGAATGCATCTGTTTTTTTTCCCCCTATTTTTCAACTTCCACCATGTCCCCTAATTTTAGTTTAGTGTAATTCAAAATATTCATTCTGATTTTCAAGACAGCACAGTTTTTCTCTTTTTAAGAAGCTTTACTTCTTTCATGATTTCACTTTGCTGATTTAGTCTCATGTAGTAATTTTGGGTTTTGGCATTATTCTTCAGAAACTTGACCTATTGTAGTTCTCATCCACAGTATAGTGCCTGCTCGAGTCTAGGATCACCTCCCAATTAGTTTAACCATGGATTGCCAATCTAGAGTGGCCTGCCAGTCCGATTTCTGTCCCCAGCCATTAATGGAAAGCCCTTTAAGACTGTATAGAATAAAAAAACCTTGTCATTTCGCAGATTTCCTCTTCACCCGTGACACATCATCCAGACTGTTGGGACGATAAAATAATAGGAAGAGCACAAGGCTGGTGGACGTGATTTTGTTTTCTTGGCCACAGACTTTTCATTCTCAAGGTATAACACTCATGTCTGTTAGCTAAGCTCTGGAAAGCAATAATCAGAAACAGGTGATGGCCTCGAAGACATCATGGAATCAGTTCCTGAGCAATTGACTGCTCTCCAAAATGATGCCCGGGGCATGTTTAAGGGAAATTCAAAAGAGTATAAATGTGGCAAATGGTTCCAAGTCATGTCTGGGGCAAAAGATGTATCACAGTGCGACATAGAATATTCATTAGGGTGAGCAACAGAACAGGATCTGTGATTTCAAGACTTGCAGGTCATATCGGTATGACAGCCTGCTAACTTCTTAAGCTAGGGTTGTATTATTCTCTACCCTTTGGTCAGTCTCCTAAGAGATGGTCACTGTTTTCTTTTATCCACCTTAAACATGTAAGAGGCAACAGGGTTGAGGAGTGTGGGCTTTGTGACCAAACAGACCTGTATATTCATGAGCAGATGACTTAATGTGTTTAAGACTCAACATCGTCAACTGTAAAATGGAAACAATAGAAATCTACTTGCCCGGGTTATTGTGAACATTAGAAGTAGTGTGTAAAATGTCTGGCTCAGATCTTAGCAAATGGGTTTCCATAAATGATATTCTGGCTGCTATTGCTGTTTTTATTAGTGTACAGGGTTAACTCTTGAGCTGTGACCTTGTTATACATCAGAAATTACCCTTTGGAGAGCTGAGCTGAGATCCAAGTGTGTAGAAACTGCTAATTCATACTGCAGTGCTTGTGGCTGGGAGTGGGAAAAAGTATTAATCATTCCCACATCAGTGCTGCTTTCATCAGGGAAAAAATATTTTCAGGTTTTTTTGTATTTTCACTGTATTATATTTTTGCAGGATATGTAATGTTGATTATAGTAGAAAGGGGAAAGAGAAATTTGCAATATTGCTATTTAGCTATTTGCGGAGTTAAGAAGGCACAGTGACAGTTTCATTAACCTTTGTACTCCCTGGAAATCATGATAGCGCTATCCGTAATCCAAAAAGTGATACACAGTATCATTTAGCTAAAGGAAATATTCATTTACTTATACATCTATAAACTAGATCTACCCTAAGGATCAAAGTCTTATTTATTAAATTAGAAAACAGACTTGAAAAAGTACTTAAATTCATGATCAAATTCCCCTCCCCACTACTTGGATAACTTTTAAAATAAATAGAATGCACTAGGAAGGTAATAAGAAAGAAAAGGCATGGATCAATGATTTCAGCCTGATAATGTTGGCCTCCATAAAAAGGGAATGAATGTTCAAACATCTCTTGCCATCACCTCTAAAGATATAAAGCACTGCAAGAAATTCCAGTCGACAATGACTGAAAATAGATTGGCAACCATAAATTAAAATTAAGGAGTTTAAATATGATTTAAAATCATTTAATCTTGATGATTTATGCTGGTTCTCAGAGGCAATTGTTGACTAACGCTTATGTTTATTGCTCTTTTGACTTTTTTAAATTACAGTAAACCCCAAATTCGATTATACATTCTAGTATATATTTCGAGCAATAGTATTGTAAATAAAAAGGGAGCCAATTAATAATGTGCCTAGTCTAGCAAAGCTAAATCAAGTATAATACAAAACATGGTGTAACTTGATAGACATTTGAAAGCTGCAGAAAAGATCCCGTCTGCTTATGCTGGAAAATCTGAAGGTTGGAAATGAAGATCCCTTTTTCTTTTTAAAAAATAGAATAGCTCTTTAATAAATGACTTCTAACAGGTTATCTAAGTTATAATTTTCTAAGTTTAGAGGTGATTAAAAATATATATATTTGAAAACTGCAACTTTCTGATCGATAATCAAGTTGTGATTTTTAAGCAAAACTCTATTGTTTTGTGGGTTTATCTCCTTTAACATCTACCACTGGCACATGCTTTGAGAATGATATAGGCCGATCCAGCTGTGTTTTGGGTTCCTTAAACATCTCACACTATTCCTCAAATGTTTGGGGTTTGGGAAAACCCCAAATGCATTTGGCCAAGCACATTTTCTCTTGATTTTTAAACACATGTGGGTTTTATGGGAAATTTAATCCATGTGTTTTTGATTCCTTTACACTTAACTCATCAAAATGTTGTTGTGTAAGGTCTCTTTGATGTCCAAGAAGCTTTTGGAGTTTCTGCTTTTTTTTTCTTTTTTTTTTTTTATGGGACACTTTAATCCTTTTTTCTTAGAAACAGGAAGTTGCACGATGCCAAGAAAAAATAAATGCCCACAAAATATGGTGGCGTTTGAGCATTTTAAAACCCTAGGGTTCAATTTGGTTCAGAATTGGACTGACATAAGTCTCCTGCTCATTAATTTCTTGTTAAATTTGTTGCTTCTTGGAGGTTTTTGAAACAATAAAAAGTTACGTTTTGCTTCAGGAGAAAAGATAAAGGTGGTAAAAAATCACAGAGGGTTTTTAAATGAATGGTGACATACTATAAATGAAGTTAGCATTTTAACCTCTCTACGTCTACTAAAAGAAGAGGCTCTGTAAATTGAGAATTAAGTATGCCTTGCTCTATATGCCACATGGGGGCCTGGAGAAAGGGTTACAGTGAAAGGAAAAACTCACTCAAAATGTCAAAATAGGGTTGAGCTTAGTTTTCCCAAATGTTGGGAAACAAGTGCATGAGCTTTAATAGCGTTTGTAATTCAATGTGTCACAAAGAAATTAGAAAAATGTCACATATACACATATAAATGGGGGGTTATAAAATGAGAAGTGTGTGGACAAAGGAAGGCGCCATGGTGGATTTCTGTGAAATAATAATAATTGTACTTGCCTTCTAGAATGGCCGTGAAGTTTAAATTAGTTAATGCCTATAGCATACTTAAGACAGAGCCTGGCACATTGTAGGTGCTCAGTAGGTATGGCTAATTTTATTGTTCAGAATCAGACTAAATCTAGGTTTGATTCCAGCTCCAGGAGTTATTGTAACCTTGAACAAGTCCCTTCTTTCCTCAACCTCAGTGTTCTCCTCTTTCAGAAGTCCTCTAAGAGTTACTGTGAGGTTTATGTGAACACGATATAGCACCTAGGGGTCTTTTATGCATGAATACATGAAATATCACCTGTTTTCTTATGAAGAAGGAACAAGCCCAAAGTCACAGAATTGTGAATAGTTGACCAAGGGTTTGAACTCAGTTCTTCTGTTAAATAGTCCATGTTCATGCTATTGCTTTTTAAGAAAACAGGTAACACATCATAAAAATAGAAAGAAAGAACAGGAAGTAGAAAGCGGATGGTTTTGTAAGAACTGTCAGGGGCGAATACCTTAATGTAAGACCTGCCGTTACTTCTTTCTTTGAGGATCATCCATTTGAAATGTGACAATCTTTCCAGAATCATGAAGCTAGACCATGTTGAAGCAAAGAAAAGAGTTGTGTTTATGAAAGACAATTTTTCTGGTGACATGGTCTCCATTTTGCCAGTTCTGAGCCTAGACAAGCCAGAACAGAAAGCCCATGGAGTCTTTTTCTGTGTTCTCTTAGTTTGCTCCCTCTTTTGTAAAGCTCATATTTGAGATTAGATGTTAGAATTTAATGCTAGGGGCGAGGAGGACAGATAGACACTATTATTATAGAGACTTTGTTATCTCTCCAATAATATTGTGAAATTGAGGAAATATGTCTCATCGAAATCATTAGCTTCACCCCATTCTATTAACATTATCAGAATTCGTCCACCAATTAAAATGACAAAAATTTTATCTTACAATGCCTGGAAGTTATCACAAATCATCAGTGCCTTCAGTTCACTGATCCAGGAGACTGGAATAGCAGTGGAGGTCGACTAATACCTAAAGAATTTGTGTATTTTAGTAGTTACCTGCCTATGAGGTAGGTCGGAATTAGCTAAGATTGCCTGCCTATCAGGTAACTAATGAAACACACAACTCGTTTAGCAATAATCAATATGTTAAGCAAACAGAGCAGGAAATACTGACATTTCACATCTCAAGAATTATGGCCAATTTAAGATCAACCAGATATGAAATTAATGACATAAATTGGTGAGAATGTTTTCTCAAACTACAAAATTATTACTTTATATTGTACTTTCAAAAACATCTTTTGGGCAAAGTGAGTGGGCCTGTATTATGTTTATTGGGAAGAAATCTATGCTTATGTTGCTTTTTTGCTTATACTTTGCACAAATCCATAGACAAAATGATAGTCTTTCATTGTAGGTTCCATGAATGTGGAAGAATAACTTACCATAAATTATTGATAAACAATATGATAGATGGTAGATTTTCAACCAAATTCTCACACTGTTAGCCTTATTTGCTATTTATACATTTATTTAAATAATAATAACTAACATTTATTGAACAATTGACATTTATCAGGTACTGTTCTTGGTATATTACAGAAATTAATTCATTAAATCTGCACATGTGGATATTATTATTATTTTCATTTTACAGATTAACATTAACAAACTAGAGTTGCAGGTTAAATTACTTGCCCAAGATTACTTAGCAGGTAAGTGGCAGTACCTGGAATACAAAGCTTTTACCTAACATATGGATTATTTGAAAGGGCCATCCATTCTATGACTCTTGAGTTATAAGCATAGCTTTCCTCCTTTGCATAGGTTGGCCCTCCATGGATATATGGTACAGACTCCTTGGGGTAGTGTCTGTGTTTGTTTAATCTTTGTGTCCCCAAAGGACTAAGCAAGTTTCTTATCCACAGTTGTTAGTAAGTACCAAATCTCACTTTCTTTTGTTTCAAATGAAAATATGTCTCTACATTCAGTAAATCTGACCATAAAGAGTGTTTTGCAGAAATGTGATGTCCACAGATTTTAACAAGTCATTGAGAGGGTCAAAAGACCAGACCAATGTCAGCCATCTGGGAGAGGGAGCAAAAGAATTCTTCTAAGGTTTGTGCCCAGGGAAAGCTTGGACAGCATGCCTTGGAAATAAATGAATAAACTGAGCCCAGAGCCTTGAATTACGTGGTACTACAACTTTTCATGATGCTTCTCATCATACTTCTAACCAAACAAACCAAGGATGCAAGTCCTTTCCAGAAAGCCTTACTACAGTATTGAAAACTGAACTCCAGACTCAGTAAAAAAAAGGCAAGAGAATTAAAAAACGAAGGCAACAGGAAGACTAGGTAGTTGTCATGCTTCATGATACAGAAAGCCTTAGAACTTATTTAGTGGTTAATTTCTTTCACTACACTTTTTATTTTGAATAATTTTAGATTTATAGGAAAGTTGCTAAGATAGTATAGACAGCTGCCGTATACCCTTCACCTAGCGTTCCCTAATGCTAAAATCTTATGTAACCATGATTGGTAAAGTTGTCAAAAGCTAAGACATTTAACATTGGTACAATACTTCTGTGGTTTGGATCTTTGTCTCCTCCAAACCTCATGTTGAAATTTGATCTGCAGTGTTGGAGGTGGAGCATATAAGGGAAGTGTTTGAGTTATGAAGACGAATCCTTCATGAATAGATTAATGCTCTACCTGGGTGGCGGTAGGGGTGAGTGAGTTTTCACTCTATTAGTTCCCAAGGGAGCTGATTGTTAAAAAGAGCCTGGCACCTTCCACTCCTCATTCTTGCCTCCCTCTAACCCTGTGATCTCTGCACACTCTGGCTCTCCTTCACTTTCTGCCAGGAGTGGAAGTAGCCTGAGGCCTTCACCAGATGACCAATCTTGAACATTTCTAGACATCAAAATCATCAACCCAAATAAATCTTCTTTTCTTTATAAATTACTCAGTCTCAAGTATTCCTTTATAGCAACAACAAATGGATTAAGACAAATACTATGTACTCAGCTACAGACTTTATTTGGTTTTCACCCGTTTTCCCACTCATGTCCTTTTCTGGTTCCTGGTCTAATACGGGAGACCGCACAGCACTTAGCTATCGCATTTTCTAGTCTTCTCTAAACTGTGACATTTTGTGCACCTTTTCTTTTTCATCAGTTGCTGTCAACTTTTAAAAGAATGGGAGTTCTTAGCTTAAACTATTTTATGTGTATGTGTATGTGTGTGCATATACACAGAATGGTCAGGGATAGTTCTCTGGAGGTGACACTGAAGCAGAGACCTAAGTTTAAATGAGAAGAACCAAAGGATGAAAAGATCTAGGAAAGAATTCCAGGTAGAGTGGGCAGCAAATACAAAGGCTCTGAGGCAGGAAGGCAGGAAAAAGTGTGATGTGTTCAAGAGTCATGGAAATCCAGGATGGCTGGAGTGGAGTGGCAAGAGGGTAAATGATGGGGAAGAGGTTGAAGAGGTTCAACAGGTAGCTAGGGCCATATCTTGTATGGCTTGGAGACCATGGGTGCAAATGTAATATCGATAAAATGATAGAGGCAGGAGGCAGAAAAATTCTAGGTAGACAGGGACGGGTCCCTGGCAAAACCCCATCTTTAAGCCCTAAAACCTGAAACCTGTGGCTCAAAGTGAGAAGTTCTATCCCTGTTCCTTCGTTCAAATGTTGCCTTTTCCTAAACTACCCAGGGCCTGCCTACCCCATCCTGTGCCTATAAAGACCCCAGACTCAGCTGGCAGAGAGGAGAAGCAGCCAGACATCGGGAAGAAGCAGTTGAACATTGGAGAGAGGAAGCTTAAGTTCGGAAGAGAGAGGCAGATAGGCAGCTTGACTTCAGGGGAGAGCGACCTTCCCTTCCCATCCTCTTTTCAGCTCCCCTCACCACTGAAAGCCATTTTCATCACTGGACAATATTCTCCACATTCACCATCCTTCCATTTGTCCATGTGACCTCATTCCTCTTGGGCACTGGACAAGAATTCTGGACACACTGGGTGTGGGTCACCAAAAAGACTGTCACCCTGCCTTTGCCCTTGCTGGCAGAAGGCAGCCACCCCATGTGACAAGGCAGAGGGCCCACTGAGTTGATAACACACTGCTCTCTGCAAACAGCAGAGATAAGAGAGCACTGTAACATGCCCTCTGGGCCTTGGGGTCAGAGGCATCCCTGCCTGGACACTGCTGTGGGGCCTGCATAGTGTTTATGCCTACAGGTGCCAAAGTTCCTGCACTCTCTCGCTCCAGTTCCTGCACTCATTTGCACACATGCTCCCTCCCATGAGGGGTAGACAGAAGCAGGCTGAGTAAATGAGGCACCCCTGTTGCTAGTCCCACAAAGGGGTCAAGAAAACATCCTGCATCAATATCTTTTCCAGAAGATTCCCTTTGTGCCTTTTACAATAGAAAAAAATAATTCTCCAAAAATTAACTGTAGGTGGAATTAAACCGTGACTACACATATTTAGACATTTCTCTGACCACCAGTACCAATCCATGCTCATTCTTGAGAAGTTAGACAGATACCTGGCTGCCTTCTGAGACTGTCCAGCAGTACTTGCTTTTCCATATGAGGACCCATCTGAGCAAGCTAAAAGGAGTTGCCAATATTGTATAGCTCTCTAGGTACTTGATGATCTATTAGCTGTTACATCTTTCATTCCCCCTAGAAACCATTTCTCCACCTTAATCTACCTCCACCTCCATTGCTCCGCCAATCAAATTTATGCAAGTCACCAAATATGATAACATTAAAGTGAATCGTATAATTATTTTCATGATCTAAAGAAAAGATTGTATCCTTGTAAGAGAAGGGTAAGAAAATATGTAGTCTCAGAATGATTATTTTCTCTCCAAATTCCTTCCTTAAAGTGGCTTGTGCAATCTCTTGATTTTCTTCTATTGAGCTATACAATTCATGATCTGAACACCACTCTGTCACTGGACTCTTGTCTTATATATGATAGACAACAAAAAAGAGTGGTTTCTGAGCCATCGCTGTTGTTGCTTCTGCAGAAGCTGTTGTATAAATAAAATTGGAAAATTTCAAAAGCAATAAGTAAAACTTCAGCCACCTCTCTCAATAGAGCTCTTCAAATCTTCTGCCATCCACAAAAATAAAGTGTATAAATTGGAATTGATTTTTTATGAAGCCTTCATAAAAATAAATCTAAACATTTAGAAACATCTGTTGGATGGCTCAAGAATTGTATTTTTATTATTTTTGAAAGAGTTCACCTTTAAAGATCTGGGACCTATTAAATCTGACAATGTACAAAATCAATCAGACATATAGATACACAAAATGGGAAGGGATCATCACAAATGTGCTTTTTTTGTTGATCTTAGGCAACTTCAACTTTTCACTGCATAGCACAGTAGGTACTACCATGGGCTTTAGAGATATACAGTCCTGGTTTTACCTCCTGGATCTGCCACTTATTCGATCTGTGACCTTGGATAAGTTACTGAAACATTTCTAATCTTCAGTTTATAGATTTTTAAAATGGAAATAATAATATTTCTACCATCTAGAATGATTGTGAAGATTAAATGAGATAATTTACATCAAGGGTTAGCATATTTTAAATGAGTTTAACTCATTTTAAATGGTCAATAAAAGTTAACTGTTAACATAATTATTATTAATAAAATAAAATATTTATGGCCCTTATTATGTTAAATGCAATATTGCAAGAACTGTAAAGTATTCAGCATAGTTTCCTTCTAGAGAACTGAGACCTAGTCACAAGCAAGGTTTACTATAAGTAGAAGATCTAATAACAAAAATAAAAGGAATTTAGAAAGGAAATTGATGATTAATTGTCAAGGAGCTATAGGGTCAAAAAGGAAGCCTCTAAAAGTAAAGATATTCAGGATTCAAAAAGGCTGGGGGGAAAGGAGAGGTATTCTATTATTGTGCTTAAATACTACACAGTTGCAAATTACATATTAAAGATTGTATTAATAGAAAACAGTTATTGTTAAATGAATAGTTATAGTGAATAAAAGTAAGATTTTGATAAGAGATAAATACGGAAATGATTAACAGCAGTTAACTAGATTAATTAATGTCAATTAAATATACTGAATTCACTGAAGCCTTTACATAAATCAGAACTCTTTTTTTTTTTCATGAGAAATTCTTGTAATGGGTTGGAGTGTTTTTGTTAGACTTGATTGCTCCTTTCACTCAGCAACTCTGATCTTGTTGAGCAGTTGTGATAAGGCCAGCTGCATCTGAAATGAGCATGTATCAGTATTGTAACACCTTTAGGTCTATCACCCCTACAAAACCCTTGTCACTTTAGTTTAATTGCAAATTCCCTGGAGAGCCTCCTCTAATGACCCATTTACATTAAAGCTTTTAAATTAGATTTCAATCTTAATTTCACTTGAAATGTTACCCTGGAGTAATCATTCCATTATAAATCATTTTATTTGATTTTATGGAATTGCTCAATTACAAGAGAAGTATTGAAATAAAGTGCAGCTATATTGAGACAAGCAGAGAGACAAAAGCAGAGTCTGTTTGACTTTGGGAAAATGTTATCAGTCAGGGCAAAACTTAGTCATTTATAAGCCACACAATGTCTTACAGCACTGAACTGTGGGATATTTTGTACCAGAGAGAATTGGAGTAGTCTGACAGTTTGAATGGATATTAAGGCTTTAAACTTGTGCAGGAAGCATAGAAGAATGCCAAGATCATTCCAGGTCAAGGCAGGATGCTTATGTCCTTTCTGGACAAATTGCTGACCCCAAGAGGCCATCTTTAAGACAGAGTAGCATTTCAGAAATTACCTTCCTCTTTAAGTCTGTATTGCATTTATACATGTATGTGCTATTGAGTCTCTTTTGATTGACGACTCCCGTAGTACATATTATTTAGGCTTCACTCTCTGCATGGCAACTTTCCTATACACTTAACATGAGAACTTTCTCACAAGGTCTTTTTAACCTACTTTAGGATGGATCAAGATGCTTTTTGTTATTTAAAACTATGCCACAATACATTCTTCAGTTAACAGATATAAAAAGGAAAAGAAGGAAAGACAGACAGGACTTTTAATATGGATAAGTAGTAAACAAGTGTTAGAATTGGAAGGGACTGCAAATACAAAAGTCCAACCACCAAATTTTAGAAGAGGTTGCTGAAACTTAGAGTTAAGTTACTTGTTCCCTTTGGGTTCAGTAACAATTCTATTACTAGCAGAGCAAGAAGTATTAACTAGGAACTTCAATGTATTTTTTCTCTATAATGTCAATATTTCACTCTAACAATACAGACTTCTTTAAAAAATTTCAAAAGAGTTTCCTTAAATTCTCTGTAAAGAAATGAAATGATGACTGTAAACACAAAATAACTATAAGGCGTTGTCATAGGATACAGATTGTGTCATTTATAATTTTTTTTCAAGATTTTCCTGTGGGGCCTGACACCAGGTTAATTTTTAAGTAAATGTACTGCATGTACTTATAAGAATGTATATTGTCTATTTGTTGCATTCTGGGTTCTATTTGTTTATTCATTCATATATTCAGGAAACATTTAATATCTACTGTGTTCCAAGCACTCAACTAGGCAGTGGGATGGGGGCTATAACAGTGAACCGGAAAACAAAAAATCCATGACTTCTGTCAGCTTGTTAATATTATCAGACTTTCTATGGTCTTACTAATTTTTGTTCTTTTTAAGAACTGATTTTCTGAGAGACAAGTGTTATTATATCCTGCTATGATTATGGATATGTCACTGCTTAGAATTCTGTCAGTTTTTGCTTTAATTCCTTCAGGTAAGTTTTTAAGTGAAGACAAACATGATTGATATAGCTCATCAGTGAACTGCACCTTTTATGTTTAGGAATGTCACTGTCTTGATGATTTTTGCCAAAATTGTATTTTATCTGATATTAACATGTAGAGAACAGCTTTCCTTTGAGTTGTGTGAAATATCTTTTAATAATCCTTTGTCTTAAATTTTTGTGTTATTTTCTTTCTTTTAAACAACATACAGGTGTTTTTTGTTGTTTTTCTATTTTATTTCAAGCTCCTAAGCACAGCATTTTGTCAGCTCCATTTTTGTTTCTGGTAATCTTTCTACTTTATGCACCCATTTTCCTTTTCTAGTCTGTGTTGAGGATTCCTTAGGTCTGGTGCACAAATATTGTCCTGAGATTTTTCTTTGGATGCCATATTTACTCCTAAATTTATTGTTTTATTTTGCGAATCTACATCTTCCAGTAGCTTCTTAAAAGAAACCATATATGTAGTAAGTATGTGATATTTTATATATTTGGAAATTTTCTTTTTTGGCTTCATTCATGTTTGATTGATAGTTTGGTTGGGTATAGAAATTATTTTCCCTTTGAATTTTTAATTGCTGCCTTGTCTTCTAGCTCCCAGTGTTGTTCCTGAAAATCTAATGCCATCTGACTCCTACTTCTTTGTTGTTTTTATCTTTTTAGAAGGTGTTAGTACTGCAAAATTTCAAATGGAATAATTGGCTGGCTAGGGTGGGAAGGGGTTTTGTTGAACATACACATTTTCAACCAATTCCCCTATTTTTAGCCCTTGCTTTACTCTCCTTCTACCATGTTACACTACATCATGTATTTTTATTTCTTGATGCCTTTTAGGTTTCTGCCTCACCAATAAGCATGCTTTGCATTATACAGTTATCCTAAATTTGTGTGGTAATGTTCTCCTCTGCATTGAATCAATTATCATTATCATACCTCTCTTCTAACATTTGTTGATAACTTCTTGTTCCCTGTTGTGCCTTCTCCTACTCAATTTGTCTTTAAGGGTTTATATAATTTTATTTCTTTATTCTGATGGAATCTCAGGAAAGGTTGATGCTAAATCCGCATGTTCATTATGCTATATTTAAATATTTAAGCAGAAGTCCATTGGATATGTTCAAGAATTTGCTTTTATTACTGCTAAAATCTTGGCCAGAATATTTCTGTGAGTTGGGGAGGTTGGTTTGCGTGTGTATGTGTGTGGAGCAGAGGGGTTGGAATGTGTTTTTCCACATCGATCCAGTTCGGTGTATTTATTCTTTTATTTTTATTTCTTATCAAATCCTTCACAGAGGAAGAAACTGAGACTCAGGGATAATAAATCACTAACTGAAGACAACAAAATCATGCCAAGTTGCAGAGTCCATATCTGGCTCCACAGCAAATGCACAATACAAATTATATTTATGGGTAATGATTAATTACTTAAAATGACAACAAGTGTGTCTGTGAATAGCAAATAGTTTCACCCACCAATGGTCTCACTTGTGAAGTGTCATTGTTTTTAATTTACTTACACTCAACTTTCCACCGTCTATTGTTTGGATTCCCATCCTTTGTACTAAGATTTTTATAACAATAGATTTTGCCTTTTTGATTATAGACACAACCATACATTATAGAGGGTAATTTATGATGAAGAGACAGTTAAATGTGATCTAACTAGTTTACTGTGGCATGGTTCCATAATCAGTCTACATAATTAACAATTAGATACATCTGATGGAGTAATGTAGCAGTATAATAGAGAAGCATAGGTCAAACTCACTCAGGGAGCCACTTCCAGCCCATACTGCATCGTGGAGCCAACTAACAGCTTTCAGGTACTCATATTTTGTATATAGTCTTAATTAATCCCTTCTATGTCTTTTCCATTTTTTTTTCCTTTTTTCTCTCTTCTTTCCTTTTTTCCTTTCTTTCTTCCCTTTCTTGGGAACTATTCCTCCAAAATTGTGTTCAGGATAGGCAGGTAGCATCAAATAATTCAGAAGCTTTTGGGTCATTATAAGAACTTTACCATAAGCACTGTACTCAGATAGTGAATACACGTTTGCTGAGTGAATAAATAAATTGATAAGTCATTGTATATTTATTGGCACCTTCCATGATACATACATAGACACTGAGTCTCAACACCATTGATGCTGACTACCATGCTGGAACTCTGCACTGGCGTCGTTACCTGAATCAGACAGGTTTCCCTGCAGTGCCTATTTCTGAATTGAAGCCTCACTCTAGTGTTTTTGATTGGGATAGTCCATATTCTTGCTTCACAGCAGCCTGGCAGGAAGCGTATCTGACTTCTATGTCAGAGAGATAAGTATTTATAAGGAGGAAAAACAAACAAACAAACAAACAAGAAGTGTATTCAAAGGAAATGGGTGGCTAAAAGGTATGACACATTTCCTCCAAAACCACCAATTCAAATTTAAAAAGATAAACACCATGCTTGCCATCAAAACCGAACTTTGTGTGAATTTGCCTGTCAATCATTTGTTTGTGGTCTCTTGTCTAGTTTTGTAGGATTTTTCATTCTATATATAAAAGTGAAGTAATACTATTAATATATGAAAAAATAATTGAGACAGCTAGCATGTCCTTCAGAACAATGGCAGAGAGTAGACTTCCACAGCTCTAAGCTCATTATCTCAGTAGCTAGAGTCATTTTTAATCTACTCAGATCTGCCAGCAATATCATATATAACATCATGGCTTGTCTCATATGTGCTTTATATAGTCTTATAACAAAACTATGCTGAAAGATAAATGAAATAATAACTTTCTGCCTAACTAAAATTTCTAAAAAAGTGGTGCTTACAGCTTAGAAAAGTTTTACTTGGGCAGAAAGAAAAGATGGAATTAATAAACTTGGAGAATAGATCCAAAGCATCCCTCATATATTCAGTGACACCCTATTCTTTTCCTCCATCTCCCCTAGACTTTTCAGCAGTTGAGTTTTGAGCCCCACCCTTGCTTCATAGGAATCCTGAACGCATGTCTAGAAAAAAAGTCCTTTTTAAGAGCTCCTCTTTTGAACTATTGCCCAATAAATATGTCATTTTCTACATTATAAAATTAGTACCCAGAAATTAATGTGTAGCCATCTTTTACTTATTTACTATAAATTATGTTACTGAAACATCATTGAGACCGTGATTAAATTATCATGGCATGGTAAGTTGGCCTTTCCCATCTTGTGGTTGAACTACTCCTATGTCTACCCTGGAGGAAATTTAGGGTTTTCTATCTCCCAGAATTGAACGTTTCCTCTGTGTTTCAGACACTATCCTCATGCTTAGGAAGTAAATGAGTTTTGAAAAGAGAGCATCATATCATCATTATGGTGTGGTTTCTTGGCCTCAAGACAAGAAAACGATTACAACCTCTGAATAGTTCTAATGGTGGATTGCTCTTGAGGGCAAGTCTGAATGCATCTTGCTTTTTCTCTAGCCCTCAGTCTTTTACTCTATCCAAAATTCAAATAGAGAAAAGAGATGATTTGTTGTGAATTATTTTAGCAGTAGCAGTTAGCATCAGCTTTGGGAAAAACATTTCTTCAGATTTTGTGACATACATATCTCCTCTTGGTCTGATTTTTTTTCACTCATTAATAAATTCTTGATTAAAAGTTTTGAAGTTTGACCCTCAATCTTGGCATCTTCATCTTGATGAGTGGCTAGGACCATCAGGCTACACCCATCCCTTCCCCAAATAGGAGAGCTGATTATGTACAACATAGGCTATCTACAAATAATTATAACTACTACTCAAGATTTCCAAGAGTGTGTGCACTATGGAATTATCACTTGGGTTGGCCAATTTTCACAAGGTGCATAGAGCTAACATTACAAAGCCTCCCAATGTCATGCCATAATAGAAGCCAGATCTCGTGTCGAGAATACCTGACTAGAAAAAAGCATTGTTAACAGATAATTAACTGCCCCCAAAAACCCATCTCTTCTTCTTTTCAAAAGTAGAATTCCTTCAGTGCCTAGCTGGAGGAGTCATTTTTCAGTCTCTTTGCAGCTAGGTGTGTTCATGTGACTAAAATAATTAGACGTGAGTGCAAGAGATTTGTATAACTTCTAGATAAAATCCATAAAAGGAATCTGCTTACTCTCTCCTTCCTCTTGCCACGAGCTAGAAGTGGTACTAATGAGCTGGCTTTAATCATCAAATGTGGAGATCATCTGGATGGTAAAGTGACAAGACAGAAGGAGTCTAGGTGCCTAGATGGCTTCATGGAGCAGAGTTGTCATATATGTCCTAGACCACATGTCTCTTCACTGCCCTGAGGGAGAGAAATGAATGTCTTATGTTATTTACACTTGTAACATTTTCTACCAAGGAGTTTGGTTTGTAGCTTAATCAATACAGCATGGAATGTAAAAACAACTCTTTGTTTACTTTCCAGTATTTTTTCAATTACTAGAAGACTGGATACTATGATAGAAAGATCATGACATATTAATGTTAAACAGATTTGATTTGACTCTAAGTCTTGCAACTTTTGGAGCTGTATGATCTTGAACACATTATTTAGTGTCCTTAAACCTCAGTTTCCTTATCTTTGGAGAGAGTATATTAGTAGCTGTTTCATAGGGCTCTGGTGAGTTCAGCAATTTCTGCCACATAGTGGGTATACGATATATTCCAACTGTTATGCTTGTATTATCTATTGCAATTAACCCTAAAATGTGACAATTGTATAGTGGTTGTGTTTTATTAAAATAGTCTTTTCATTGAGAGACACACATTGGAACATTTACCAATGAAATTAAAAATAAACAGCTATGGATTCACCATAACTGGTTTCTCAGCCTCCATTCTCTATCTTATCCAGTCTTACCTTCCTCCAGCCTCTAGATTTAGCTTCCTACATGTTGGTTTTACGTTTTTAAAAAGTTATTTACTTGTTTTATTATTATTATGTTTTGGGACCTCTTTATAGACTCTGGATAAATGTCCATTATCAGATGTGAGATTTGCAAATATTTTCTCTTAGTATGTGGCTTATATTTTCATTCTCTTAACAGTACCATTTGAGGAGTAGGCATTTTTAATTTTGATGAAGTCCAGTTGATTATCTTTTGCTTTTACATATTGTGTTTTTAGTGGGTGTCCAAGTAATCTATGCTTAACCTAAGGTTACAAAGATTTCGTCTATATTTTCTTCTAGCAGTTTTATATTTTTAAGTTTTATATTTCTGTGATCCATTTAAGAGTTCATTTTTACATATGATACATATACATATTCAATTTTTACAGCACCATTTGTTGAAATACCATTCTTTCTCCACTGAAATGTCTTTGCACCTTTGTGAAAAATTAATTGACAGCAGATTTGTGGATCTATTTCTGTGTTCTCTGTTCTGTTCCATTGATCCACTTATGTATATTTATGGCAATTCCACTCTGTCTTGAGAACAGTAGCTTTATAATAAGACTTGAAATGAAGTAGTGTAAGTCCTCCAACTTTATTCTTCTTTTTAAAAGTTGGTTTGGCTATTCTAAGGCTTTTGCATTTCCATATGGATTATAGAATCAGCTTTTCAATTTCTGTAAAAAGCCTGCTGTAATTATGATTTGAATTACATTGAATCTATTGATCAAATTGGGGAGAATTGAAATCTTAATATTTAGTCTACATTTACAGGCAATGGTACATCACTCTATTTACTTAGGTTATCTTTTTTCACTCCCAAAATGTTTTTGCAGTTTTGGTGTACAGTTCTTACACATCACTTATCAGATATACTCCTAAGTATTTCAGGTTTTTGATGCTATTGTAAATGCTATTTTAAAAATTTTATTTTTCTGATTTGTAGTATATAGAAACCCAATTTAATTTTGCATATGTATCTTGTAGTCTGTAACCTTGCTAAATTCATATATTAATTCTAGTAGCTTTCTTATAGATTCTACAGTGTTTTCCGTAGAAATGATCACATCATCTATGAATAAACACAGTTGTCTCCTGGCAATCTGGATTCCTTTTATTTCTTTTTATTGCCTCAATGCCCTGAGTAGGTCTCTAGCATAATATTAAATAGAAGTGATTAGAGAGGACATCTTTGTCATGCTCCTTTTCTTTGGGGAAGTATTCAGTTGTTCAACATCAACTATGTTGTTAGCCATAGGGTTTTCACAGATACTCTGTTAGATTGAGAAAGTTCACTACTGTATTAGGCCATTCTTGTGTCAGGTATATAAAAACATACCTGAGAATGGGTAATTTATAAACAAAAGAGGCTTAATTGGCTCATGGTTCTGCAGGCTGTACAGGAAGCATGATGCTGGCATCTGCTTGGTCTCTGGTGAGTCCATAACAATGCCTTTAAATAAATTTTTTCTATTTCACTAAAATTGTTGAATTTCTTAGCATAAACTTAATCATAATATTCCTTTATCATTCTTTTAATATCTGTCAAACATGTAGTGGTGTCACCTCATTCCAGATATTGGCAATTTGTGTCTTTTATGCTTTTTTCCTCATCAATTTGGGTACAGGTTTCTCAATTATATCAACCTCAAAGAACAGATGCTGATTTTATTGATATACTCTATTTCCTATTTCACTGATTTCTGTTCTAATCTTTATTGTTTCCTCTTCTTTTTCTTGTCTTGTTTTGCGTCTGACTTGGTCTTTTTCTCCCCAGTCTATTAATGGTCTTAATCAAAAGTAAGGTCTTTGACTTGACATGCTTCTTCTTCTTTAATATAGGTGTTACATCGTTGCTATACATTTTCCTCTAATTATTGCTTTAGTGGCATCCTACAAATACTGATATGTTTTGTTTCCATTTTTATTCAGTTGAAAATACTTTTGAATTTCTCTTTTGATTTACTCTTCATTGATGAGTTTTTAAAAACGTTTTACTTACTTTTTATATTTTGGGGGATTTTACAGATACCTTTCTGTTCTTAATTTCTGAATTAGGTCCATTTTGGTCAGAAAACATACATTGTATTACTTACAGTTTTAAAATTTACTAAGCCTTTATTAATGGCTCAAAGTATGGTTTATTTTGGTAAATGTTCTATCTGCATTTGAAAAGTGTCTTTGCTGTTGTTGAATGGTATATTTTATATATGTCTATTAAATCAAATTAGTTAATAGTATTGTTCAAGTCTCCTATATTCTTAGTGATATTCTGTCTATATTTTCTTTCAATTACGGGAGAGGGGTGTTCAAAACTCCAAATGTAATTGTGGATTTGTCAAAATCTCATTGAAGTTCTGTCTGTTTTTGCTTCATGTATTTTGAATCTCTATTAGCGGGACATAAACATTTAGGACTGTATGTCTTCTTGATGACTTAACTGCTATTTCCTTATGAAATGACCAACTTTGTCTCTTTTAGTAATATTTCCTCTGAAATCTATTTAGCCAGATATTAATATAGGCACTCCATCTTTCTTTACTTTTGATTAGTGTTAGCATAGTCTATATATTTTAATCCTTCTACTTTTAACCTAGTTAAGTCTTTATATTTAAAGCTTAGCTCCTTTAGGCAACATATGGTTGGGTCTTGCTTTTTATATCCAATGAGAAAAATATCTGCTTTTTGGTTGGTGGGGTTATACTACTTACATATAAAGGAGTTTTTCTATTGTTGGGTTTAAAATTATCATCTTGGTACTTGTTTTCTATTTGTTTCAACTGACATTTGTTCTCTTTTTCTCTATTTTTCTGCTTGCTTGTGAATTGAGTATTTTGTGATTATTTTGTATCTTTTATTAGTTTATTAGCTATAATTTTATAGGGATTTGCATGTGTGTGTATGTGTGTATTTAGTGGCTATGTTAGAATTTTGAGGGCTCTTATGTCTTCTATAGATCCAGTATCATTATTCTTCTGCCTGAAGTAATTCTTTTAACTATTTCGCAGTTCTGGTCTTATAGTGATCAATTATTTTAGCTTTCACACGTTAAAATTGTTTTTTAACTACATTTTTAAATGATTTCTTTGCAGGGCATAAAATTCCACATTGAGAGCATTTTTCTCTCAGTACTTCAAAGATGTTGCTCTACTATCTTCTGGCTTTGCAATTATTTTCTAATAAGAAACCTGAAGCTGTTCTTATCTTTGTTTTTCTATACATAATGTGTGTCTTTTTTCTGGATGCTTTTAAGATATTTTAATCCCTGATTTTAAACAATTAGATTATGTGGTACTCATGTGTAACTTCTCTTCAGGTTCTTGCACTTGCGTTAGGTGAATTTCTTGGATCGGGGGTCTATAGTTTTCATCAAATTTGGGAAACAGCCACACTTGTTAAAATATTTTTTCTGTTCCCTTCTCACTCACTGCCCTTTTGGGGACTCCAAGTACATGTATATTATAATACTTAAGTTTTTCCCACAGGTCTCTGATGCTCTGTTCAGTTTTTTCAGTCTTTTGTTCTTTATTTTATTTAATTTCCATGGCTGTGTCTTTGAGTTCCACCTCAAGGTCACTATGTTTTTATTCTGCTGTGTGGAAAGCAGTTGATCTATTTGTATGAAAAAGAAAATATTGTCTCCAGCTGATGCACATCTCCATCAGAGTGTTGCATGTAAGCAAAACACAGCACAAGCTGGATCTTATCCTCCCTCGCTCCTTCATCTACAAATCTACATAAGGCCAGACCCTATTTTGCAGTACAGAAACCACACAAGTTTATGTTTTGGCCCTGTATATCCTATAGTCCATGAATAAAACACTAGACCTAAGCAGTTGTGTGGGGAAGCCTTAGAATTTTTAGGAAAAAGACATTGGATTTTAAAGCATTAAACTGTTCCAGAGCCTGGAAAAAGAATGAAAACTTCAAATTGCTATTATGAAATACACATATATTGATATCAAAGGCCCAAAATAAATCCATATATGCACATACACTGAAACTACCAATGATCTCACAAACAAATATTAATGCAAAATCCAAAATAAAAGACTAGCAATAGTACCTAGCAGGATACTAAAAAAATAATATGCTCTGGGCAAATGGGGCTTATCTCAAGCATGCAAGGCTGGTTCAGTATTAGCAAATCTATTAATATAATTATAATAGATTAGAAGAGAAGAACTCTATGATCCTCCAAAAAGGTGCTGAAATGTATTTGATAAAATTCAGCATTTATTCCTGACTAAAATAAACAAATGAACAAACTCAATAAAGTAAGAATAGATATTGCAGTAGCATGATAATCACACCCTCACATACCTTAACCCTCAAACCAACATAATTTTTTTTCTTTTCTTTTTTTTTTTTTTTTGAGATGGAGTCTCGCTATGTCACCCAGGCTGGAGTGCAGTGGCGCCATCTCGGCTCACTGTAAGCTCTGCCTCCTCAGTTCACACCATTCTCCTGCCTCAGCCTCTCGAGTAGCTGGGAATACAGGCACCCACCACCACGCCCAGCTAATTTTTTGTATTTTTTAGTAGAGATGGTGTTTCACCGTGTTAGCCAGGATGGTCTCGATCTCCTGACCTCGTAATCTGCCCGCCTTGGCCTCCCACAGTGCTGGGATTACAGGTGTGAGCCACCATGCCTGGCCCCAACATCATTTTTTAGTGATAAATCATTCCAATGAAAGTCAGGGACAAGATAAAAATTCCCACTATAATCAATTATAGAACAATAAATTTGAGGTATAATAATTGGAATGAAGAAGAGAAAGTCATTATATTTAGGATATATTGTTACATCCCTGGAAAACAATCATATGGAAAAATATTACAAGGAAAAGAAATCAGTAAGTTGATAAAACAAGAAAAAAATAGTCCTTGTATACCTATAAGTAATGAACAGGAAATATTATGAAAGAAGAGTTGATTTCTAAAAGTTGGTTGATAAAAATTAATTATAAAATAAGTTTATTGCTAAGAATTGTAGGTTGCATTTCCAGTAGCAACAGAAATAATACAAATCTTTTAAAATCAACTTCAAAAGAAATGAGCAAGAGATAACAAAGAGCTTCAGAGAGCTATGAAGAAACAAAAGAACAAAAAAAAAAAGCATGTTTTCTTGTAAGAAGACAATATTAAAATATGGTAATCTTCATAAATTAATCTGTGTATTGACCTCATTCTCAATAAGTTTATAAGCAAGAATTTGAAAGCATATTTAGTTTGAGAACTAAATATCACAAACTAAAGTTTATATAAGAAAAATGCATTGGCAAGAATAATCAGCAAAATTTTGAGGGAAAAAAAGAGTAATTAAGGAAGACTACATTTACCAATCATCAAATCATATTATAAGATTAAAGTGATTAAAACAGAATAGTAGTGACACTTGATACCAGTAAGCCTCGCTTATGGAGAAAAATAAAACCATATAAACTGCTAATGGGAGTATAGAAGCCTGTATCTTTCATGAGGGGAAATATAGCAAAATCGATCAAAATTGTCAAAGCATATAGCTTTTGGCCCAGCAAGTCTACTACTAGATAGTTAGTCTACAGATATATTTCCACAGGTTTAAATAATTTATAATCAATATATTTCACAGTATTTTTAAAAATAGCAATGGACTAGAAGCAATGAGAATTTCAGTGATGGTGGACTGGTTAAGTAGTTTATTGTAAATTCATGCAATGGAATCCTAAGTGCCCATTAAAAGCAATGATGCTATTTCATATATAATCCTATAGCTAATACACATTGTTAAGTGAAAAAAAAAAGACATAAAACATTACGTATAGCATGCTATCATTTGTGAAAAACAATGTAATTAGCATTGTTGTATATATTGATACGTGAAGATTATCCCTAATACAGAAGAAAACAAGGAATAATTGTTACCTCTGGTGCAGGGGACTGGGTGGTCCAAGGACTTCAGCTGGAGATTAATTTATCACAGAATGTTTGTCTGCTTCTCTTGAATATTGTATCATATACATGTGTCAGAGGTCTTTGAACCAGAGCAACTCCATCTTGAATAGGAGCTAGGTAAAATGTGACTGAGACCTACTGGGCTGTATTCCCAGATGGTTAAGGCATTCTAAGTCGCAGGATGAGATAGGAAGTCGGCACAAAATACAGGCCATAAAGACCTTGCTGATAAAACAGGTTGCAGTAAAGAAGCTAGCTGAAACCCACCAAAACCAAGAGAGTGACAAGAGTGACCTCTCTTGTCCTCACAGCTACACTCCCACCAGCACCATGACAGTTACAAATGCCATGACAATGTCAGGAAGTTACCCTATATGGCCTGAAAAGGGGAGGCATGAATAATCCACCCCTTGTTTAGCATATCATTAAGAAATAACCATAAAAATGGGCAACCTGGGCTGCTCTGTCTATGGAGTAGCCATTCTTTATTCCTTTACTTTCTTAATAAACTTGCTTTCACTTTACTCTGTGGACTCACCCTGGATTCTTTCTTGTGGGAGATCCAAGAACCCTCTCTTGGGGTGTGGATTTGGGCCTCTTTCCTGTAACATGTGCATTACCTAAGTTAAAAAAAAATCATTATTTGATTAACAGACTAAAGAATAATGCACACAGTAGGCTAATTTATATTGTCCCTCATTTATTGTGTATCCTAGAATATTAGAAAGCAATGTGTATAAACAGCCTTGATATTTTATTGATTTATTTTTAGTATAAATGATCTTGTCATGCTCTATTCTGGACACATGAGTTAACCTTCATTCTCCAAGGAGAATTTGAGCTCTTGTTCCTTCCCATGACTCCACTAACCTTACTGAAGCTGCTTAACAGTGAGTTATGGAAATCAGCACTTTGGCTAGTTTTCCTTAGGACAGATAGATCTTACCTGGATCCTTATATGTAAATCAACCATCATTTAACAAGAGATTTTTTAATATTAAGCCTGTACACTGTAATGTAAGGCAAATTAAAATCTCAGAGTATTTTTATAGTCATTCAATACTGATTTACGGTGTGTGCCTGTGGGATACTAGACTCTCCCCATTTGGAGTTGAGACCAGTGCGGCTTTTAGAGTAAGGTCTCTCCTGAGTTGGAACACAAAACCAAGAGGAGCCCATTTCTCAGTGGATGTCAGGGAACCGCCACCTGCAGAATTAGAGGGAGGTTGATTTCCACAGTGGCAAAGTGTAAAGAAAATTTTTTTGCTCCCCTGAGAGAAGCCCCCAAAAGGAAGTAATTCATGAAAAAGGTAATTACCAATTAAATAGTAAACGTGCCACTTGGCCTGTAAGAAGAATTAAATATATTTACACTTCAAAAAGAAGCAATTAGTGGTAGTTGATTCACTAAGGAAAGTGCCAGACCAGGACAGAGGAAAGAGTGTAAATAGATGAAGATAGATTTATTATTAAATTAAAGTCCCTTAATTACTGCAAATGTTAAATATGCAGTTTTCTGACATTTAAATGATGCTTTTCACCAAAATGAAAATGAATTGTCCACCTTGGATTCCTACTTCTTAGGCAGCATGTAAATGTCAGTCCTAAATTAAAGTTAACTAGTTTCTGCTATACATTAAAAAAATTAATTAGAATCAATAAACCAGTTTCTTAAAAAATTGAAGTCTTTAAAATGTTCTAGTCCAAACATTCAGCCAGTGCCCTAAAAGGAAGAAACTGTCGAAGTTTCCCTTAGGTTTAAGTGTAAGGGGAGACCTCTGTCTCTAAGGCACCATCTGTAAAGCCAAGAACAAACAGGGTGGCAAACCAGGAAGAGAACTCCAGACTCCCAGCTGTGGCCAGTGCCTTTTAAACTTACTCTCTCTTCTCTGGCCTTTCAATGTCCCCAAGTGATTGAAGATTTGTTCTGGTATTAGAAGCACATTTCTTTTAGGATATAATAGAGCTCCCTCTTATGAATGAACTACTGTGTGCTAAGAGCTTAATATATATGTCCTATTTCAGCCTCATAAGAGCCCTCCAAAGTAAGTTTTATGATCATTATTTGATACAATCCAGACAGAATGGCTGACTTTCCGAGTTCAAGAGCCTTAGAGAGAGCTGGGATTCCAACTTGGAACTCTCTGCCACAACATCATACTGCCACCGTTACAATACAATGAAAAGAGAACAATAATAATAAACTTCAATATTTTTTTAACAATCTGCCCTGAATCATAACTTTAGAGAACACTACAGTCGTGTTAAAATATTTGTGGCTGTATAGTCTCCTAACATATCCCAGAGATGCTGGAAGGTAGTCACTATCTGCCTTAGTTCCGGCTCAAGTAAGGGAGAAGACCACCCCTCATACTGTCTTATGCCCAATTTCTGCCTCCAAAGAAAGAAGAAGTAGAAACTAAAAGGCAGAAATGGAATCCACAGGCAGATAGCCCAGCACCACGCCCTGAGCCTGGTAGTTAAAAACCCCTGACCTAACTGCTTGTGTTATCTATAGATTTCAGACATTGTATGGAAAATCATCGTGAAAATCCCTGTCCTGTTCTATTCCGTTCTGATTACCGGTGCAGGCAGCCCCCAGTCACGTACCCCCTGCTTTCTCAATCAATCACGACGCTCTTACGTGGACCCCCTTAAGAGTTGTAAGCCCTTAAAATGAACAGGAATCGCTCGCTCGGGGAGCTCGGTTTTTGGAGACTTGAGTCCGCTGATTCTCCCAGCTGAATAAAGCCCTTTCCTTCTACAACTCGGTGTCTGAGGGGTTCTTGTCTGCGGCTCGTCCTGCTACACAAATACCATAAACAAAGTGGCTTATAAACAACAGAAATGTATTTCTCACAGTTTTGGAGGCTGGAAGTCAGATATCAGGGTGTCAACATGGTCGGCTCCCATGGGGGATCTTCTTTTGGGTTGCACATGGCTCACTTATTGCTGTTCCCTCACAGTGCAAAGCTACAGAACTCTCTGGGGTCCCTATTACAAGGGCACGAGTCCCATTCATGAGGGCTGTACATTCTTGACCTAATTACCTCCCAAAAGCCCCAATTTCTAATACCATCACATGAGGGGCTAGGATTTCAACATGCGAATTTTGGGGGACACAAACATTCAGTTCATAGCACTATCCACAAAAAATTTCTTTTCTACTTAAATTTGACAAGGTTGGTTTCTGTTTTTACTGATGAGCACCCTGAAAGCATGGATCAGGTTCCCCACTTCCAGCTTAAACTGTTCCATGTCTTCACTGAATTCTACAAGTACTTACAGCAATTCCGCATACGTCCATTGAGTGTCAGGCATTGTGCTATGCACTATAAGGATCATCAACTCACTAACAGGAGTCTTTCCAACTGTTCTTCTCCTGAACTGGATATTAATGAAGAAGCAAGTATACAGTGATAATATCTTTTGAAAACCCTGACTAATCCTTGCTCACCAGCATTCTTTTATTTCAAGACTTTATGCAGTCTTTTTATGTTAATGTGCACTAGGAAGCTTAAAAAGAAAGATAATATGTAGGGATTTTAAAAGGTATGTGACATGGAACTTCTTTTATGAGAATCTTTGTGTGACTAATATCTAATTAAACATATTAGGAAATTCTGGAATAAAAATAAACCTATAAATGGAAAAGAAGAAAGAAACAATTTGAGAAAGTGTGATAGAGGCAATGGGAATTTAAACAGAAGTGGGGAAGGGCAAAAGAGAGAAGGCCAGTGGGAAATGAGCTGAACTCTGAGAAGGCAGATTAGTAAAGTCAAAAGTTAAAAAAAAAATTTGTTTCAAATCATTGTCACAAGCAGTAGGCAACAAAAATTCCCCAAATGAAATCTTACAAAGTATTCTTGGATCATAGCGTATTGAAATCTCAATACGCCTCATTTTTAATATAATATTTAATAAAATAGAAAAAGTAGCTTAAAATCACAGAATGGAGTCTTGTATGCAAATCCACTTACCTCTGGAGTTTACAACCAAGAAAGTCTACAAAGTGCTGGTCATCATCAGAAACAAACTTACAAATCTTATCTTTGACATAGTGCATCTATAATTGCGATATCACAGGCTATTCTGATCTGTCTCCCTCAAGGAAGCAGGAAGAAACTAGAGATATCGAGAGAAGGTAATTAGAATTGTCAAGAGCATATAGCAACTTTATATGAGACATGAATACAAAATATTTAGAGAAAGAAAGTTTACATATTCATATTTATAAAACACTTGCCATTGCAAGGGTGACGAGAATTTTCCCTTCCCCTTTAAAGGTTCAAATCTGCGGAAATGAACTCACAAGAGGCAGATTAACAGGAGACAAGGCATACAAATTTATTAACATGACTTGTATATGAGCCACGCAAAATATGACACTCAAAGAAGGGCCAGATGGCTGAAGCTTAGATAGCACCCTCTTCAGAGGCAAGAAGGAAATAGGGGAATATAGGCAATTTTGAGGAGTAGCACATGATTTTCAGGGGAATTGAGTGAACACAGAGGACAGTCAATGAACTGAGACAAAGTTCCTCTGAATTCTGGGGAGATGGCAACAGATACTGGGAAGTTAAGGGACGAAACTTCACTGTGAACGAAGATTGTCTTATACAGATAAGTCTCCCAGGCAACCTCTTGAAGTTATCCTCAGAAGAACAGGTGAAAGGAATAGGTGTCTGGGTGTGATGACAACGTATGGTATCTTTTCTTCTCCAGTGGTTAACCTTTCTGGTTACTGAATGAAATTTCTAGAGAGGGGATTTTAAGACAATTGCATTTCTTTTGGAAGAAGTTTTCCTCCATTAGATGAGAGAACTTCCAGAGAGAGCTGTTCCTGTGCTTGTTGTGGTGTAGGGGTTGGGGGTATTGGAAGAGAAGGAGGAAGGTTAGAAAGTCTCTAGTTTTGAGGCCACTTCTAAGGCCCTCCAATTTCCTTTAATTCAAAAGTTCTCAGCATTCCAAATAACCATACTTTGGGATATCATTCCCTGAACCCCAACACTCTATTCAAGGACCTGTGTTAAAATAAAATCCCGAAAATACGGAGAGTAGAACATCAGTTTTCACATTGAATCTTGGAATAGGAAACTAATTTTTTCCTCTTGTGTTTTTCTCTCGAAGCTTCAAAAAACTGTTTTAGGGAAGATGAAAAGACATTCTTATTTATACAAATCAATCTATGTGTAAAAAACTCATCTTTCTTAAGGATTTGTCAAAGTGTGTTTTATGGTATTAATAGTTCTTGAATGAAAAAAGGATTCCATGATTCACTCATTTGGGATTATTTTTCAGTGACTTTGATATGCTACAGAGCTTCATGACTCTCTACAAGAGGATGATTCTAAATATTCCCAATGAATTATAAATTTTAGCTATTTAGATTCTGTTATGTATCACTGAAATCTAAGAGAAAAAGTACAATTTTGTAATGTTTAACAGCTTGTTGAGTGCCTTTCCACATACTCTCTCATTTAGTATCCTGACAACAAGCGTTATCAGGTAGATGTTATTAAACTATGGTCCAGAAATAGCTAGTTATTTTCTCAAGGTTGCATAGTTTGTAAATGGAGAGGCCAGAACCTAATCCTAGGACTTTTGACTGCATATTTTGTATTCTTTTCATTCCAATCACTCTTTATAAGGTTAAACAAGAGAACTCAGAGCCCTTAGGCTGGTTCAGAACCTGCCCTGAAATTTTCCATTGCTGCTCTTTATTGCAATCCCTTGATACATGTCTAAGAGAGACCCAAATCATCCAGGGGTCGGTGTAGATACCCCTTTAGATCTGGTCTTAGGAATCACATAATACAGATGTTCATTCTCAGCTATATCTCAAAGAGTACTGTAGAATTTGAACAATAAATGATGATTATTGAAGTGCTTAGTACATCGATATATTCATGGGAGGAAACACAACTCTGCCTCCTTTTATTCAGCTTAACAAAATTCAGAAATGACTTTCACAAAGCAAATTTTTCCCTTTTAACTTTTAAACCCGTGTGCACTTTAAAGGAAATTTAATCCACATGTTTCTAAGTCATTTGCCCTTAATTTATCAAATGTTGTTTGGTAAAAGCTATTTGGTTTCCCCGAGGCCTTAGGATACTTTTGTTTATAGGATTTAAAAGCCCTTCTTTCCTTAGAAGTCTCATTTTTAAGGTTCTCTACTGTACATAAGCCACAAATGACCCAAACTCAGGATCCCTAATCCTGGATTTCCTAGGAAACATCTTTCGATGATTCTTTAAAGTCACTCTTTACTTGGCTTCCATACTAATGCAATGTCACAGAGGTGGAACTCTATCCTTCCACTTAGATTTGTCATTTTTCTGTGGATGCAGACAATCACAGGTAAAGCTAGGCCTTCTCGCCTTTGCAGGATTAACTGAAAAACATCTTATCCTTGAAATCAACTCTCCATTTCTTCAACATTCTTCCTAATTTTCTTTCCAAAGTTTTCTGGAAAAAGCTAGTCATGCCAGCAGCCAACATGACTGGCTATTGATGTATCATTCTTGCTTTTGACCCTAGAACAAAATAACATAAAAGGAAGAAAGAAAAAGAAAACCAGTGGTTTTGCTGCTTAAGAGAAAAATGACAACAGAATTTCTTGTTAGAAAATTGAGAGTTTAATGCCTTTCATAATTAAGCATGTTCAAAAGGCCTAGGGCAAGATGCCTCAGGATGTAGCAGTATTAATAATTATGTGCAAATTTATAAATTTAAGTTAAATTGCTGGTGTAGTATGCTAATAATTAAGAAAGAGTCTTTCTATAGCATTTTGTAAGATCTTTTGCCAAAATTATTTAGACACTTCTTTAAGGTTATAATAATTAGCATTAATTGATCAATGCTAGCATTAATTAATATTATCATTAATAAAAACTAATATTTATTAGCTATTTGCCAATGTTTCAGAAACTTCAGTATCTTATTATGGTCTCACAATTACTCTATGAGATAGATGGTATTACCAAGACCATGCATTTCTGTGGCCAGAAATTCCACTGGGAATGCCTGGTGTGGATCTTTTGCAGACAGATAGCTTACTATCTTTATTAAGAACAAAAGGCTTTTGGTAAAAGAATAAGCTTCAAGCTTAGATGTTATTCATCCAAGGCATTAACATTGTTAGAATGGTTCAACTACCTCTAGTTGAATTGTTGATGGATTTCTCAAAGTATTTGCTGAAGATTAGAAAAATCTACAGCAGGGAAACAGGCTAGAAATAGAACTTTTCTTCTAAGAAAAAATGGTGAAATAGCTTCAATAAACAATGGTTCTCAAATTAGCTTTAAGCACACCTTGATCATTAATTAACCAATCCATTTTCTGTGGTGAACTCAGACCCCTTCCAATTCTCTCTCCTTTCCCCCAAACCCTACATTCTAGTTGCTGAGGAAAAGAGATCCTCCTTGCTCAGCCAATGTGCCAATTTGTTTTGAATGAAGTATGCAAGCCAAGGGGAGGAGTAGAATTGCAGGGATAATAGAGTACAAAATTTTAGATAGTATAGGGAAAGTCAGGTGGTAAAAGATGAGAAATAGGGCAAGAACACCAACTTTGGTGGGATGGACAGAAACATCTAATCAGGAATAAGAATTTTATTTCCTGAGGAGTGTTTGATGTGAATCTGCTTCTCACCATACCATAAGATGTTAAGTAAAACATTGTCCAATATCCTGTGGAGTTGGAGCTTTAGAGTGCCCTCACGCCTTAAATTCTGCTTTAAGCCAGGTGCAGGATAAGAACAGAGGTTGGTCAAATTGTGCCATATATACAGAAATTATTATTCATTCAACACATTTATCAAGTACCTTTCTGTACCATGGTCTGTGCTAGATACCAGGGATACTATGTGAATAAAAACATTTCTCCAGCTCCCAAGAAATTCACGGTCTTGTGAGGGACATGGGCACATAAATAGGCAAATCTGATACGGCATGAGAAGGATTAAGAGGTAAGTAAACATAGGGTGCTTGAGAAAAGGAGAGGAAAATGCTATTCCCATAAGAACATGTGTAGATGGAAGAAATGTGAGCTTCAGTGGCAGAAAGGTGAGAGAGATTTCGCACCCCTACATGGGGAAGCTCTCTAGAGACTAAGAGGTTCGTGATGGGTTTGGAGGCCTGGGGTGACTGAAGTTTTAAAATTGAAGAATTAGGAAAACAACTACGAATATATATGAGAGTTGCCTCCAGCCCAAGAAGAGGACATAGCTGACATGTACACAAAATTGCACTCTTTTCTAACATTTTTTAGCAGCCATTAGCAAGCACAGAATAGGTTTGTACAATGATGCCCCCCTCCCCACCACTGTTGGTTAAAGAGTGCATTTACTAGGGAGGAATTTTCCCTGTCCCAAGAGGGTACGTGGCTAGATTAGGCCATGGGATAAGGCTTGGAAGGACTGGTTTGTTTTCCTTGTATTTTCTCACAGTGGTGACAGAACTAAAATTGGCCCCATTAAAGAAGAGACCTGAAAGCCTGCTTGTCTCCTCCTTGGCCTAGAACCGAAAACAATAAAGTCACATAATTCAACACTGACCAGGAACAAAAATACCTACTCTTAGGGTTAGTGAGGACTTTCATCACTCCTTGACTTTGTGTGTTGCTGATGAATGAGGCCACCACAGATACCTGGCATGAAGAGTTGGGCAGATTCATACTTTTGAGCTAAAAGCATTTTTTCTTTCTTTGAAAATGTTCAAAGCACCTTTTTGTTGTTGTTGTTGTTGTTGTTGTTGTTAGATGCATTGCATAAGGCCACGAGGCAGCACAACTCCATGAAAACGAGTCAGAAAAGGCCATTTATGCTCTGCAGGCACACAAATCAGCCTGTCATCAACACAACATTGCCCCTGACTCCCCAAGCCTGAGAGACAAAACGTTCTGTAATTGGAGATTGCTTTGAATTCGTTTTAATTTGATTAGTAATATCCCGGAAGGCTACCCTAGCATACAGAGATTATGGACAATTAATGCTGTGATCAATTAGATCTAAATTGTTAGTCCATTAAGAGGAACTAACAAGAACTCTGATTTTCAAAGACTTTTCCCCTAATCCTCTTGCTCTAGCACTCCTTATAATGACAGATAAAAGCTCTTCTATTACTCCCATATTATGCCACAAATTTAGACAAATCCATTTGTTTTTGTTATTTAGGAGCATGCAACCAGATATCCGAGGTCCAAATAACATCGAAAAAATCTTTGCAAATGCCACACACTTTCTTTTTATCACCATCATAAAATCAATAAAAATAACCATCAGAATGGCTTTAGCAATCCAGAATATGCAGACCATGTGTGCAGTACAATGACCTATTGTCTCTGGATAAATTAGGTACAAATATCCTTGGATTAGTTTGTAAAAGCTTCAGAGCACTGTCTTCAAAGGGTGCTTGAACTTTAAAGATATGAAGTGAGAAAAAGCAATGTAGAAAAATCCTGACTTCAAAACCAGACTTTGGTCCTTTCTCTTTTTTTCTTTTTTAGTAATAAACTCAGAAGAGTTTTCTGTTAGAGGAATTTTCAGGAACACATTTTAGTTGGCCTCTGTTTATGTCTTTCATCTTTATCCAGGGCAAAAATGTCTCTCTTATATTTTCCAGTGAAATTCTCCCAACCCTCCAGACTTGGGTCCCATGCTACTTTCTCCAAGAAGTTTTCCGTGATCAACCCAGAAAACGGATGTCTAAACTCCACAGGCATTCATTCACTGGGCCCCTTAAAGTTATGTCATGATATTTTTCTTTGTCTTAGTTCCCCTTCTCTTCTAGAGGGTAGGAAACACTTTGTATACTATTTTCTACATTCTGCAGTATCTGGCATAGTATACTGAGCCCAGAAGGCACAAATAAACATTTGCCAAATTTATCAATGACTTACAAAATTCTTATTAGAAGTTTATTTTTACGGCCTTTAGAAGATCATATTATTTTCATTAACTAAGATCAAATTGGAGTTTTAGTAAGATTTAAACTTGTGACCAGTGATACATCAGCAAAGAAATGTGGCTGCTCACTTAAGAAGGTTACTGTAGGAAAGATTTTATACCCCATACTTAAAATGATGCTCTTTAAAGCTTTAGTCAAGAATAGGTGTTTAACACACTCTTGGTAGGAGTTGATATTTAGGAGAATTAACCTAAAACCTTTTGATAATTTTTGAAATCTTATTTTCAGAGAGCAAAGCCTATGAATATTAGCATTTTAAGTATATTTTATGTATAATAGAAAATAAAAGATTCCAGGTAAGAGTTTATATTTGATTATGTGTCCTACAACTGAACAACAGTTATTTTGTTAAAAGCAAATGTACATAAATAAGTGCATTTGCAAACCTAACAGCAATGAGATTGAAGGTGATGGAAGAGGTTGTCTGGCTGTGGCTGTGATAACATCCAAAATTCCTTCTATCCAGGTTTAACATTATATCCCCATTTAACAGCGAATGGTCAATAGATGCTAACAATGATTTGAAATGAGGGAAGGGGCCGCTGACAAGACAGATGTGAATAACAGCTTCAGACCAGGATCCCTGAGATTAGGATTTTCATTCTAACATCATCCCATTGGAATTTTTGTTTATAATATTTGCAAAAAAGTAATATTTCATTTTTTTGTTTGACATGTTTACATAAATCTAAGGGTCAGTTGTCACTGCAATACACAACAGGAGGCATACAAGAGGTGTCCTTGGTAAGCTCATGCAAGGAAGGTCCAAGGAAGGGGCAGAGGTTCAGAGGGAAAGATGTTCCAGAAGAAATAGGAAAAATAGAATTCTGTAGGGGGCTGGAGGCCTGCATTCCATCCCTGCCTTTCCCATATCACAGAGTTTATATCACTTCGTTTAAGACCTTGCAAATCTTTTAGCAGAAAGAGAAAACTTTCTTTTTAAATGATGCCAAGAACATACAAAATGTGATTCTGCTCCTAAGCAAACCATAGACTTTGCATATCCTAAAAATAAGATTTCATAAATTATGAAATGAAGTTTTATGTAATTTTCTCTATTTTTATGTTGTCTTCTAAATATTACTCCTACCTAAGTGTGTATTGTCAAACCTTTATTCTTGATCACAACTTTAGAGAGTGTCATTGTCATTCTTTACTTTAGATGGGATAGTTCTCTAATTCCCAATCCTTTTAGAGAAACTAGGGGTAAAAAACTGCGCCAAAGTGCATGGCTAGTTACTACTCAGGTAACTATGTTGTTGCCTGACACTGGATTAAAAAGTCCTATAAAGATTCTTTCTGTCTGCAAATATTTCTCTGTTGGTCAACCCAGGCAGAGGAGAAGCTGCTCCTCCAAGCCACCTTCAATTACACATTTTACATTTGGCAGTATATTTGGATGTAATTCTCACAAGCAAGGGCATATAGTGCTATCACCACCATTTTAAAGATGAGAACAGGCTGGGCGCGGTGGCTCACGCTTGTAATCCCAGCACTTTGGGAGGCCGAGGCGGGCGGATCACAAGGTCAGGAGATCGAGACCATGGTGAAACCCCGTCTCTACTAAAAATACAAAAAATTAGCCGGGCGTGGTGGCGGGCACCTGTAGTCCCAGCTACTCGGAGAGGCTGAGGCAGGAGAATGGCGTGAACCCGGGAGGCGGAGCTTGCAGTGAGCCGAGATTGCGCCACTGCACTCCAGCCTGGGTGACAGAGCAAGACTCCGTCTCAAAAAAAAAAAAAAAAAAAGATGAGAACATAGAAGCTCAAGGAGGTGGAGCAGATCCCTTAGCTGGTTAATGCCAGGCTTGGGAAGGAACTCTAGTCAACAGGACTTTAACTCCACACAGGGCACAAGAAGTTAATATTGTAGCTCCCTGATGGCACTGAATTTCATTAATTTGGTGTTAATATTTCCAGTGTGAAACATTCTAATGAAGTGTTTACTCAAGGGCAGGAGGAGTGGGGTGGAGCCTCAATGTTTTATCCCTAACACCAAAAGAGTCAGAATTTCTTCTATTTAATTACTTGTGGGGTATCCTGCACTGTTAGGAATACAGATGTTATCTATGTAAGAAAAAAACAATTTGAGGAAATAAAAATGTTTCATTTTGGAAGTAATTATTTGCATTGCAGAAGGATTCTTAAAGGATTTACGTTGTTTCCTTCAAATAGTGAGTTACTTAAATGCATTTATATGATTAACCTACAAAAAGATCTGATCGAAATAATTTTCAAATGGATCCATTTATTGATTGCTTTCAGAACCTTTATATTTCTGAAGACCAAGCAAACTGACCAAAGAATGATAGGAAGAAATTAGAGAATTTGAAACTCCTCTTTTGAAGGTAGTTTTCTCTTTTTTTCTCAGGGCAGGGAAGTCCCTGAGCAGCCAAAGCACAGCCTTTGCTGGAACAAGTCTCATAATGAAATATCCAAATCTCTCATCTTTAAAAGATCTACTTTATATATTGGCAAAATTTTCCTCTCTAATATCTCCATCCTATCTCTTGTTCTGCACTAGGGAGCAAAAAAGACCATGTGGCCCTCTTCCCCAAATTATTCAAATACGCACATGAAGACAACTTAGACTCTTAAAAAATCGTATCCATTTTGACTGTTTCTCATAGAATATGGTTTCCAAACTCTCCTCTCTATTACATTTGTCCTTTTCTGGGCAATTCTAATTGATGACCGTATCCTCTTACATCTAGGGAACCAGAACTGAAAACAAATATAATACATGTGTTCTGAAGAGTGCAGAGCATGATGTGGACACTACACTAGCATTAATAATACAGCCCAAGGAAAGGGTTCTTTCAGCCTTAAGCCTGTACTCCTGCAAAGAAGTCACTGACCTTGACTTTTTTTTTCTTTCTTATTGAGACAGAGTCTCGCTCTGTCACCCAGGTTGGAGTGCCATGGCATGATCTCAGCTCACTGCAACTTCCGCTGCCCAGGTTCAAGCGATTATTGTACCTCAGCTTCCCGAGTAGCTGGGACTACAGGTGCAGATCACCACGCTCTGCTAATTTTTTTTGTATTTTTAGTAGAGATGGGATTTTGCCCTGTTGGCCAGGCTGGTCTCGAACTCCTGACCTCAGGTGATCCACCTGCCTTGGCCTCCCAAAGTGCTGGGATTACAGGCGTGAGCCACTGCGCCCGGCTGACTTTGACTTTTGATAATGGCGAACCAGCATCTTGATACTCAGTCCACGTCTGCCAGTACTGTTTTCAATGAGTGACTGTTATAAGACATTTCATTTTAAGGAATTTTCTTTTACATTTGGTCTTAATTCAAAAGAAAACTGAGGTAACAATAAATCAGCTATGTAAATGTTTACGTGTATGTTGCAAAAGAGACATAGTGTTTCCTATATATGAGTCCTTAATTCATTGAGGGGAATAAGCTTGGAGGCATTTGCTGAGGGAGAGATCTTGGACTAAAGCAGACACCAGTGGATCGTTTCTGAGTTGTTAACTGACGTGGAAATTCTGGTGAGGAGAGACTTCTGTTTATGGTGAAGTTAGTCTGTGTAAAATGTGATTTCAAGGTGGATTTTTGGTGAAAACTTGCTGTTTCAAGCACCGGCTACTCACACTTTAAAATGTACCCTGTGCTAGGCATACATAGGCATATTCAATCACAAACAAGAACTTGAAAATTATGGCTTTTTAAAAATTACAGTGTCTCAGTAATCAATGTGAAGCACAGGAAATTAAAAACATGAAACATATCTAGGTGCTAAAGCTGTATCCAAAATTCTTAGCAAGCAGGGTGACCTGGGATTCCTTGGCAAATGACTTTAAAAAAAAATTCTCATCAGATATTTTTAGTTCAATTCAATAAAAAGAGAGGGTGTGTGTATGGGAGTGGTGGGGTGGTGTGAATCACTCAGTTGGTCAGTTGTCATTCGTTTAAATCATAGGGAGTCAATGGTCATGGTCAGTTGTAGAACTATCTACTGCAAAGCAGAGACATAACACTAACCGAGCCCCATGAGTCACCTGCAGGAGTGAGCTCCCTGTGAAAAATGGGATTCCATGGCTCACTTTCCTTGCTTCCTTTATTACCACTGCCCCGTACCCTCACCTGCCCTTACTATTCAAGGTGGGCTCCTAAGTTTCAGGCCAAGGATAACATAAATGTGGCTCTTACATGGGCCATGGCAGAACTTGGGAGTTAGTCTTGACTGGTACTTGTTTCCATTGAGCCTGGATACAAGATCATGCCCATTCTTAACATGGGGTGCTAGGTAGCCAACATACAAAATCGATCCAGGAATTTGTCATTCTCATTCAGTCCCACTCAGATAACCCATCTCCTTTTAGTGCTCTCCCTTCCCCACCTTTACTCTCTTCCAGGCAGACACTTCAACATATCTTCATTTATCCTAGACCAGTGCATTCTGGTCAACTTCTATCCAACGGCCTGAAGACTTGGTAAAACTAGGGTAATAGATGAAATATAAAGAAACAATGGGCAACCAGAGAATAAAGACAGCACAAAGGAGTCTTAAACAATCCTCAATATCTTCTGTTATATCATTTCATATCTCAATAGCATGGGTTTTTATTGTCAGTCAGTTTGTTCAAGAAAGCAAATAGTTGGAATAGGAAGCCCTGTTCCCATTCAGGATATGACTTTTTTGCACTTTGATAGAGTGAAAACCACTAAAGCATGGGTCATCTGTGCAGAACTGTTGCCCATCAGGTGCTGACATGATCAATAACAGCGACATGAGCAATAACAGCGAACCTTACTCAGAAGACGATGTCTTCGTTTAAAAAATCTTTTTTGTTTTTCTTTTTAATTTTGATGAAGAACATTATCTTTAAAGTTCAGTCACCCTGTGCAATTCTTTCTTTCTTCTTTTTACTTTCCTTCACACCTTCCTGCCGTCCATCCCTCCCTCTCTCCCTCCTTTCCTTCCTTTTCCTATTTACTTGAGAATTTTCTCCCACTCATGAACATTTGGGAGAAGTTAAGCCAATTCAGGGATGACATTTCATGAAAATTACACCTAGTAAGACAAAACATGTTCCGTCTCTTTTTTGGATGCCTGAATTGAAACTAAGCAAATAAACACAGGTGGGAGGTGTCACTCATGCAACAGAACTAACTATACTCCAACATGTACCTCAATATACCATAGCTATTATTTTCTAGACTGGAAAAGGCTCTGGGCATGTATCTTCACTGTCACCATTATCATCATTATAATGGTAGCTGAGGTGCTGAGGGCTGACATGATACCAGGCACATTATATGCATTACATTACTTAATCTCCAACAACCCTATAAAGCAGAAACTTTTCTAATGTCCATTTAGGTGATGGGGACACTAAGGGTTAGTACAGTTGAGAATCTCATTTAAATGTCACAGTGGTGAAGTGGTGAAGAGGAATTTTAAACCCAGGTCTTCTGGCCTCAGCTCCCTGTTTTAGGGCCTCCACAGAAACAGTAGTAGAAATAATTTCTCCTCCACCTCTGTGTTAAATAAGCCCTTGTCTACAAGTTCATTATTACTACCTGTAAGAAATGAGGTACATAATGACATAAATGAATTACTTCAAGTACATGTGGCTCCAAATTGGAGGTGCAAACCATTATTGATAAACCACCAGCTAACCACCATCATTCTACATTTCCTGAGGAGTACAAAGGAAGTTACAACCTATCTTAAATCTCTGATGTGCAGGATGATAATTTTCCAGTAAACTAAATCCTGCTACTATCAGATGATTTGAACATTTCTAACGATTATTACCAATGCCTGCAAACAACATGGACTGCGGCAGCCAATCAAAAGGCTCGGCTGGGTATTGCTTGACTTTTATTTCCAAAAGGTAACTTAGCAGAAATGGAGTAACTGTTCATTATTTTCTGTCATTTTTATATCATTTTTTTGCCATGCATATTGTGCAGTAATTGCAGGAAATTAAATTTGAATCTTGTGACACAAGCATGTTGTGAATATCATAAAAACACATATGTTCATAAATGGTAAAAAAAGAAAGGTGATAAAAATTACGTTTAGGAAACTTTTACAATCTTTCTGAACAATGGAAAATAACATGTTTTAGGGTTCTTTGTTTAGGTTGAATTCTGAGCTGATGCACTTTTAGAAGGCCAAGTTTTGTGTTTGGTGGGCATGTTTGTATTTTTGCTGTTTTCATTGTTTTCCCTGAGGCCTTTTAAATGGTACACTATGAGCAAGAAGACAACTGAAATCCCACACAAAGAAGTGGCTTGAGCAAAATTCCCACCCATGTCCAGTAACTGCAGAGCCTGTACATGAAGCCATTTTACATTTACTACACGGGGGTGAGAAAAGACAGAAAATCTTTGTATGTGCTTTGGATCCTGCTTGGCTATGACTCCTTTGTGGCACCTGCTGCTGCTGTCCTTGCTGCCTCTTTGTAGATGAGGTTACTTCCTATCTGATCCTTTTAGTGACATTGTGAAAACATTCGTGAAGCTAAAACTTCACATCCCACTCTCTGATTTGGCGTAGAGTTGGCCTCATCCCTTGACATGGTGGAAAAATAAGTGATTGGCTCCTGGACTTCAGTTTCATTGCTGTCATGAGTTTCATCTCAAATCCAACTTTGACATCAGATTTCTCTGGGTCTGTGATGGTTCTTGGGAGTTTCGAGCAATTTCCTTCTACATTTTTCTATGATCTGGCAGAAAATGAATCCATGCTAACACAGTTGCAAAATTAAAACCACTATCTTTTATCAAATGGATGCCACCCAGAATTGACAAGTTTTGTTAAGCACCCAAGTCTCTCTACCAACTGGCCAAAATCCTTCACATTCCAACCATCCAGATGGTATTTATGGCCCAGCTCAATCTCAAGCTTTCCACGAAGGGTTCTCTGACCACCTCAGTTCACAGTAGCTCCTCTTTGAAGTAGTTGATGATTTCAGGTTTACTGTTGAACACTAATTGCTAGGATCTTTTGTAAAATTTTCAACTCTTTTTGAAAATTTTAGGTCTTTATCATCCCTGAAATCCTAAGGATGCTTAAATATTCTTTATCTGTATCCCAAACCAACCCACATTTACCTCCCAAACCAGTTCCACTGCCTTCCTTACTTGTTATTATTATTATTTTCTGAGATGGAATTTCCCTCTTGTTGCCCAGGCTGGAGTGCAATGGTGTGATCTTTGCCCAGGCTGGAGGGCAATGGTGCGATCTCGGCTCACTGCAACCTCTGCCTCCCAGGTTCAAGCGATTCTTCTGCCTCAGCCTCTTGAGTAGCTGGGATTACAGGCACCCACCACCATGCCTGGCTAATTTTTTGTATTTTTAGTAGAGACGGGGTTTCACCATGTTGGCCAGACTGGTCTCGAATTCCTGACCTCAGGTGATCCACCGTCCTCGGCCTCCCAAAATGCTGGGATTACAGGCATGAGCCACCACACCTGGCCTGCCTTCCTTATTTTGTTGCTGCTGCTACTACTGTTCTGAATACCAGGCTCAAAATTCTAAGGCTTGATTCCCTCTTTCTCTGTCAATCACCACACCTAATTAATTAGCAAGTTCTATGGATTGGCAATTTTAAATTATTTTTTATTTGACTTATTTATTTGTATTTGAAAGACTTTGTCAAAGGAAATCTTATATGGGAACCTAATTGATAAGAAAAGTCACTCTGAAAATTAGAGGCTGAACTGAGATCCTTGAACCCACAACTGCAGCCCTTGAAAGAGCCCTCAGAATCCCTGAGGCTGAGCGCTGTTGGGGGGCCCTATAGAGTTGGGCCTCTATTGTAGGGTTGACCTCTACATTTTCGGAAAACAGCACAGGATGGTGAAAAGAACACAGTGTGAATCAGAGTACCTGAATTGAGCCTTGATTTTTTCTATCTGTAAAATAAGATATCTTTTCTACTTATATCCTGGGGTTGTCATAAGGATCAAGTAAGGTTCTGTGTGTGAAAACACATTGTGAACTGTCTAAGGCCATGCAGATTTAGGGAGCCATCACCTCTTTTTCTGATCTCCTGGGCTCCATTCTCCTTTTCATCCTGCCCACTATCTAATCTAACCATTGTTTCCATATTGATCTTCCTAAAGCACATCTCTTTTCATATCATTCCTTGGCTCAGAAATGTCCAGGGATCACCAGTGGCTACTAAATTAGAGAACAAGTATTTTCACTTACTATGTAAGCCCTTTCACAATGAGGTCAGAGCTCTGCTTCCAGTATTAGCTGCCTTCATCCTTCCACATAAACCCGATGCCCTAGAAAGATTACTTCCTCGCCCCTTCAATGCATCACCTTCTGTGCCATCCCTCAACTTCTGTTCTGGCTGTCCCATTTGGCATCACTCCTGAAATGCAATGTATGATTCAAGGTCCATCTTCAATACTTTATGCCCAATGAAGTCCTTCCTATTCACCCCCTACTTTCCTATCCTCCAGATTCCCAACAGGAAACAGGGTAAATTCTCATGGATTCCTGAAGTGTAGTATGTAGGTCAGTATAGATCAGGAATAAGAATGTATAAAATTTGCTTATAAGAGCTTAATCAATTCTTAATACATTCTTGTTAAAGTGAAGTGAAATATGTTTGGGAAAGCCACATTTCTCACTCTCTCTTTTTTTTTAAAGATAGGTAGGTCTCTATCTGAAGGTATGCTTTCTCAGTTTATGATCTTGTCCTTCTTTCTGCTGAAAAATTGAAATGCAAGAGGATTCTGGCTTGGCAGATGAGGCCTGCCACACTGGGGTCAGAAAGATCCTGTTTTCCTGAAAGCTTTTATTTCCTAAACTGGAAAGTATGGGTTTCTGTACACAAAAAGACTTTACTTATTTAAAAACACTTCACAATTATCAATATATAATTCAGATTTCAAAAAGAGAAATGCAGGCTGAATTGAAGAATACATTTAACAGAAAAATAATGTTACTTTCAGGTATAAAAGAAAAAGGGGCCATCTGCTATGCAGAGGTGCTTATCAGCATTTACTGTGGTGACTAAAAAATCTGTAGAAAATTCATAATGAGACAGAATAACTCAACTAGGCATTTAAAGATCTCATTTATTCAACTATGTCATAGAGACCTTAAGTAACTTGTTTAAATAAATAGGCAATGATGGTTTTAAACGATCAAAGCTTTTTGCTCATAATTATCTACTTATGTTGAGTAGTCTTTTAAAAATTAGCTTATATCCTTTCTTGTTGACATCCTTTGTACACTGTATACTTGTCTTTTTTATGAAGAAAAAATCAACCATAAAGATAAATTTAGTATCATTTGAGTGATTTGTCTTACCAATTAAAGAGTTTTGAATCAATAATGTTTTATGGAAGTACACCTGGAAACATGATATGACATGGAAACCCATCTGAAACTTTACTTTATGTTTTCCTCTGTCACTTAGATAGAAAAAAATTTTTACAGCACATTCATTCACTCAGGTAACCTTGGAGACCCAATGGTGAAGTAGAATATCCAAGGCATCATTGTCGAGATGGTCTGAAGGCTGGCATGCTCCATTACCTCACAGGAAATTGACTATAGGTGCTGCTCGGGGAAGAGGCAAATTAAAAAATAATAAGAGAATTTCTTTTTCTGGCTAAGAAGGAATCAGGGATCAGGTTTACCCTACTGCCTCAAACAGTAAAAAACAAAGCAAACCAATATGAAAACCCTGACAAAATAGATAAAACAATGGTTTTCAAAACACTGGATAACAGACAATTAAAGACAGTTTAAAACAAATTAAATATGCCTGCTTTACAATTGCTTCAGAATACCTCCCTGAGAGAGTTTCTAGGTTTCAGCGCAGGAAGAGAACCCAACCAGAGCCTAGCAGTGTCTCTTAAGTTGAAGGAGGCAGAGCTGAGCAACCAAGGAGGGCGAGAGGTTTAGATTACACAGAGTAGAGTATGGGAAAGGAGAGAGCTGCACAGAGAAGTAACTCCAGAGCTCTGCAGAGGGCTCCCCGCTTAAACAGTCAGCTGAATGCTGATCAGACCTCGTGTGTGAGGAGGCTACTCACGGCCTTGAAAAAGTTCTCCTGAAATGATTACCGATAATGATGCCCCACACTCATACAGAGTTGACAGTACTACTTGTTCTCATCAACCAGACTAGAGAGTCTCATGATTCACATGGTGCTGGGGGAATAAACAGAGGGATCTTGCCTCAGTAGTTGAGAATAATTAACCTTAGAATTAATACTGCTAAAGTCCTGCCTAACAAATATTAGAAGACCAGAAAAAATGAAGTTGTTTCCAAATAATTTAACTATGTTGCAGAACAAAACTCACAAATATTTATAGAAATAAAAAAATTCAGTGCCTAAGAAGTAAATTTAATATGGCATTCAATCAAAAATCACTAGATAAACACACACACACAAATATAACCACTGATAGGGAGAAAAAAATAAATTAATTCAAACAGAAGTAAAACTGATGCAAACATTAAAATTAGCTAACAAGGACAGTAAAAGTTATTATAACTACATTCCATAAGTTTACTAAGTAGATAAAAAGTTAACTAGCGACAAAGATATTTGAACTTGTTCATGTACAAATGTCTGCATCACTATTAACAATGTCTGAGATGAAAAATACACTGAATCGGGGGTGGAGCCAAGATGGCCGAATAGGAACAGCTCCGGTCTCCAGCTCCCAGCCCCAGCGACACAGAAGACTGGTGATTTCTGCATTTCTGCTTGAGGTACCGGTTTCATCTCACTAGGGAGTGCCTAACAGTGGGTGCAGGACAGACGGTGAAGCGCACTGTGCGCGAGCCGAAGCAGGGCGAGGCATTGCCTCACTCGGGAAGTGCAAGGGGTCAGGGAGTTCCCTTTCCTAGTCAAAGAAAGGGGAAACAGACGGCACCTGGAATATCGGGTCAGTCCCATCCTAATACTGCGCTTCTCCAACGGGCCTGGAAAACGGCACACTAGGAGATTGTGTCCCGCACCTGGCTCGGAGGGTCCTATGCCCACGGAGTCTCGCTGATTGCTAGCACAGCAGTCTGAGATCAAGCTGCAAGGCGGCAGCGAGGCTGGGGGAGGGGCGCCCGCCATTGCCCAGGCTTGCTTAGGTAAACAAAGCAGCCAGGAAGCTCGAACTGGGTGGAGCCCACCATAGCTCAAGGAGGCCTGCCTGCCTCTGTAGGCTCCACCTCTGGGGGCAGGGCACAGACAAACAAAAACTCAGCAAAGAACCTCCACAGACTTAAATGCCCCTGTCTGACTGACAGCTTTGAAGAGAGTAGTGGTTCTCCCAGCACGCAGCTGGAGATCTGAGAACAGACAGACTGCCTCCTAAAGTGGGTCCCTCACCCCTGAGCAGCCTAACTGGGAGGCACCCCCCCAGTAGGGTCAGACTGACACCTCATTCAACCGGGTACTCCTCTGAGACAAAACTTTCAGAGGAACTATCAGACAGCTGAATTTGTGGTCTCACGAAAATCCACTGTTCTGCAGCCACCGCTGCTGACACCCAGCCAAACAGGGTCTGGAGTGGACCTCTAGTAAACTCCAACAGACCTGCAGCTGAGGGTCCTGTCTGGTAGAAGGAAAACTAACAAACAGAAAGGACTTCAACACCAAAAACCCATCTGTACATCACCATCACCAAAGACAAAAAGTAGATAAAACCACAAAGATGGGGAAAAAACAGAGCAGAAAAACTGGAAACTCTAAAAAACAGAGCACCTCTCCTCCTCCAAAGGAACGCAGTTCCTCACCAGCAACGGAACAAAGCTGGATGGAGGATGACTTTGATGAGTTGAGAGAAGAAGGCTTCAGACGATCAAACTACTCTGAGCTACGAGAGGAAATTCAAAACAATAGCAAAGAAGTTAAAAACTTTGAAAAAAAATTAGAAGGATGGATAACTAGAATAACCAATGGAGAGAAGGGCTTAAAGGAGCTGATGGAGCTGAAAGCCAAGTTTCGAGAACTACGCGAAGATTGCAGAAGCCTCAGTAGCAGATGCGATCAACTGGAAGAAAGGGTATCACTGATGGAAGATGAAATGAATGAAATGAAGAGAGAAGGGAAGTTTAGAGAAAAAAGAATAAAAAGAAATGAACAAAGCCTCCAAGAAATTTGGGACTATGTGAAAAGACCAAACCTACGTCTGATTGGTGTACCTGAAAATGATGGGGAGAATGGAACCAAGTTGGAAAACACTCTGCAAGATATTATCCAGGAGAACTTCCCCAATCTAGCAAGGCAGGCCAGCATTCAGATTCAGGAAATACAGAGAACGCCACAAAGATACTCCTCGAGAAGGGCAACTCCAAGACACATAATTGTCAGATTCACCAAAGTTGAAATGAAGGAAAAAATGTTAAGGGCAGCCAGAGAGAAAGGTCGGGTTACCCACAAAGGGAAGCCCATCAGACTAACAGCTGATCTCTCAGCAGAAACTCTACAAGCCAGAAGAGAGTGGGGGCCGATATTCAACATTCTTAAAGAAAAGAATTTTCAACCCAGAATTTGCTATCCCGCCAAACTAAGCTTCATAAGTGAAGGAGAAATAAAATACTTTACAGACAAGCAAACGCTGAGTGATTTTGTCACCACCAGGCCTGCCCTAAAAGAGCTCCTGAAGGAAGCACTAAACATGGAAAGGAACAACCGGTTCCAGCCACTGCAAAAACATGCCAAATTGTAAAGACCATCGAGGCTAGGAAGAAACTATAGCAACTAACGAGCAAAATAACCAACTAACATCATAATGACAGGATCAGATTCACACATAACAATATTAACGTTAAATGTAAATGGGCTAAATGCTCCAATCAAAAGACACAGACTGGCAAACTGGATAAGGAGTCAGGACCCATCAGTGTGCTGTATTCAGGAAACCCATCTCACGTGCAGAGACACACATAGACTCAAAATAAAGGGATGGAGGAAGATCTATCAAGCAACTGGAAAACAAAAAAAGGCAGGGGTTGCAATCCTAGTCTCTGATAAAATAGACTTTAAACCAACAAAGATCATAAGAGACAAAGAAGGCCATTACATAATGGTAAAGGGATCAATTCAACAAGAAGAGCTAACTATCCTAAATATATATGCACCCAACACAGGAGCACCCAGATTCATAAAGCAAGTCCTCAGTGACCTACAAAGGGACTTAAACTCCCACACAATAATAATGGGAGATTTTAACACCCCACTGTCAGCATTAGACAGATCAACGAGACAGAAAGTTAACAAGGATATCCAGGAATTGAACTCAGCTCTACATAAAGTGGACCTAATAGACATCTACAGAACTCTCCACCCCAAGTCAACAGAATATACATTTTTTTCAGCACCACACCACACCTATTCCAAAATTGACCACATAGTTGGAAGTAAAGCTCTCCTCAGCAAATGTAAAAGAACAGAAATTATAACAAACTGTCTCTCAGACCACAGTGCAATCAAACTAGAACTCAGGATTAAGAAACTCACTCAAAACCGCTCAACTACATGGAAACTGAACAACCTGCTCCTGAATGACTATTGGGTACATAATGAAATGAAGGCAGAAATAAAGATGTTCTTTGAAACCAACGAGAACAAAGACACAACATACCAGAATCTCTGGGACACATTCAAAGCAGTGTGTAGAGGGAAATTTATAGCACTAAATGCCCACAAGAGAAAGCAGGAAAAATCCAAAATTGACACCCTAACATCACAATTAAAAGAACTAGAAAAGCAAGAGCAAACACATTCAAAAGCTAGCAGAAGGCTACAAATAACTAAAATCAGAGCAGAACTGAAGGAAATAGAGACACAAAAAACCCTTCAAAAAATTAATGAATCCAGGAGCTGGTTTTTTGAAAAGATCAACAAAATTGATAGACCGCTACCAAGACTAATAAAGAAGAAAAGAGAGAAGAATCAAATAGATGCAATAAAAAATGAAAAAGGGGATATCACCACCGATCCCACAGAAATACAATCTACCATCAGAGAATACTACAAACACCTCTATGCAAATAAACTAGAAAATCTAGAAGAAATGGATAAATTCCTGGACACATACACCCTCCCAAGACTAAACCAGGAAGAAGTTGAATCTCTGAATAGACCAATAACAGCTTCTGAAATTATGGCAATAATCAATAGCTTACCAACCAAAAAGAGTCCAGGACCTGATGGATTCACAGCTGAATTCTACCAGAGGTACAAGGAGGAACTGGTACCATTCCTTCTGAAAGTATTCCAATCAATAGAAAAAGAGGGAATCCTCCCTAACACATTTTATGAAGCCAGCATCATCCTGATACCAAAACCTGGCAGAGACATAACCAAAAAAGAGAATTTCAGACCAATATCCTTGATGAACATTGATGCAAAAATCCTCAATAAAATACTGGCAAACCGAATCCAGCAGCACATCAAAAAGCTTATCCACCATGATCAAGTGGGCTTCATCCCTGGGATGCAAGGCTGGTTCAACATACGCAAATCAATAAATGTAATCCAGCATATAAACAGAACCAAAGACAAAAACCACATGATTATCTCAATAGATGCAGAAAAGGCCTTTGACAAAATTCAACATCTCTTCATGCTAAAAACTCTCAATAAATTAGGTATTGATGGGACGTATCTCAAAATAATAAGAGCTATCTATGACAAACCCACAGCCAATATCATACTGAATGGGCAAAAACTGGAAGCATTCCCTCTGAAAACTGGCACAAGACAGGGATGCCCTCTCTCACCGCTCCTTTTCAACATAGTGCTGGAAGTTCTGGCCAGAGCAATCAGGCAGGAGAAGGAAATAAAGGGTATTCAATTAGGAAAAGAGGAAGTCAAATTGTCCCTGTTTGCAGATGACATGATTGTATATCTAGAAAACCCCATTGTCTCAGCCCGAAATCTCCTTAAGCTGATTAGCAACTTCAGCAAAGTCTCAGGATACAAAATTAATGTACAAAAATCACAAGCATTCTTGTACACCAATAACAGACAAACAGAGAGCCAAATCATGAGTGAACTCCCATTCACAATTGCTTCAAAGAGAATAAAATACCTAGGAATCCAACTTACAAGGGATGTGAAGGACCTCTTCAAGGAGAACTACAAACCACTGCTCAATGAAATAAAAGAGGATACAAACAAATGGAAGAACATTCCATGCTCATGGGTTGGAAGAATCAATATCGTGAAAATGGCCATACTGCCCAAGGTAATTTATAGATTCAATGCCATCCCCATCAAGCTACCAATGACTTTCTTCACAGAATTGGAAAAAACTACTTTAAAGTTCATATGGAACCAAAAAAGAGCCCGCATCGCCAAGTCAATCCTAAGCCAAAAGAACAAAGCTGGAGGCATCACGCTACCTGACTTTAAACTATACTACAAGGCTACAGTATCCAAAACAGCATGGTACTGGTACCACAACAGAGACATAGATCAATGGAACAGAACAGAGCCCTCAGAAATGATGCCGCATAGCTACAACTATCTGATCTTTGACAAACCTGACAAAAACAAGAAATGGGGAAAGGATTCCCTATTTAATAAATGGTGCTGGGAAAACTGGCTAGCCATATGTAGAAAGCTGAAACTGGATCCCTTCCTTACACCTTATACACAAATTAATTCAAGATGGATTAAAGACTTATATGTTAGACCTAAAACCATTAAAATCCTACAAGAAAACCTAGGCAATACCATTCAGGACATAGGCGTGGGCAAGGACTTCATGTCTAAAACACCAAAAGCAATGGCAACAAAAGCCAAAATTGACAAATGGGATCTAATTAAACTAAAGAGCTTCTGCACAGCAAAAGAAACTACCATCAGAGTGAACAGGCAACCTACAGAATGGGAGAAAATTTTTGCAACCTACTCATCTGACAAAGGGCTAATATCCAGAATCTACAATGAACTCAAACAAATTTACAAGAAAAAAACAAACAACCCCATCAAAAAGTGGGCAGAGGACATGAACAGACACTTCTCAAAAGAAGACATTTATGCAGCCGAAAAACACATGAAGAAATGCTCATCATCACTGGCCATCAGAGAAATGCAAATCAAAACCACAGTGAGATACCATCTTACACCAGTTAGAATGGCCATCATTAAAAAATCAGGAAACAACAGGTGCTGGAGAGGATGTGGAGAAATAGGAACACTTTTACACTGTTGGTGGGACTGTAAACTAGTTCAACCATTGTGGAAGTCAGTGTGGCGATTCCTCAGGGATTTCGAACTAGAAATACCATTTGACCCAGCCATCCCATTACTGGGTATATACCCAAAGGACTATAAATCATGCTGCTATAAAGACACATGCACACGTATGTTTATTGCGGCACTATTCACAATAGCAAAGAGTTGGAACCAACCCAAATGTCCAACAACGATAGACTGGATTAAGAAAATGTGGCACATATACACCATGGAATACTATGCAGCCATAAAAAATGATGAGTTCGTGTCCTTTGTAGGGACATGGATGAAACTGGAAAACATCATTCTCAGTAAACTATCGCAAGGACAAAAAACCAAACACCGCATGTTCTCACTCATAGGTGGGAATTGAACAATGAGAACTCATGGACACAGGAAGGGGAACATCACACTCTGGGGACTGTTGTGGGGTGGGGGGAGGGGGGAGGGACAGCATTAGGAGATACACCTAATGCTAAAGGACGAGTTAATGGGTGCAGGAAATCAACATGGCACATGGATACATATGTAACAAACCTGCACATTGTCACATTGTGCACATGTACCCTAAAACCCTAAAGTATAATAAAAAAGAAAAAAAAAAAAAAAAAAAAAAACACTGAATCAGACCTTGCAGAAAAAAAAAAAAAGATTAGTGAACTTGAAGACATAGTGATAGAAAGTATTAAAATGAAAAACAGAGAGATATCAGAATGTTTAAAAATGAATAGAGCAGCAATGAACTGTGGGAAAATTTTAAGTGACCTCATATAGACATAAAGGGAGATCCCAAAGGGGGAGGACAAAATTATTAGAAAAAATAATGGCTGAAAGTTTTCCAAATTTGGTAAAAACTATTATCCTAAAGATCCAAGAAGCTCAATGAACCTCAAGCATAAGAAATACAGAAAAACAATACCAAAGCATATCACAATCAGATTGCTCAAAAACAGTGATAATGAGAAAAATCTAAAAGGCAGGCAGAAGGGGAGGAAAACACATCACACACTGAAGAACAAAGATAAGAATGACAGCGGACTTCTCATCTAAAATAATACAATTGAAAAGATAAAGGGGAAAAATTCTCTCAAGTATTAAAAGAAAACAAATTGTCAACCTTGACTTCCATATCCAGTAAAAATATTTTTCAAATTTAAAGGTACACTAAATACATTTTAAACATATAAAAGCTGAAAGAATTAATCTACATCAGACCTGCACTAAAAGAAAGTCCTTCAGACAGAAAGAAAATGATACCAGATGCAAATATGGATCTAAACAAAGGAATGAGGAGCACTGGAAATGGCATCTACATTGGTAAATATATAAATGTTTTATAAATGGAAATACATCCCATGCTCATGGATTAGAGGAATCAATATGAAAATGACCATATTCCCCAAAGCAATATAAACATTTGATGCAGTTATCAAAATACCAGTATCATTTTCACAGAAAAAGAAAAAAAATCCTTAGATTTATATAAAACAAAAAAAGAACCCGAATAGCCAAAGCAATTCTAGACAAAAACAATAAATAGGGAGGCACCACATTATCTGACTTCGAATTATACTACAAAGCTATAGTTACCAAAACAGCATGGAATTGGTATAAAAGTAGATACACAGACCAATAGAACAAAATATAGAATGCAGAAATAAAACCAAATACTTAAAACCAGCTGAACTTTGACAAAGCATACAAAAACATAAATTGAGGAAAGGATATCCTATTCAATAAATGGTGTTGGGAAAACTGCAGAGCCACATGTAGAAGAATGAAACCTCATCCCTATCTTTCACTACATATAAAAATCAACTCAAGAGGGATCAAAGACTTAAATCTAAGATCTGAAACCATAAAAGATCTAGAAGAAAACTTAGAAAAAACTCTTCTGGACATTGGCTGAAATAAAGAATTTATGACTAAGACCGTAAAAGCAAATGCAACAAAACCAAAACTTTATAAAATGGGAGCTAATTGAACTAAAAACTTTCTATATAGCAAATAAATAACCACCAGAGTAAACAGACAACCTGTAGAATGGGAAAAAATATTTGCAAGCTGTGTGTCTAACAAAGGACTAATATCTAGAGTCTACAAGGAACTCAAACAAATCAGAAAGAAAAAAAACACAAATAATCCCATCAAAAAGTGGACAAATGGCATAGACATTTCTCAAAAGAAGATACACAAATGGCCAAACATATGAAAATATATGATAAAATGCTCAACATCACTAATCATCAGGGAATGCAAACTAAAACCACAATGAGATATTACCTTACCCCAGCCAGAGTAGTCATTATTAAAAAGTCAAAAAACAACAGATGTTGGTGTGGGTGTGGTGTAAAGGAAATGCTTATACACTGCTGGTGGGAATGTAAACTAGTACAACATCTTTCTTTCTTTCTTGAAACAGAATCTCACTCTCACTCAATCGCCCAGGCTGGAGGAGTGCAGTGGCATGATCTCAGCTCACTGCAACCTCCACCTCCTGGGTTAAAGTAATTCTTCTGCCTCAGCCTCCCTAGTAGCTAGGACTACAGGCAAGTGTCACCACGCCCAGTTAATTTTTGTATTTTCAGTACAGACAGGGTTTCACCATATTGGCCAGGCTGGTCTCAAACTCCTGACCTTGTGATCTGCCGGCCTCAGACTCCCAAAGTGCTGGAATTACAGGTGTGAGCCACTGCGCTCAGCCCAGAGATTTCTTAAAGGACTAAAAGTAGATCTACCATTCAATCCAGCAATTCCACTACTGGGTTTCTACCCAAAGGAAAAGAAGTCATTATATCAAAAAGACCCCTGCATGCATATGTTTTTCACAGCAAAATTCACAATTGCAAAGATATGGAAACAACTTAAGTGCCCATCAACTGATGAGTGTATTAAAAAATGTAGTCCATACATGCCGTGGAATACTACTCAGCCATTAAAAATCATGAAATAATGTCTTTTGCAGGAACTTGGATGGAGTATGAAGTTGGAGGCCATTATTCTAAGAGAAGTAACTCAGGAATGGAAAACCAAATACCTAATGTTCTCACTTATACCTAATGTGCTCACTTATAAGTAGGAGCTAAGCTATATATATGCAAAGCCGTTCCAAGTGGTATAATGGACTTTGGAGATTCGGAAGGGAGGAGGGTGGGAGGGAAAAGAAGGATAAAAAACTACATATTGGGTACAATGTACACTACTTGGGCGATGGGTGCACTAAAATTTCAGACTTGGCTATTATACAATTCATCCATGTAACCCAAAACCACTTGTACCACAAAAGCTATTGAAATACAAAATATATAAATATATAATATATGTGTTTTAGTTAATATTTAAATCACTTTAAATGATAAATGATTAAAGAAAAATAATTCAGTGTGGGGTTATAACATATCTAAAAGTGAAAGTATGACAGCAGAAGCACAAAGTTAGGGAAAGAATATGCTGATAAGATTCTAGTATTATATGTGAAGTGGTATAATATAATTTGAATATTTGCACTTGTATAATATAACTTGGTAAGTTAAAGATATATGGCAGATATTTAAACCCTAAAACAACCACTAAAATAACAAAGAGTTATAGATAATAGGTCAACAAAGAATATAACAATAAATTATTTTTGAACAATAAATTGTTTTGAAAAAAATTTTTATGAAGAAAGAAGTTCCCCCCCCAAAAAAACCCAAAAAACAAGTGGGATAGATTTAAACTCAATCACATAAAGACTCATGTTAAATGTAATTGGTCCAAATACCTCAGTTAAAATACAGAGGTTGGCCAGGCGCGGTGGTTCACGCCTGTAATCCCAGCACTTTGGGAGGCCAGGCAGGTGGATCATGAGGTCGGGAGATCGAGACTATCCTGGCTAACACGGTGAAACCCCGTCTCTACTAAAAACACAAAAACAAAATTAGCCCGGTGTGGTGGTGGGTGTCTGTAGTCCTAGCTACTCGGGAGGCTGAGATGGGAGAATGGCGTGAACCCAGGAGGCGGAGCTTGCAGTGAGCTGAGATCAGGCCACTGCACTCCAGCCTGGGCAACAGAGCGAGACTCCATCTCAAAAAAAAAAAAAATGCAGAAGTTGTAAAATTAGATTGAAAAAAAATCCCAACTATATGCTGCCTATAAGAAAGGCACTTTAAATATGAAGACAAGTAAGATAATAGTAAAAGGGAGGAAAATTATATACCATGCTAAGACTTCTCAAAAGAAAGCTGGAATCTACTTATCTACTTACCAAAAGACAACATAGATTTCAGAGCAAAGAATTTTATTAGGGATAATGACATTATTTTATTGTAATAGAAGGGTCAATTCCTCAAGAAGGTATAGCAACACATATATTCTGTGTGATGGTTAATTTTATGTGCCAACTTGACTGGGTCATAGAATGCCTAGATACCTGGTTAAACATCATTCCTGAGTGTGCCTGTGAGAGTGTTTTTAGAATAGATTAATGTTTGTATTGGTGAACTTAGTAAAGCAGATGGCCTTCTCCAGTGGAGATGGGCCTCATTCAATCTGTTGAGAGCCAGGGTAGACTAAAAAGATGGAGAAAAGATGAATTTATGCTTTGCCTGACTGCTTGAGCTGGTACTTCTGGTTTTCAGGCCTGCAGACTAGGACATGAATCTACACCATGAGCTCAGAGGCTCTTAGGCCTTCAAGCTATACCACCTTTCCTGACCCTCGAGCTTGCAGACAGCAGTATGGGCTCGGTTTCTCTGGAAAACCCTAACTATCACCTTATGTGTTAGAATAATTTCCGTCAGTCTGAGGTCCTCTGTTTCCTGCTACCATATCTGAGCTGTTGATGCTTATACAGTACCAATGCATACTGTGTCAGGTCCTTGGATCTTCAATGTTGACTGTGCATCTAGGAACCTATCACTTTATATGGTCCTTGTTTCTCTGTTTATGCAGGTTGCTTGTAAGAAGAAAGAGTTCCTCTTCCTTCCTATTTGCCTATACCCTTTAAAGCAAGGATTTCTTGGCACTATTTCTGTGCCATACTCAGTGGCATGAAAATTACGCCACTCTTAAGCACAAAGTAGGACAAAAAATGTGGTTGTCTATAGGCCTATTAGCCAAAACCCACTAACCATTTCTTCTTTATGATTTGTCCCCTCTTCAGAAGTCTACCATGGGCACAGAGATCAGGTTCCCAAGCTCTCAGAGATCACACACTTTAGTCTTCACCTCTCCAGGGTCCTTCATGGAAAGCTACCCTAAACAGTGCTCACCCATGTTTTACTCTCATCATTTTCTTCTCTTCTTTTGATCTTCTACATTTTCCTACCTGGGGATTTTTTTTAAGAAAGAAAAAAAAGAGAGACACAGAGAGAGAGAGAGAGAGATTGTATGTCTCCATGTGTTGAGAGGTGGCATAGCTGTTCTCAAATGTTTTCTCTATGCCTCTTGATTCCCTGTTGCTTTTGAAACACAAAGATAAAATGTGCATCCTTTCTTATTTTATTTCATTTTATTTTATTTTTTGCTTTTTACTCTATTATATCCTACCTTGAGATAATGGGGAAAAAATCTAGTGTCTTGAATAGAAGATGAGAAAGGAAAACTAGAAAGACCATGAGAATGAAATGACATAATTATGTAAAAAAAAAGATACATATGCATAGACTATTCCTATTTCTTCATTTGATGGCCATCATAAAAATGAATATTTTATAATTGCAGTCTCATCAGATATATTTTAAAGATCCCAACCATTGCAAACATACATCTCAAGATAAAAAATATGATTTAATGGGAAATCGGGACTAAATGGCACCAAAAAGTAACTGGGCAGGTGGATGCTGTGTTGGAAACTCTCTCACATACTGCTGCCACCTTCTTCAACCACAACATTCTAAAATATACATCAACACAAGGCCTTCAAAAGTTGGCAGACTATTGTAAGGCAAGTTACTTGGAAATAAATATAGATACACTTTTAAAAGGTTTCATATGCCTTTTTGCATTATTCAAAAAATGTGAAATTAATTCTACATAAAATAAGAGGTGGAAATATACATAAAAGTTTAAATAACAGCACCAGGAAGAATATGATGAAATGCCAAGTGAATGATATAGACCATTTTTCTCAAATGCGAGCACAGAAAACCCTGAGCATCCACAACTTCTTTAAGAAATGTAGAATTTTGTTTAACTATTTCAGTACCTGATTTTTAATTTAAGTTTACAAATGCATGTATGATTATAAATGTATCTTCCAAGTGAAGGTCAACTGACAGCACAACTTACTGTATAAATGCAGATTTCTCAGAAGTCCAAATGGAGAAACCTAAAGGTAGAATTGAGTCATAAAATATACATGATAATATTATCATGGAGACTCAAAAGGCTTTGCATGGCAGGATTATATCTTTACCACAACCATAAGCATTCAAGGAAGTCCCATTCCGACTCTAGGTGTCATTAGATTAGTTACCCATTTAATGCAGGTTTCTATAACACTGTCATGTGATCCTTCTTTCCAAGTGAACAAGTCAGTATTCCAGAGAGATCAAGGGACATTGCATTAAAGTTGAGTTGTTAAGTAATGGACTTGATTATCTTAATTATCAAATAAAGCTTTGATGTTACCAATGCTAGTTTCATTGCTTGTAGTTAATAGGCATTCTCTGTATAAATAGTATTAAAGTTACACCACAAAAGCGATTTAAGTTATAAGTAAGGCTATATTTCTTCCATGATTAAGCCCAACATTACAGGTGTAGTTTCTGCAAAACAGTGTAATCGATCCCATTTAAAATTCATACTGTCAAATTGAATTTTATTACTTTTGTGGTTTCGGTGATATAATTGTATTAATACTAAACACACAAAGATAAATGTGCTAATACTTGTAGAGTACTTGGTACAGTCCCTGACACAAAAAGAGTGTTCAATAAGGATTAGTTATTACTATTTTGTGGAAAATGTATATTAGTACATCTCATTTAGGATGAGACTGAGGTTCTCAATCTTTTCTTTAAAAGTTCTCTAAACATTATTCAAGTATAATAAACACAAGATGGGGAGTAATTGCCAGGAGATTCATCCGTGACTGGCGAGATGGGGGTGGGTTCCTGGAAGAGAAGGGATTCAAAGAAGTGTTATCTCTTTCAATGAAACACCAGAAAAGTGGTGTCATTGTAATGACAAAAACTTAAAATTGAGGCACAGAAAAATAAAGCACTTTTTCAAGCCCTGTCATCAGGGCAGTATAAGAACCGCTTTCACTTTTAGTTCTCAGTCACTAAGACTAGGAGTCCTTTCATTTTTCCTTGTTACTGAAGCCCAAGAGTATATAGCACTTATTCTTTTGTCTTTACATAATGTTTCTGGAAATAAATAACAGTTGATTATATTTGGCAAGCAGTACTTCTTACCATATTTTGATATAATAACTTTTTTCAGTTTGCTTTGGAAATTGACAATTATGACAACATTGAATAGAGGTTAGAGGTGACGTGAATCATCGGGGTAACCTAGATATTTACATGAATGCTGATTTTGATGAAGCATAAAACTCTTCTTTGACATACACATTATCTCAGTTGTGAACATGAGGACCACATTGCTGTGGAAATGCTGACAACACCTCTCAATCTGCTTGCCAAAAAAAAAGCATTAAAAAAATCAATGTGTATCAGATGTGTTTAAAAGGTATATAGATATCTCATTTTAAAAGAGATCTATATATGTGCTAGAAAAGACATTACACATAAAATATATTCGGTGGAGTACAATCATAGCGGTTGTAGCTCTCCATTTAAAAATCATAACATAGCAAAGATTGACTACAAAACTTAGATTTGCCTTCCAACTACAAAGTAATGAGAAACCAAACACACAAAACAAGCACCAAAGGAGTGACTACTTAATCTTTTCTTTCCTAGCTATTCAGCAGGATATCTGAGAGGACCTTCTGTGTGAAAGGTGAATTAATTATTACTAGGAACTCTAAAATATATATATGTATAACACAAATATATATTTACATATGTATGTAAATCTATATATACATATCTACATATACATATGTGTATATACACACATGACAAGTATGGTCTTCTTTTAGGGGCTAGAAAAATCTACTGGGGAAATGAGATTAATGCATAGAGCAAAAGTAAAGAATTCAAAAGAAGGTATAACTGTAAATTACAGCTCCATGTCTCTCAGCATTCTGAGTCACACTTCCCTTTTGTATCTCAACACCACTTAGAATTCCTCCAAGAGGAAGAGGAAAAGAAGCTTCTTTCAGGCACTCCACATTCCTGAATTCCCTGTGCCTGGTCTTTATTCCTTCTTGTGATGCTATCTTTTCTACACTAACTGCCCCTGCCCCTCCTAACCCCAGGAGTCATTCCCAGGGTATCAAATGATAGCTATCTGCAGGTCTCTCTCACTCTCTGCTTCTCCCACTCTTCCTTCCTTTCCCTGTGCTAATGCCGTTCTCTAGCTGAGCAAGAGCTTATTCCCTTGTTATCTGGGTATTCATCCTAGGGAAGTTCACCAAAAACTCAGCCCCAGTCAGATCTTGATCTGCTGCCACTATTTTGTAGTTTGTTTTTCCTTCTTTATTGGTGGGAGTTCTTCCCTCCACCTCTTCTTTTTCATCCTTTCTTTCAGTATTCTCTAAAGTCCTGTCTCCTAGTACATGAGGTGGTGATCCGGGGAGGCTGAACAGGTCGTTATTTCATTATGCAGAACAATTGTCTGCATCATAAAACCGGTCTCAGCTGCTTCCATTCCAGACAAGCCCCTGTGTCCCAGCTTTGTCTAATTAAAATCGTCCATTGAAGTATTTTCCCAACAGTGGAATCCACCCTTAAGAGGAATTTTGCTACTTCCCTTGAGCACAGAAACAGCATTTTTCTTAGTATTATATAAATAACAGTATTATAATAGACCATAGGAGTAATACAATAATACTAGCACATTGTGTTGCTAGGGAAAAAAAAATTGTCTGAACATAGAGTTGGAGTAAGGTGGAAATGAGTTGAATGGGTAGGGAGAATTCAGATGGCAAGAAGCTTTGAAGGCCGGGCAAGAGTGTTTTATTTGGGAGTGGCAATTTTGGGAGGTGCTGGTGGATTTTGAAGTAACTTTTCCTGGGAAAAATATTAGGCAGATATATTTGAGATTTAATCTTACTGTATATAGTCTTGTATCTTTTTTCTAGTTAATACTGTATTATAAGCACTTCACTATGTCTTGTATGAATGTTCTTAAAAACATGATTATTCTGTAGTGTGCTGGAAATAGCGTACACTAGTTAGCAAGAGCCAGTTGTGTTTGTGGCTCTTCAAGTCCACATTGAATGACTTTACTTTGATTGGTAGCTTGAAATTGACCATGGTGGGAGTATTTACACCATGAAAGTTCTTCTACCAGTACCATGCTGTTTTGGTTACTGTAGTTCTGTAGTATAGTTTGAAGTTGGGTAGCATGATACCTCCAGCTTTGTTCTTTTTGCTTAAGACTGCCTTGGCTATTTGGGTTCATTTTTGGTTCCATATGAATTTTGAAACAGTTTTTTCTAGTTCTTACAGTTTCCTTATCTATCAATTGGGCATATTACTAATTTACCTTGTAAGGTTATTTTGAAAATCAAGACATGTGAACAGTGCTTCATGGATTGCCTGTGTACTGGCATGCCCAGTTTCTATTGTATAGGAAACTGATACTCAATCCTTTAAGTAATAAAACATTTAAAAATACATATGTAACCCCTAGGCCACATATATATGCTGTATAATATGTATAATTGTGGACTGAGAATAAAAAATGCTATATGTTAAAAAATAGTTTTTTCTAGTTCTTTGAAGAATGCCAATTGTAGTTTAATGAGAATAGCATTGAATCTATAAATTGCTTTGGGCAGTATGGCCATTTTCACAATATTGATTCTTCCTATCTATAAGCATGGAATGATTTTCCATTTATTTGTGTCATCTCTATTTCTTTGAGCTGTGGTTTGTAGTTCTCCTTGTAGACTGGGTAAAGAAAATGTGGTACATAGACACCATGGAATACTATGCAGCCATAAAAAAGAATGAGATTAAGTCCTTCACAGGGACATGGATGGAGCTGGAGGCCATTATCCTTAGCAAACTAACCCAGGAAACCCAGAAAACCCAGAAAACCAAATACCGTATGTTCTCACTTATAAGTGAGAGCTAAATGATGAGAACACATGGACATAAAGAGGGAAACAGCACACACTGGGGCCTACCAGAGGGTGGAGGATGGGAGGAAGGAGAGGATCAGGAAAAATAACTAATGGATACTAGGCTTAATACCTGGGTGATAAAATAATCTGTACAACAAACCCCCATGACACACATTTACCTATGTAAAAAACCCGAAATCCCGCACATGTACTCCTTTAAATTTATACTTTTTAAACTACTTTTTAACTTTAAAATAAAAGTTAAAAAAAGAATTATTAAGAATTGATTATCAAGAATCAGGATGACATTTCTTTAGACATAAGATTCTTACCATAACAAGCAGGATTCTTCTGCTTAGATAAAATATAACAACATACTTATTTTGGGGGCTGAGACATTGTTTATGTACTAGACTGTGAGTTCCTCTAGAACAGAGATCACATCTTAATGATGTATTCTTTTTGTGCCCTCCCATCCCTACTACCCAGTGTAGTGTCTGAAAGATGGTAAAATATTTATTAAATGAATCAATGAGTGAGTAAATTAATGACTGTTATGATCCTTGAATAAGTTATACAAACTAAAATGATACCGCTTTGCAGCACCTCTGCAGATGCATCTGGAGGCAGAGTTCTCACTACAACCTTTCCAAGAGCTGTTTCAATGATCCCTTCAAGCTTTACTTAAATAATAATTGTTGAATAAAGTAAGAGGCTCGGTGCACATTTTTCCTAAAGAAACAAACAAACAAAAAAACCAATTTAACTGGTAAAAAAATACAGAGCAATCATTTAAAATGTCTGTCTGAAAATTGTCCTAAGGGCAGAAAGATTAATTTGAAAAAATCTACTAAATCTCAATAAAAGCTGTGAGAGTCTATGGCATCTGAGCTATGATCCAGTCCATTACCTCCACCCTTAGCTCAATGTTACAGAAGCTTTGCCCTAGGCACAAACAGCCAAGTAGACAGGGGTTCCTTCTCCCTCCATCTCCAAGTCTGGGCTATGGTTTGATTCAGGAAAGGATAGGGTGTTGGCATTTCTCTCCCTCCAGCCTTATTTGTAGACGCTTGATTCCAAGTAGGTGCACCCAAAAGAACTAGCTTTCCTGATTTCAAAACTTACTACAATGCTATAGTAATCAAGACAGATGGTATTTCATAGGAATAGACATATAGATGAATGCAATAGGAATTGTGAGTTCAGAAATAAACCCTTATATTTCTGATGAATTGATTTTTGACAAAAGTGCCAAGAAAATTCAGTGTGGAGAGAATAGTTTTTTTCATCAAATGATTCAGAAAGTACTGAATAGCTACAAGCAGAGGAATGAAGTTGACCCCTAACTCACATTATTTAAAAATTCGTTTAAAACGCATTACCAACCTAAATGTAAGAGATAAAGCTATAAAAATTTTACAAAAAAACATAAGGCATAATTCTCTGTGATTTTAATTTAGACACAACTCCAAAAATACAAGGAAGAAAAGATGAAATAGAGTGAACATCACGAAAGTTAAAAACATTTGTGCTGCAAATGGTACCATCAAGAAAGTAAAAGAATGGTGCACAGAAAGGGGGAAAATATTTACAAAACACATGTGATAAAGGACTTGTATCTAGAATATATAAAGGACTCTTACCACTTATTAATAAAAAGATCAAAATCCAATTTAAAAATGGGCAAAGAATTTGAATGAAAATGTATCTAAAGAAGACACACAAATGATCTATAAGCATATGAGTATGTGCTCAACATCATTAGTCATTAGGGAAATGCAAATCAAAACCGCAATGAGATCTCATAGCACACCTGCTGATGGCTAAAGTTAAAAAAGAGCTCTAGTTTCTGGATGTTGGTGATGGAAACGAGCACCCTGCAATCTGGGGCTGATTTTGAGAATTTTTTGGAGGACAGTTTAATATGAAGGTAGAGATGTGAAGTGAACATAGCAGAAAGCAGCCAGATGAGATGGAGATTCTAAACCTTCTTCTGTAATGCCCAGCATGTCTGAGTCAAAAGACTTTTGGATGACTTGAAGGATACTGGACCCTGACAATGGCCCCAGCACTGAGAATGGAGAGTCACCCAGTTGATGCTTGGACCTATGACTAATGGAGAAAGGACAGTACACATTGGGTATCTGTAACAAATGGTTTGTAGACCACTAACAAATTAGATGTTTGTAGAAGTAGCAAATACAACATGTGATTGAGGATTAAATAGACTCTTCCACAGGTCAGTGAGGAATCAGTGAAAATGAAATCTCCATAGAATGGTAGCTATAGGCAATTCCAAGGAAGAACGATGGACTCTCATCACAGAATTCTCTATTATTAAAACAACTGGGTAATATCTTAAAATATTACCTAATATATTTTCATCCTGTTAATTTCTACTGCCCAATGGCCTTTCACATTTGAGACTGAGGCACGCATCCCTTAGGTGGGAGGAAGTGTCCATGGCCAACTGAATATTATGAAGACAATCAACCTTTTGCTTTCAAAAGAAACCTTTAAAAGGTGAGTATGTAGAGACAAAGATCAATAAAATTCTGCTTTTCAATTTCAAGAGCCAGATACTTAAGGAGAAAAAAGGTTTCCTGGGTTCAAAAGTGTTGTCATGTAAAAAGTCAAACTTGTGAGTACTCAGAACATAGATTATGTATCACATTGAATTTTCTTAAATTTTTTTCCTACATGTGTTGACATGGCCATATAATTTTCTCTTCTATTCAGCTGTTGAGGTGAATTATATTAATTGATTTTTGAATGTTAAAAAAAACTTTACATTTGTAGGATACATTCAATATAGTCATGATGCATTATCCATCTTATATTTTGCATTAAAGAGACTTGTCTGTAATTTTACTGTATTATAATATCCTTGTCAGGTTTTAGTATCAAAGTTATACTAGCCTCAAAGTGAGCTGAAAAAAATGCTATTTGTTTTTCCATACTGTAGAAGAGTTTCTAGAACTATGGTATTACATCTTTATGAATGCTTGGAGGTGTTGATCAGTGAAGCCATGTGGACCTGAAATTTTCTTTGCAAGAAGATTTTAAATTACAGATTTTTTTTTTTTGGTTTGACTTTTCTATTTCCGCATTTTCAATTTTGGTGAGTTGTAATTTTCAGTAAATTTTTATTACTTTATTTTACTTTATTTGAATTTAATTTTAAATTGTTTTCCTAAATTATTGAGTGTGAGGGACATCGTTGGTTTTCAGGTTTCTCATTTTCTAATGTATACATTTTAAGGCTATAAATTTCCCTCTAAACATGGCATTACCTGCATGTCACAAGTTTTTGAGATGTGCCATATTAATTATATTTCAGTTTGATTTTTATTATTTCTTCTTTGACTCATGCATTATTCAAAATGTTATTGCTTAATTTCTAAACATTTTGGAAATTTTCTAGTTATTGTCCTACTTTTTCCTTCTAGCTGAATTCTACTGTGGTCGTAGAACACACTCTGTCTGAGGAAGGGAATAAAGATCACTGCTCTGGAGCCAATTAAACTCCTCAGATAGGACACACTGAAACCCAAATGAGAAAGGACACGTGAGGATATAAAAAGGCACAAAATCCCAAGAGCTATTTCCCCATTCCCTGGGACAGCACCCCCACCCCCACTCAATCCAGTCCTGCTCTTCTAGATATTCTTAGATAAATGCTTGGGGAACAAGGATAAAAAGAACAAAAATATCATCAACCCCATTCTGTCCTACACGGATGCATTAACTTCTTACTTTCAAAAAGTGAATATTATTAGCAATACATCTCTGTATTTCTGCTGTCTCATTCGCTCTTTACCAAATCTATTTGCCCTCTCTGGCCCTGTTTCTTCTACAAGGACAAGGTACATGACATAGTATATAGGCCCATCACTCATAAGATAACTTCTCCTTTTTTAAGGGGCTTGTGACAGAGCAAAGCCACCCTGTGCAGAAATGTATGCATTCCATAGACCAGGTGCTACACAGCGTATAAAAAGTGAAAGAGTCCTGTGATCCAAGAGTGTTTTTTGATCCTGGATACATTTCTGCTATGGCAACAACCCTAAAGACATGGCTTAAGGCTAATCCTGAGCTGTGATCTCATACTTTTTTCCATGTTTTATTTATAAACATTTCAGGAAGACAGTTGACGACAGGGTCATGTGCAGGAGGAAGACTGTTGTGCAAGGAGACTCAGAAACAGGAAAGACTAATTAAAGTTCAGTAGCCTTTCCCAGGTGTATGTTTTCTGGACCTCAGGCATAAAAAGCTGGACCAGTTGCCTCCTTTTCCCAAAGAAATCAAGGAAAAATAAATGTGCCAATGATATCTACAAGGCTTACTAGAAGCAGAAAAAAAGACAAACTTTCTCTGATAGGGTCATGTAGAAAACCAATCTAAAAAAGAATCACTAGTATAAGGGCACTTTTTAACCCAAATAATATGGAAAATTGTATAGCTTTTTTGATACTGTATATCATAAATTTGAAATATGTATTTTTAAATGCCTTGAGTTCAACTCAGCTTTCTAGTTACTTCCATTTAAATAATTTTGGAACTTTTGCATATTTTATGTAACAGACTCATAAACATTCCCAATTTTGAGATATCTGATTATATCTTAACCAGCAGCCTACAGTTACACTGTTATATACTACAGATAATGCATTATCTATAGATAATACATTATATTCTTTGTTAGTTTAAAAATAAGCTGGCAAAATTTTAAAAAATGCAAAGAAAAAATCACACAATCTTTTTTATATCCTTTAAAAATAAAAACCATATTTTATATAGTTGCCATCATACCATAATTGTAATTGTATCTTTTTTCACTTAACATTATATAATAAACATTTCCTTAATGCCATAATTTATAATTATCATTCCAATAATTCTATAATATTTCATCTAATAGAAATCATCTAAGTGAATAATTTTTATATTACTGGACATTATTTTATAGTTTTAAAATAAACAGTGCACTAGTGAGTATTTTAAATAAATACCTTTAGATTATTTTTTAACAAGAAATTCCCACAAGTAGAGTTGTTGGGTCAAAAGGCATGGATATAACTCTTGAAACACATGGCAAACAATTTTGGTGGTAGATATCAAACATCAATTTTTGTCTTCTTACTAAGAGTACCCTTTTTCTATCCAAGGTGTATATCATCTTCTATTCAGCCACATACTTTGAAGAAACGTGCACCCGTCCTCAAGATCAATGGTTAGAAAAAGCCCACCATGGTAATTCTATTCCCTCTGTCAGTGATTGGCTTAGAAAAGAGAATATGACTTAATCTTTTAAAATAATCGGTGAATGAAAATTTGCCGGGGTGATTTCAGGGGATTGTTTCTTAGATGTTAAAAACAGATTTAAGGATAAGATCACCATTTTAAAATTTCTGTTATTGGTGGATAAGGATGTGATGCCTAGAACTATAGCAGTCACCGTGTGATGTTGAAGAGAACTAGCTCACAAGCACATGACACAGAAGAAAGACAGAAAGAAACTCAGTCCTTGTAACCTGTTGAACCACGAAATTAACGCCCTTACGTTTCTCTCCTTCTGGAATTCTTATCATGAGAAATTATAGGGTTTTTGTTGTTGTTGTTGTTGTGTAAGTGAATTGAATTGGGCTTTATATTATGTGTAATGAAAACTTCCAAAATTGTTAATCATATTGTGCAATTAGTTCCCAAAGGGTAGCAGCAATTCTCCTACCAGCAATGTGTTGATATATGTTTCATAGCAATACACATACACACACACACACTCACACACACATATATATAAACATCCACAAATATACATAAACTTATATAAACTGATGGGATATGTATATTTAAGATTTGCTAAATTAAGTTGGTTAAATTTAAAATGTTATCTTTCATTATTTCTTCTGCATTTCTGTGTTCAATAACAAAGTTGTATTCCAACTGTTAGGTTTAAAGATGCAATGCTTTTTACTACTACTAGGGAATAGAGTTGTTTTTGATGTGCTGTTTCTTTTTCTTCCTTTTTTTTTTGAGACAGTGTCTTGCTCTGTTACACAGTATGGAGTGCAGTGGTGCAGTATCAGCTCACAGAAACCTCTGCCTCCTGGGTTCAAAAGATTCTCGTGCCTCAGCCTCCCAAGTAGCTGGGACTACAGGTGTGCACCACCATGCCCAGCTAATTTTTATATTTTTAGTAGAGATGGGTTTTTGCCATGTTAGCCAGGCTGGTCTTAAACTCCTAGTCTCAACCGATCCACCCATTTCAGTCTCCCAAAGTCCTGGAATTACAGGCCTGAGCCACCATGCCCAGCCTGTTGTGCTTCGTTATGTTACAAATGGATGACCACAGCCATTTGCAAAAATCTGAATAATTATATCAGAGGTACACAAAAAGTTGAAATAAAATCCCTTTTTTTTTGTTTTTCGAGATGGAGTCTTACTTTGTCATCCAGGCTGGAGTGCAGTGGCACGATTTTGGCCCACTTTAACCTCTGCCTCCCATGTTCAAGAGATTCTACTGCCTCAGCCTCCCCAGTAGCTGGGACTACAGGCACGTGCCACCACACCTGGCTAATTTTTTGTATTATTAGTAGAGATGGGGTTTCACCGTGTTAGCTAGGATGGTCTCGATCTCATGGCCTTGTGATCCGCCAGCCTTGGTCAAAGTGCTGGGATTACCAGCGTGAGCCACCGTGCCTAGCCTAAAATCCCATTTTATCAAAAATATTCTTGGTACTATAACCACAGTCCAGCCTTCAATCATTTTATTTTTTATTTCTAATAGCTCTGATTTCCATATCTGTTTGTAGGTTCACATTAAAAAGAGAAGGAGCTGGTAATTCTCATCTCTAGGTGAGCAGTAATTGTATAAGAATATAGATTAGATTTCTTTTGTTTGGTAGTAACTATATTTTTGAGATTATTTTGAATCATAATTCAAGGAATTTTCCAAACAGAACATTTCTAATGTTTTGTATTGCAACTGCATCTGTTCTATAAACAATAGAATTTAAGATGTTAATAACTGGAGGTAGCTATTAAATAAATATTGTCCAACATGATAAATAAATGTGACAGATCTGAAAATGCTACTATTCTTCTAGGAAAAGATTTAAAGAAATAAATGGATAAAATATTTTTTGTTATTATAGTCTTCACTACTTATTTTAATGGATAGTTAAATACTTATAAATACATTAAATACTTTAATGACTACTTAAAGGATACCTATATCATTTTGAGTAAAAGATAAATATTACAATCCACATGTTTCAACCGCAAAGAATAATAGGTAGGATGGGATGTGACATGATCATGCCAGGATATAGCGACTCCTGGCCTTTGGGGACACCTTGCATTGAAGAGAAAATGATCTCATGTGATCATGCTAACAGGTATGAACTTCTCTGTAACACTCAGGTTACAATATTTCATACTTCCTATCTTTCCACAAATCCACTTAACCTGGCTTGAGGCTGCATGGTCCAGATGGACAGGATTATGCGCCAGCCAAGAAGACAGGGGTCTTAAATGGTACCCAGTGAAGCCCACTGGCCTTCCACTTTTGAAGAGGAAAGATCCCTGGTTCCAGGCAGTGGATGCCATCCTTCTTGCTGCTAGTTTTGGATCATAATCCTGAAAAACACAATCCCAAACACCATAATCCTGAATTTATAATCTCCAAAGATCAAAATCCATAAACTGTAATATCACTCACTTCGAAAATCTGGAAAATCACAATCATAAAATAGTTATATCTTGTTAGACCAACTCTCATGGGCCATCTCCATGCCATTGTCCATAATCTAACCTTGTAATCCACTGCTTCATATGTTGAATTTTCTTTACAGTTTTTTTCTTTTTAGGATTTTTTTTTACTACTTCAAATTGTCAGCATTATTTTTCTACATTTTTCTATGCTTTGTATTTCATCTTCATATTACTTACAATACTGGAAGTATAAATTGTGTAAAGAATTTTAGAGAGTTCAAATTCATTTTATGCATTTTTAACAAATTTGGCTCCACCAAAGTGCATTATGATAATGTTGACTTTGTGTTCAAGTATTGTGCATGTATATAAAAATGCTGAGACTTCCTCAATAAATGAAGAGATGTCCTTTTTGTACATCTGCATTTGTGAAAGATAAAATTTCTCGTGATCTGGACTCTTTGGGTGATTGCATATGTAGTGGTGACCGTCCAGTTTTTGATCAATTTCATTAAAAGACTTAAGTGGTTTGTCACCATATTGCAGATGATGGCAGTTACTAAGTTGGGTGCACACAATTACCAACCATAGTGATATGTGATAACACATTTCTCTTTTTGACCAGTGTCTTTATGAATATGGTTCATCCGTTCATCTGCTCACAACTGTTATACCCATGCGATTGTCGTTAGTGTACCTGACTGCTCCTGATTGCAAAATATGTATGTTGCCATTGCCTCTTTTATTGTGTAAAGTGGCCTATGAAATGTTCTGTGCTGTTTTTATATGTTTCTCAATTAAGTCCTCCTTTAAAATGTAAACAAATACATTTTAAAGAAACTTTTTTTTGAGACAGAATCTTGCTCTATCCCCCAGGCTGGAGTGCAGTGGCATGGTCTCGGTTCACTGCAACCTCTGCCTCCCAGGTTCAAGTGATTCTCATGCCTCAGCCTCCCGAGTAGCTGGGATTACAGGTGCCCACCACCATGCCTGGCTAATTTTTGTATTTTTAGTAGAGATGGGGTTTCGCCATGTTGACCAGTCTGGTCTTGAACTCCTGACTTCTGGCGATCTGCCTGCTTCGGCTTCCCAAAGTGCTGGGATTACAGGCATGAGCCAGCGTGCCTGGCCATTTTAAAGAATTTTTAATGATTTTTTCCAGAATTACATATTTTCAAGATTTTGTTCTTTTAGGGTTTCAGCATTCGTGATTATGGCATTTGGAATTTTGTCTTTCAGGATTATGATTGGCTTGCCTTGCTGCCACATAGAGTGGTTCTCCAGTCCTGCTTCTCCTGAGTAGGCCTGGCATTGCTAGTCTAGGCTGAGATAATCTGCCACGTTTCCCAATTTTACAGGTAGGCAGGCTTGGTACTCCAAGGAGGACAATTCTGCTGAGATGTCCACTTCTTTCTTGCTCTTTGAGTCAAGATGCTCCCTGCCTCATGTTTCCCAGACCACTGCGCTTGGTGTTTAGATGCACTTTCTGCTGTGAAGCCCTGTGAATCCAATTACAGCTTTCATCCAGAGTTCCAGCTGCTTTCCTTTATATTCCAGAAGTACAATGGGTCAGTCCACTGTTCTAGGCATTCCAAACTTCACTAGGTCACGTTGCCAGTGCAATGCTCTTATTACCATTGCGGAGTAGTAGGGAGTAGAATTGGTTGATGTGCCTTATGTTATGAATGGATGATCTGAGCTATTTGCAAAGATTTGCATAATCATTACATACATTATATACAATCAACCCACATATTCACTTATCCTAAAGCAAATTGAGCTGAAAACAGAACTTCAGTTTTGAACACGTTCTCTCCCTGCCCCCATTCCAGATCCTCTTATTTCGTCTCTGGGAATGCACCACTACACATTCATGTGACCAAACCTGAAACTTGAGCATCTTTCCTATCTACTACTTTCCCTTTATACTTCCCATCTAATCACTTACCAATCCCTATCCTTCTATTTCATATATATATATATATATATATATTTTTTTTTTTATTTTTTTTTTATTTTTTTTTTTTGCTACATCCTCAACACCTCATCTTATTCATTCATTCTCTCTTCTCTGAATTCCTAATACAGGCTCCTAAACAGGTCTTGCTGCTTGATAATCTCAGCCCCTTCCAACTCATATTCCACAATTCTTTCAGCGATCTTGTAAGAATATAGGTCTTATCGTGTCACTTCCTTCTTGAAGTCTAGTTTTGAGTCCTTCGTGTGTTCGGCATGTGATCTGGACTCTGACTTGGCATTTAAAGCACCGTGTGATCTAGCTCCCATCTATGCTTCCAGTTCACCTCCCTCTCTTCCCCTGCCATCTTTAATTACTAACAGCCACCAAATGCACCAGGTGGTATCATGCCTCCTTGCTTTTGAGCAGTTTGCTTTTACTAGGATGCCCCACTCGCATACTATTTTTTCTAGTTTCTTAAAAACTCTTTGACTATTAGCTCTTCCCAAATGCATTTCCCATCTCACCTTCATCTATGCCTCCATTGCACTTATCTCCATAACTGTCTTTTGCTCCTATTAGATTATGAGTAGGGATTATGTTTTGTTTTGTTGTCTAACACATACAAATAACCCTAATTATAATGATTTCTTAGCACTTGCATGCTTTTTCACTCAGCCATGAAAATAATGGCTGCATAGTTGCCTCATATATTTAATTTAACGTATTAAATTATTCATTTTAACTCTCATACTTACCTTATCAGGTAAGCTACTGTTATTTTTATTTTCATTTTCATTTTGTAAAGTGAAGGTGCAGATTGCTTAGGAAGTTTCTCCCAGTTACACAGTTGCTAAGTGACAAGACCCAGGATTTGAACTGAGACATCTGATTCCAGAGGCCACTTTCTTGTTCATGCTGCCTGAGGGCTGCTCTGGGTGCTTGATAAATATCTGATTTGTGGACATTAAGATGGGAGTGAGAAGTTTGGGAAGATACTCCTTACCCTTCTAGCCCATTTGTACCTCTTAAGAGAGGCAAAATGTCTAAGCTGGTACTGGGGCCTTTTCCCACTTACGGCTTTCTCTTCGTGAGTCCATAGTGTAGTGTGTACCTTCCTTTACTCTCTGACCCTTCACATGATCAGTGTTTTCTTTCTTAGAACATAATCCAATACCCTTACAATCATGATAATGACGATGCGAGTTAACATTTCCAGGATGTTGACTGTATCATATTAAAAAATTTACCACTGACAGTAGAACAAAGCCCCTATAGCCCTTGGTAAAGAAATGTTAAACAAAATCTGTTGTATGTATTCATGCCATAAAGGCAACAATCCCCACTGCTTGCATGCAAGCTGCCCTGTTTGGGATTTTAAGCTTCTTCCTGCTGTCTTCAGGATGTAAAGGCTGACTTGCTCCTTCTTTGACTAGCCCCAGCCTGCAACCCTCAGAAACCTGACTTAACTTTCTCTCCTACCACCACTCAGTCCCACACCCGGGGAAGCCACAGTGCAATTAATAGTTGCATTACCTTAGGGAAATTATTGAATCTTGCTGAGCCACAGTTTCTACCTCAGTTTTTTTTCCCGTTGTTGTTGTTTGTTTTGCTTTTTGAGACAGGGTCTCTTTCTGTCACCCAGGCTGGGATGCAATTGCATGATTATAGCTCACTGCAGGCTCGATTTCCCAGACTCAAGAGATCCTCCTGCCTCAGCTCCTGAGTAGCTAAGACTACAGGTGCATGCTTCCATGCCTGGATAAACTTTTAAAATTTTTTGTAGTGATATGGTCTCACTATATTACCCAGTTTGGTCTGGAAATCCTGGCCTCAAGTGATCTTCCTGCCTCAGCCTCCCAAACTTCTGGGATTACAGGTGTGAACCACCCCCTCTGGCACTTACCTCTTTCAAATGAGAGTAACAATTATTCCTGCTTCATAGAGTCACCTCCTCTAGTCTGTCTTCCCTGACCCTGTCATCTCAGGAAAGAATTAACCTCCTCTTCATTTTAGTGCTTATCTACCTTGCTCGGACCAATGTGTGTGTCACACTCTACTGTAATTGTTTGTTTATTTGTCTGCCCCACCTACTGGATAGATAATATCTCAAGGACAGGGACAATATCATAATTTTGAGTCCCTTATCCCTAGATCACCTGTTGGACTGAATTTCCACAACTACCACCCACCTTTCTCGAGCGTCTCTCATTTGTAGCTGCTTTACATCCATAAAGCCACCCACATCATCCATTTGGATTTCAAATCACTTGAGTAAAACTGAGGGGGTAACATACTAGGGATCCTACTCACCTTAGACAGGAGAACACAGAAATGCTTCTGGTCATGGTATTCAAGCTTTGTTCCATCAAACCATACTAACCAGGCCATCCCAAGTCTAAGGGATGGACAAGAACTTCTGCTGATGATTCAGCCAAAATATCTATGACATCTTACAAGAGGTTTCCATTTCTAGACCAGAATTTAGACCGGAGGTGAACTGTGAGTTGAATTCTGGAAGAGTGGCTCTGAATCTGGGGTGGGGTTATTAGAGACATACTATCGAGAGGTGTCTGAGTCTGCAGAATATGTGATGATAGCTGGTTCCTTGGATAGTACTCTTCCTCGTCCTCTTCCAAATCTCATGGTTTATTATGGCTTAGGTGTCCAGAGATTCATTTGTGCTGAATGTTATTTGGAACATTGAATCAAGCATACATCTTTTTAATAATTAAGCTTATCCCTCTCTCCGGGGATAATTTCACCTGGGACGGTGAGGAAATGGAGCTTGGAGTATGTGCACTTCCTGTCATCAAAGAGAGGAGGAGAGGATGAGCACATTCCCAATGTGAGCAAGTGGAACCCTTCCTACAGATGTGCCTTTCACTCCCATTTCCTGCTCCAGACCAACCCTTCGGAGATTATTTTCAGGGAGATCTCCCTCTTCTTGTGAGGCCAGAGACTTTTCTAGTTATAAGGCTGGTGCATGTGAAGTGTCTGGGCAAGCACACAGCAAAACCATAGAGAAACCAGGGATTAAAGAAATGAAACTGGGCAAACTAAAAAACACCTTTTGCAGAACTTCTCTTAAGCTTGAAATAAACACCTCCACCTTCCCTCCTCCCTCTTCAAGTTCACAGTTTATTTTTCACTGTGTTCAGCTTGTGGCAGTAACCTCTACTAGAGAGAAGAGAAAATGAGTTGTCCTAATGAGGTGGCTTCCCTAAGCAGCACAATCCTCTGAGTTCAGGACTGAAAGAAAGTGAGAAGAATCCCTTCTGGGATGAGATCTTAAAAGGCAAGGAAACAATGGCCTCAGTCATTTGAGGATGAGTGCATTTTCCCAGTGGGTGCATTGAGAACCATCTTCCTTCAGACATACTCTGTGGACTTGTGATTTCGGCACTGGCCCAATCTAAGTCACAAAGAGCAGACAGCTCTGTCCCCTTTTCCAGAAATATCAGACTTATGGGAAGATTTCTTCTGAAGATTCCTGTGTTCTTTCTCTTACCTGTAATGAATCATATCTGAATGATGCTTCCACCGGCCAAGTTCCAAATGCCATCTTTTCCTTCAAGGAAAAGGCCCATAAGTCCTCTCAAGCGATTCTCAGCCTTGGCATATGCAGTGGCTTCATTCAGATTCCAGCAAAGAGGAATTGGCAGGGCATGAATAAGGGCAGAAGGTAATTGAGGAGCCGGGGCTGGTTTTAAGGCAGGACAGAGCCCAGCTCCACGAGCTGAGCTGGAAGGAATTTGCTGCATGTGCCAGATGTCATAAAGAGCTGCTGAGCTAGTTGAGCTTTCTAGCACTCAGAAGCAAATCAATCAGATGAGCTGCAACTGCGGCTCTGCCACAGACCATGAGCTAATGCAGGCTGTACCCAGTGAGCCAGTGCCACGGGCACTGGAGCCGGCAGTGGGAGAGGGTGAGCCGACATAGCTAATGCCTAATGCCAGGAGGGAGAGACAAAGGGGCCTCTTCTTTAACACTGAGAATAGCCCCAGAGTGAATACAGCCTTCGACAGCTGTGGTTTCATTCTCATCACCGCTGGGCGAGTTGGGGGTGCTAATTGTGAAGCTGGAGAGCTGTTAAAATCAGACCAGATTTGTTAAAGGAGAGGAGTAAGATGATACTTAAGACCAGTATCTGCAGTGACGCGGGTACAAAAGCCCTATCTCAGGAGAAGGAATGAAAGGAAGGCAAAAAGGCCATGAGAAAATGAAAGAAGCTGGTTGATTGAACCCTCCTTTGTGTCACCTCAGCAACTTGTCCATATCATTGTTACAGCACTTATCACACAGTTGTAAGATGGTAAGGAGGATCTCTCATTTATTGAGCTTTTACTTTATGCCAAGCACTGTTAAAGGAGTTTAACATACATCGTTTCATTTAATCCAAATGCAGAGAGGTTAAGTGACTTTCCTAAAGATGTGTACACACACACACACACACGCACACATATATATGTGTACGTGCACATTTATGTATGTGTGTGTGCATGAGCATAGCTACTGAGTTAGTCAGGTTCCAAATCTAGTTTTCCTTGACTTCAAAACTAAAATCTCCCCCATTATTACCATTTAGCCTCTTATTTCCAAAGCAGGTACTTTATAAGACTTTGCGAATTAATAAGCTATAGTACTGATGGTCAAGAGAATAAGATTAATCAAAGTCATCCAGTTTGGAAATTAAAAAGAGGATCTTCCCTAGGAGTCAAAGAGAAGGACACGCATTGGACATATGGTCGCAGATTGAAGTTTTCTGTTTTCTCTCTCTGTAATAGCCCTGGCAGACAGCTAATAAGGAAAACATATTGCAGAAAGAATCTTCTCTTCTCTCAGCTCACGTGATGCAGATTTCTGGTAGCAGCAGAGTTTGCTGAAAACAAATAATAATCTGACAATGGGTAAATTCTGCCCCTTTCATCCCAGTGGAATAAATATGCCAAGGGATCCCCAAATTTATCCCTTTGAGGATGCACTGTATTTTAAAGAAAGAATTGAGGAAGGCAGCAAGGAGAGAGTGATTGTCGTCCTCAGCAACTGTGAGTTCATGGGACACCACTTCCCTCCCACCATGCTCAGCTTGTTCAATTGATGAAATGATTTCAGATTGTTTCACAAAGGCAGATGATCATTCATGCCATTTATATAAGGATAGAGGGATCACTGTTACAGTTTTATTATGAAACTTCCAACAAGAAAATATTCAAGCTGGCCCATGGAAAGGAATTCATCTTTGAGCACAAACAATGGGCAAAACTATTCCTGACAATAGAAAACTCCAGGCCTCTACACTCCTTTTGCCTCTCTGCTTTGTTCAATTTAAATCAAGATAAAAAGATGGAAAGCACAACTCCTTAGGGTGGTATGAAATCCACAGAGGCTTTTAACAAAGCTGTCTAACAACAAGTCAGTTCAGACATTCCAGCCTCTTTGGTATTCCTCACCAAAGAAAGAGCACAAGCAGCTGTTTTTGCTCAATTCTGTGGGATCTGCATGCCAACGCTTCTGCTGAGAAATGAACAGCGTTCATAGGAACACTTTTGCTTGCCTATTCTCTCTCCTGTGGGCCTTTTCTTCTTTGAACCAGTGCACTGCAAGCACTTGCATAGTGTTTAACAAGTCATTTAAAAATAATTCAGAAATATCAAAGTTTGTGTATCATTTACTTGCAAAAAGTGAATTTTGACATTTCAAAAGTTACCTTTTAAAAAATTGCTCTCCCTCATAAAATTAAACTGAGTTATCATATGACCCAGAATTCTACTTGTAGGTACATATCAGAGAGAATTGAAAACATATGTTCACATAACAACTTGTATACAAATACTCATAGCATTATTCATAATAGCCACAAAGTAAAAACAAACCAAATGTCCAACAATGGGTGAATGGATAAACAACTTGTGATATAATCAGGCAACGGACTATTATTCTATAATTTAAAAAACGAAGCACTGATTCAAGCTACAACATGGATGAACGTCAAAAACATTATGCCGAGTAAAAGAAGTGAGACACAAAAGGTGATATTTTGTATGATTCCATTTAAATGAAATATCCGGAATAGGTAAATCTATAGAGGTAAAAAGTAGATTACTGGTTGCCTAGGGCTGGATGGGATGGGGCTATGGGGAGTGACTGCTAATAGGTACAGGACTTCTTTTTAGGGTAATACAAATATCCTGGCATTTGGTAGTGATAATAGTTGCACAACCTTGTGAGTATATTAAAAACTGCTGAACTGTATGCTTCATTAAAATATTGTTTTATTTTTTTTGAGACTGAGTCTCATTCTGTCACTCAGGCTGGGGTGCAGTGGTGCAATCTTGGCTCACTGCAACCTCCACCTCCTGGGTTCAAATAATTATCATGCCTCAGCCTCCCGAGTAGTTGGGACTACAGGCGTGCACCACTACATCTGGCTAGTTTTTGTAGTTTTAGTAGAGCTGAGGTTTCGTCATGTTACCCAGGCTGATCTTGAACTCCTGACCTTAAGTGATCTTCCTGCCTCAGCCTCCCAAAGTGCTGAGATTACAGGCATGAGCCAACACACCTGGCCTGAACTGTACGCTTCAAAAGGGTAAATTTTATGGTATGTGAGTAATGTCTTAATTTTTTTTAAGTGAAGGGGAGGGGAAAGAAAAAATATTCTAGAATAATAATAATATAATAAAATGTATTTAATAATAAAATGTTAACTAAAATATTATAGAAATTTCCACGTACCTTACAATCTATGAGCCTCAGTGAAGTGTAGCCCATGACCAAGTGTCTTGTATAATCGACCCTCGTCGTTCAATGAGACAGCACAGCATTGAGACGTTGAGGTTAAGAATATAATTCCTGAAGCCAGGTTGCCTGGGTTCAAACTCTGAACTTACACCTGCTAGCTGTGTGAGCAAGTTATTTAACTTCCCTGGAGGTCTGCTTCCTTATCTGCAAAATGGAGATTCTAATAGCTGCATCATAGAGGTGCCTTTGATGATTAAGTGAGCTAATATGTGAATAGTGGAAGAGTGCAGTTTTTTCTATCATCATCGTCGTCATCATCATCATCATCATATCATTGTCATCTTGAGCATCACAGTGGAAACAACATGGTGACCTATTTTCTATACTGTATCCAACCTAAATTATACAATTAGCATTTATGTTTAGTCACTTATCACTTTATGATTTATATTTAATTTTATGTATGAACCACATCTTTCTAGCATGGTTGTAAGTTATTTGAAAGCAGGAGCCCACATCCATTCTTTCCACTTGTTCTCCATTCCCCAGCATTCGGCCCTGCAGTGGCCCCATACTCAGCTCCTCAGATGCACCAGCTCACTTTTCCCCAGGGTCTGGGTTACCGGTTAGTTGGTCCCAAGACTACTATTATGGTATGATGTGTACTTCCACCACTGACCACCCAAAGACTGCCAATCTGACTGTGCAGCAGATTACAGGAATTTATACTGCTCTAAGAACGATAGCTAGCAAGTACACTTTAAGTTCCGACCACATGGTGCTAAAGCTGGAGTTTGTATATTGTTCTGGGTCCAAAGAACTATTTGCTGGTGGTGCCTAGGGACTGTGGTTTATGAAGCTGGCTAAATTAGTTATTATTTTGGTGCTGAGAGTCCTTCATTGTCACCAAATTCCAGGGTTGGAAACAGCAATGTGACATGGAAAATCACAACCGCTCTATTAAGGCAAAAATCTTTATATGAGCAGCTCTGATGCAAGAACAAGAAACACACATGTCTGCACTCAGGGCGTTCCCTAACTGGCTGATCTGTGGCGGTTAATCTGCAAGACGGCTGCCTCTACTTCCCTCTCTTGGCCAACGTAGGCTTTAAAACCTGAGGGTCTGGAATGGTGATTGTTTCCTAAACGACAAACCCAGGGGTTTAGATTGCATTCCAAGAGAGGGAATCTCTGTTTTCTTCCTTACCGTGTTCTTTTATTATTACTACTATTGAAGTCATTTCAGCCACTGCTTCCTGTTTGTTGTAATAAATCAGGTTTGGGCGCTTGGAAAATAACATGACCAGGAATCTAGTGACAGCGCTCCAGCACCTTGGGAAGACCATAAGGCTGATTGCTAGTGGAGTCTTCCAAAGAATTTGGAGTCTTCCAAACTTTATTTTCAAAAATGGCCCTGCTTTTTCTTTTTCTTTGTTTCTTTGAGACGGAGTCTCACTCTTGTCACTCAGGCTGGAGCTATCTCAGCTCACTGCAACCACTGCCTCCCAGGTTCAAGTGATTCCCCTGCCTCAGCCTCCAGAGTAGCTGGGATTACAGGCGCCTGCCAGCACGCCCAGCTAATGTTTTGTATTTTTAGTAGAGACGGGGTTTCACCATGTTGGTCAGGCTGGTCTCGAACTCCTGACCTCAGGTGATCTGCCAGCCTAGGCCTACCAAAGTGTTGGGATTACGGCCATGAGCCACCTCACCTGCTTGCCCTACTTTCTATTCCCAAAATGGATTCCCTTTCTACTCCGAAAATGGCCCTACGTGGCCCCACTCCAAGAGCAGGAGGCTGTTGAGAAAGTTTTATTGAAAGCTAAAGCCCAACATTGCAAGATGCACTTGTTTAGAATTCTTTCCCCCAAATTATTCTGGGCTGATTTGGAGATTCTCTTGCTTCCCTCTGTGTCCTAGACTCTTCTGACTATAGGTGACAAAAGCCACAGTGCAGGGTGTGTGGCTGAGATGTGCGTGATTGTGGAGGGCACTGATTTGAGAATGCTACGCCAATGAGGGGATAGTCTCAGGGTGTGTTCTGTGATCCTGAATGGAAGCCTCAGTAAGAGATAATGAAGGGATTCGTCTCTCTACTGCCATATACAATGGTGCTTTTCAGCTTTGTGGCCTTAATTAGCAGTAGCTAATTAATGCTGAAACACCTTGGTGGGGATTGGGAGAGAGGAAACTGAACTAGAGAACAAAGTGGTTGTCTAAAGCCCCTAAGGAAGTTGGGAGGGGATTATGTCCCAAGGTTTCCGGCTTCCTGTGGCTCCCTGTGAGACAGTGTCCCTAATTCCTGTATGGTGGCTTTGGTACAAGTCCTACTGTCTTATTCAAGTCCCTGTAATAAAGTTGTGTTCTGGAGGGGAAAAGTGTGGCTTTTATATTTCTCTCTGTTTGCTCTCATGTCAAGCCAGGAGCACTGAAGCAGCCATACTACTCAGGAAAACCTCCTTTTGCTCAGCAACTGAGAACACATTTGGTATGCTTGCCTTTTCTCCTTGTTTATTTTCAGGGTAGTGATAAAAGCATGGAAAAAAACATGAGGGAAAATCAGTAAATTTCAGTACTATTTCAATACATCTGCAAAGGGCAAACTGTTTAGAATTTCTCTTGCCCCTTCTGAAGTTGGAAACTCTCACCGCAGCGGGAAACACAACTATTTTGACTTGGCAAACCAAACCAAACAGCATGCACCTGCAACTATGCGTCCCTGACGTGAGTAGCTGTGGCCAGAGGGTCAGTCTGTTCTCAGTTTTTCATCCAGAAACCACATTCTGCAAATGGAGAGAAAACCACTGTTGGATTAAAGGAAATCCTTGCTATAGAGACTAAGCACACAACTTTAATTAACTCATCATTTTCTAATTAGCATCCCCAGAGCCCTGCGCCTGGGCAGCTTATGTTGCAGAATGTGCCATCAAGCTTTTCCAAACAGCTTTATAAAATAAAGTTTTGTTTTCACAAACATTTCTTTTAAAAGGTTTGGAAAATGGAGGAAAACATTTGAAAAAAGGGTAGACCACCCAAAATTCATTCATATAAAAATCACTTAATGATTTTGGTGTATTTGTTTAGAGTCATTATACGTATTTTAACTCAACATAGTTGAGACTATATCATATAGAGAAGGGCCTTTCTCTATTTTTTCATTTAGTATCTTGTGCAGGCATTTATTTTAGTAGAAAATTGTTATCAGTAATAACAATTACTGATATATCAGCATATTGTACTTAGTAGAAGTACTGTAACTTCTTTAACCATTGTTGCTACTTACATTCAAAGTGAACTTTAGAATTTAAGTTTCTAGAATTCATTATAACATTTTAACTTAGGAATTTCATTCAACTTAGGAACTTAACGTTAACTAGTTAATTTCACCATTAAAAAACACACAGACTGTCACATCACAGATTCATTTTTTTCTATTAAAATTATCACCTTGTCTTGCTTATTGTTTTTAAGTGCATAGATACATGACTTTATTCTCATTTTTAAAAAATGGGTTAAGAAAGAAAAACACTATTTATGCCAGTAAATTCTCCTCTGGCAGACATTTAGGTCAATTTAAAATTTTTGCTATGATAAAAAATGGTATCAAAAATTTGTGAAGATACGTTTACACTTATTTGCAAGTATTTCTTTAAGATAAGCTCCTGGAATGTGGATGAAAGGGTATCCATAATTTCAATTTTGATAGTTCCTGCCAAGTTGTCCTTAAGTAAGACCGCACCAGTTTACACTTCTATTAACAGTGAATGAGAATTTTCTGTTTTCTCACACTGGATGCTATGAAAATTTAAAATATTTGCCAATCTGGTGAAAAATACAATCTCAATGCTGTTTTAATTTGTATTTCCCTAATTACAGTGAAGTGGAACATATTTTCCAATGTTTGTGACCGTGTGTATTTCTTCTTTGAATTGCCTCTTCGTATTCATTTCTTAATTTTAAGTTGAGCCTACTTTACATCTTTACATATTGTATATATTAAGGCTTTGTCTGCTATATGCTGTGCAAATGTTTTCTCTCAAGCTCTTCCTTCTCTTTTAACATTGTTTTACCATCTCTCCTTGTTAAGAGGTTATTCATTTTTATGTGGTACTATCATAGTTTTCATTTTTATCTTCTGATTTTCCTCTAATTTTCTATTCTGTAACAATATAGATTACCAACGTTTAAATTTTTAATCTATGTAGAATTTAAATTTTCTGTATGGTGGAGGGAAACATCTAAGTTTTTTTTTTTTTTTTCTGTAGAGTATCCTGTTGTCCCAGTTCTAATAAATGAATTGTCTATTACTGTCTAGAAATGTCTTCATGGCCATATCCTAAAACTGTGTATGTGTGTGTGTGCATGTGTGCACATATATACATATTCTAAAACTTTATTTTGTCCAAGATCTAATGTAACATTGTATTTATTACTGTTTATATAATGCTCTGAAACCTGGTGGGGAAAATCTATTTTGACTATTATTTTTCAAAAATTTCACAGCCAATCTTTTGTTTTTTCTCTTTCAAATGAACTGTATAATTGGCTCACAGAGCTCCTTTAAAAATATTTCTTTTGGGATTTTGATTAGGGGTGTTCCGTATTTTATGTTATTTTGGGGGAAATTGACCTCTTTATAATATTGTCTTTCCATCAAGGCACATAGTGTGTCTTTTCACTAGTCGGGTCATCTTCAAGTTCCCACAATAAAGTTTTATATTTCTCTTTCTTATAGGTCTTGCATACTTCTCATTAGATTTATTTCTAGCTATGTTAAAATTCTATAGTGATAATAAATTACATCTCGTTTTTTCATGTCTTTTAAAAATTGCATATTGTTTGTGCATCGACACTTTGACATGGACCTTGCATTGGATTTGGAGAGAGACATCTAATAATTTTTCAGTTGACTCTTTCAAAATTTTGATAGATCATCATACATTTGAACGTAACGTTAAATTAGCTCCTTTAATTGCGTTCTCATTCTTTTTATTTTCTTATTGCATTGGCTAGTTTGCTAGCATAATGTCAATTTGTAATAGTAATAGCAGGCAACTTTGCTTTTATTGATACTTCAAGGAAGATTATAAACAAATACGATGATAATGTTCGCTTTAGATTTCTGGTAATTATATGTATTAGGATATAGATGTAATTGCTATAATAGAAAAATCCCAAATAATAGTGCTTCACATTAACAGTCTGGGTGTAAGCAGTGCTGGGTGGTCTAGTAGCTTACCTATGCCATTATCAGGGTCTCAGTATCTTTCTATCTTGCTGCTCTGTTCTAGAAAATACAGAGCTTCTATTTCATGACCTCATAGGGCCATTCCAGCTACCACCATCATTTCTGTGTTTCAGACATCAGGAAGAAAGGAATACAAAAGGAGGGTACAGTTCTTCTTTTTAAGGGCACAGCCCAGAATTTGCACTCATCACTTTTACTTACATCCTACTGAACAGAACCTAATTTCATGGGAACACTTCTGTGCAAGGGAGGCTAAGAAATGTAATTTTCTGTTGAGCAACAAATGTGATTTTTAGTCTTATGTTTGGCTAAAAATCTTCCCACCATGGAAGGGAAGGAGAGTAGATACTGGGGAAATTAACAGTTGTTATCACATTATATTTATTCATTTTAGGGAATCTTTCTTCTATTCCTCAGACAGTGAGAGCTTTTACTGGAAATTTATCAAACACATTTTTTAGTATTTACTAAGATTATCATAATTTTCCCTCTCAAAATCTGTCAATATTGACTTATAGGTGGAGAAATCATAATTAAAACATTTAGTTTGGGATAAAATACTATTAGAAGATGACTTTTATATGTCATTCTTTTAAAGACATGTCAAATGTGACATTCATTATTTTATTTCTTTTCTTTCTTTTTAAAATTCAAGCTATTTTTCTATCCAGGCATCTACTTAAAGGTAAATTATTATCCATTTATTATCAGTTATTTAAAATTTGGTAGAACAAAATCCTAAAACTGCTTAGGCTGATATTCTTTTCAAGGAGAGAACTTTGTCAAATTTTTTCATTATTTCCCCTCTCTGTTTAATGGATTACTTAGTGTTTTCACCTCATTTTAATTAATTAGATAATTGATATTTTCTATTTTCTTATAGTCAAATAGGCCAATGTTTTCCATAATTTTCTGACTTTATTATCTTATTTTGAAAGCACAACCCTTGCTTAAGTAGTCAACAATGCATATGTGTATGAGCATTCACTTTTAACACTTTAATTCTTCCGGGATTTATTTTGGTGCATGAGTAACCTAGAAATTTTAATTTTCTTCTAAATGGCTACCTAACTGTGACAATAGTGTACATTGATTAATCTATCATTTGCAACTGAATTGAAATTCCTAATTTAATTTGTGCTAATTTCTTATATCTCTACATTAGTTTATTTCAAAAAGGCTATTTGATCTGTTTCATTGATCTATTCTGGGATGAAAGTTACATGTTAAATACTCTTAAGTCTTATAGTTTTATAATTTACTTTATAATCTGACAGGGCAAATCATCCTTTAAAAAATTCTTGGCTCTAACAAGTTTATTTTTCTAGATTAATTTTAGGATAAGTTGGCCAATTAAAATATTTGAAGAGGTTTTGATTAGAACTGCATAAAAATCAAACATTAAATTTGTAGAAGAACAGACATTTTTATAATATTGAATGCTCCAACCCAGGAATATGGGTTCCTGGATTGAAGCTCACCATCTATTTAGGCCTGTGCTATGTACCTCAATAAAGTATTATAATTTTTCTCATAGAGGGCCTGCATTTTTTTGTTAATTGAATTTCTAGATTACATATATGTATGTCTAAAGTAAATGGAATACTTTTTCATTACATTTAATTGGGATATTTAGTATTTCTTACATTAAAGCCATCAATATTTGTGTATTTTTGGACCAGCCACCTTACTAAGAGACTTAGTAGTTTTTCTAGTTTTCTTCTTGAGATTTCCAAGTGGGCAGCAGTATTTTTCTTTTGATGTATTATATTAGATTTTCATTCTTCTTTTCTTTGAATAAGCCAGGTTCTTTAGGTTACAATTATGATTATTTAAAGCAAAACAGAGTTCATTTACAGCATCAAAGGCTAGAGATAGGCCAGGACCATGATGAAGCAAGTGAAGCAGTTTCCTCAGATGCCAAATTTAAGGGATGTCAAAAAGCTCACTAATCAAGATAAATAATGTTTTAATGCAATAGTTTGTGTTTAAAATGAATGTGAAAAAATCCATGATGAAGCCAATACCAAAAATTTAAATATAGGTAAGTTTAGCAAGGAGAAGTGGGTTCAGAAAAGCCAGGAGCCAGCAGATGTGGAGATGTCAGTAGCAGCTCTCAGTGACAACTGTACTTATACATGCTGCCCATGGGATGAATCAGCTTTGAGAATGAGAGTGATTGGCATCCTTGGCTAAGGAGAGGGCAGGATTCTTTGATTGATTGTCCCAGACTGCATATGATGGGGGAAGGTAATTTTCCAAAAGGAAACAGGCTCACAGTTGTCAAAAACAACGATTGTCTACCATGTTGCAGTCCCATGATACATTTTCTACACAGACTCTATCTCCAGCTCCAACTGCCGTCCTCCACATGTTAGGGCCACACCTCCCAAGAGGCCACATGCCAATGTGCCAGCTCTCCTTTGCTTCCTGCTATACTGTTTACTCAGAGCTGCAACCTTCATATGGAGACAGCATAAAAGATATTGATGAAGAAACTCTGGTGGTTTTAAAGAGCACTCTCTGTTGAAAAGGAAATGGCAGCCTAAGCCCTGTTTTGAACAAACACTGGGTGTCTATACTTGGGAGGGGACCTCATGGAAAGGCTGGAAACTCTTCCTGAAGAGATTGTTCTGCCTCAGGAGAAGTATGTTTTGGCCACTGATTGTTTCTCAGGCAAATTTAATAGGCCGTATTCGACTGATGAGAATGCTTCCCAAAAGAATTAACTACTCAAACTTAACTTATATATCTTCACAGGCACTTAATGAAAATTTAAATGAATTATATTTGATACAATTATTGATAAGATAGGTTTTACATCTACCATTTTAAATTTTGTTTTCTATGTCTTTTATGTCTTTTTTGTTCATCTATTCTTTCATTACTGCCTTCTTTTGTGTTAAATAGATATTTTCTGATATACCTTATTAATTATCTTACTTCTTTTGCTCTATATTTTAAATTTACTTTCTTACTGGTTGTCCTGAGGACTACAATTAACATTTTAACTTAAGACAATTAGTTTGAAATAATACTTAATTTCAATTGTATACAAAACTTTGCTCAGGACTCAGGACTCAGCTGTGAATCTCATTAGGGATCCCTTGTCCCTGATGAGATGCTTTTCTCTTGCTTCTTTCATTCTCTTCGTCTTTGGACCATTTGACTGTGGGTTGGTTGCCTAGATATAAATCTCTTTAGATGTATCCTACTTAAAGTTCATTCAGTTTTTCTTCAGTTTTGCCTGTCATATAGAACCCTGCCCTGACTCTCCCTCACTCACTAATACTGCGTAGAGGCAGATTTCCCTCTTATGACTTTAGTAATGTCTTGCTTTTGAGAAATGCATTCTTTGGCAATTTTACTGTTGTGTGATCATAGATTGTATTCCAAACCTAGATGGTGTAGTCTACCACACACTTGGGATATATATGGTATAGCCTACTATTTCTAGGCTAGAAATCTATATAGCATGTTACTGTATTGAATACTAAATTAGTCCATTTTCATGCTGCTCATAAAGACATGCCTGAGAGAGACTGGGTGATTTAGAAGGAAACAGGTTTAATTGACTCACAGTTCCATGTGGCTGAGGAGGCCTCACAATCATGGCAGGAGGCAAGGAGGAGCAAAGTAATGTCTTACATGGATGGTGGAAGGCAAAGAGAGAGTTTGTGTAGGGAAACTCTCCCTTATAAAACCATCAGATCTCATGAGACTTATTCACTATCATAAGAACAGCACGGGAAAGACCTGCCCCCATGATTGAATTAACTCCCATCCCGTCCCTCCCACAGTATGTAGGAATTCAAGATGAGATTTAGGTGGGGACACAGCCAAACTATATCAAATACTGTAGGCAATTTCAACACATATTTGAGTATCTAAATATAGAAAAGATACAGTAAAAATGTGGTATAAAAGATTAAAAAATGATATACCTGTATAGAGCAATTACCATGAATGGAGCCTGCAGGATGGAAGTTGCCTGGGTGAGTCAATGAGTGAGTGATGAAGGGCTAGGACATTACTGTGCACTACTGTAGACTTTATAAATATTGTGAACTTAGGCTACACTAATTTATAGAAAAAGCTTTCTTCAATAATAAATTAATCTTAGCTTACTGTTTTACTTTATAATTTTTTAAAATTTCTATTGGTTTTTTTTGAAAGGAAGAAGTAAAACTGTTTTTATTTTATTTTATTTGTATTATACTTTAAGTTCTGGGATACATGTGCAGAACGTGCAGGTTTGTTACACAGGTATACATCTGCCATGGTAGATTGCTGCACCCATCAACCTGTCATTTACATTAGGTATTTCTCCTAATGCTGTCCCTCCCCTTGCCCCCCATCCCCTAACAGGCCCCGGTTTGTGATGTTCCCCTCGCTGTGCCCATATGTTCTCATTGGTCAACTCCCACTTAGGAGTGAGAACGTGTGGTGTTTGGTTTTCTGTTCTTGTGTTAGTTTGCTGAGAATGATGGTTTCCAGCTTCATCCATGTCCCTGCAAAGGACATGAACTCATTCCTTTTTATGGCTGCATAGTATTCCATGGTGTATATGTGCCACATTTTCTTTATCCAGCCTAACATTGTTGGGCATTTGAGATGGTTCCAAGTCTTTGCTATTGTGAATAGTGCTGCAGTAAACATACGTGTGCATGTGTCTTTATAGTAGAATGATTTATAATCCTTTGGGTATATACCCAGTAATGGGACTGCTGGGTCAAGCAGTATTTATAGTTCTAGATCCTTGAGAAATCACTACACTGTCTTCCACAATGGTTGAACTAATTGATACTTCCACCAACAGTGTAAAAGTGTTCCTATTTCTCCACATCCTCTCCAGCATCTGTTGTTTCTTGACTTTTTAATGATCACCATTCTAACTGGTGTGAGATGGTATCTCATCGTGGTTTTGATGTGCATTTGTCTAATGACCAATGATGATGAGCTTTTCTTCATATGTTTGTTGGCTGCATAAATGTCTTCTTTTGAAAAGTGCCTGTTTATATCCCTCACCCACTTTTTGATGAGGTTGTTTGCTTTTTTCTTGTAAATTTGTTTATGTTCCTTGTAGATTCTGGATATTAGCCCTTGGTCAGATGGATAGATTGCAAAAATGTTCTCCCATTCTGTAGGTTGGCTGTTCACTCTGGTGATAATTTCTTTTACTGTATAGAAGCTGTTTAGTTTAATTAGATTCATTTGTCCATTTTGAATTTTGTTGCAATTGCTTTTGGTGTTTTAGTCATGAAGTCTTTGCCCATGCCTATGTCCTGAATGGTATTGACTAGGTTTTCTTCTAGGGTTTTTTATGGTTTTAGGCCTTATGTTTAAGTCTTTAATCCATCTCCAGTTAATTTTTGTATAAGGTATAAGGAAGGTGTCCAGTTTCAGTTTTCTGGATATGGCTAGCCAGTTTTCCCAAAACCATTTATTAAATAGGGAATACTTTCCCCATTGCTTGTTTTTGTCAGGTTTGTCAAAGGTCAGATGGTTGAAGATGTGTGATATTATTTCTGAGGCCTCTGTTCTGTTCCATTGGCCTATATATCTGTTTTGGTACTAGTATCGTGCTGTTTTGGTTATTGTAGCCTTGTAGTATAGTTTGAAGTCAAGTAGCATGATGCCTCCAGCCTTGTTCTTTTTGCTTAGGAATGTCTTGGCTATATGGGCTCTTTTTTGATTCCATATGAAATTTAAAGTAGTTTTTTCTAATTCAGTGAAGAAAGTCAATGGTAACTTGATGGGAATAGCATTGAATCTATAAATTACTTTGGGCAGTATGGTCATTTTCATGATACTGATTCTTCCTATCCATGAGCATGTAATGTTTTTCCATTCGTTTGTGTCCTCTCTTATTTCTTGAGCAGTGGTTTCTAGTTCTCCTTGAAGAGGTCCTTCACATCCCTTGTAAGTTGTATTCCTGGGTGTTTTATTCTCTTTGTAGCAATTGTGAATGGGAGTTTGCTCATGATTTGGCTGTTTTCCTATTATTGGTGTATAGGAATGCTTGTGATTTTTGTACATTGATTTTGTATCCTGATATTTTGCTGAATTTGCTTATCAGCTTAAGGAGTTTTTGAGCTGAGACAATGGCGTCTTCTAAATACACAATCATAACATCTGCAAACAGAGACAATTTGACTTCCTCTCTCCCTATTTGAATACCCTTTATTTCTTTCTCTTGCCTGATTGTCCTGGCCAGAACTTCCAATGCTATGTTGAATAGGAGTGGTGAGAGAGAGCATCCTTGTTTTGTGCCAGTTTTCAAAGGGAATGCTTTCAGATTTTGCCCATTCAGTATGATATTGGCTGTGGGTTTGTCATAAATACCTCTTACTGTTTTGAGATACTTTCCATCAATACCTAGTTTATTGAGTGTTTTTAGCATGAAGGGGTATTGAATTTTATTGAGGTTTTTTCTGCATCTATTGAGATAATCATGTGGTTTTTGTCATTGGTTCTGTTTATGTGATGGATTAAATTTATTGATTTGTGTATGTTGAACCAGCCTTGCATCCCAGGAATGAAGCCAACTTGATTGTGGTGGATAAACGTTTTAATGTGCTGCTGGATTTGGTATGCCAGTATTTTATTGAGGATTTTCGCATCGATGTCCATCAGGGATATTAGCCTGAAATTTTCTTGTTTTGTTGTGTCTCTGCCAGGTTTTGGTATCAGGATGATGCTGGCCTCATAAAATGAGTTAGGGAGGAGTCCCTCATTTTGGGTTGTTTGTAATAGTTTCAGAAGGAATGGTACCAGCTCCTCTTTGTACCTCTGGTAGAATTCGGCTGTGAATCCATCTGGTCCAAGGCTTTTTTTGGTTGGTAGGCTATTAATTACTGCCTCAATTTCAGAACTTGTTATTGGTCTATTCAGGGATTTGACTTCTTCCTAGTTTAGTCTTGGGAGGATGTGTGTGTCCAGGAATATATCTATTGCTTCTAGATTTTCTAGTTTATTTGCATAGAGGTGTTTATAGTATTCTCTGATGGTAGTTTGTATTTCTGTGGGATCAGTGGTGATCTCCCCTTTATCATTTTTTATTGTGTCTATTTGATTCTTCTCTCTTTTCTTCTTTATTAGTCTGGTTAGTGGTCTATCTATTTGTTAATCTTTTCAAAAAACCAGCTCCTGGATTCATTCATTTTTTTGAAGGATTTTTCGTGTCTCTATCTCCTTCGGTTCTGCTCTAATCTTAGTTATTTCTTGTCTTCTGCTAGTTTTTGAATTTGTTTGCTCTTGCTTCTCTAGTTCTTTTAATTGTGATGTTAGGGTGTTGATTTTAGATCTTTCCCGCTTTCTTCTGTGTGCATTTAGTGCTATAAATTCCCCTCTAAACACTGCTTTAGCTTTGTCCCAGAGATTCTGGCACATTGTGTCTTGCTTTTCATTGGTTTCAAATAACTTATTTATTTCTGTCTTAATTTCGTAATTTACCCAGTAGTCATTCAGGAGCAGGTTGTTCAGTTTCCATGTAGTTGTATGGTTTTGAGTGAGTTTCTTAATCCTGAGTTCTAATTTGATTGCACTATGGTTTGAGAGACTGTTTATTATGATTTCTGTTCTTTTTCATTGGCTGAGGAATGTTTTACTTCCAATTATGTGGTTGATTTTTGAAAAAGTGCTATGTGGTGCCGAGAAGAATGTATATTCTGTTTATTTGGAGTGGAGAGTTCTGTAGATGTCTATTAGTTCCACTTGGTCCAGAGCTGAATTGAAATCCTGAATACCCATGTTAATTTTCTGTCTCATTGATCTGTCTAATATTGACAGTGGGGTGTTAAAGTCTCCCACTATTATTGTGTGGAAGTCTAAGTCTCTTTATAGGTCTCTAAGAACTTGCTTTATGAATCTGGGTCCTCCTGTATTGGGTGCATATATATTTAACATAGTTAGCTCTTCTTGTTGTATTGATCCCTTTACCATTATGTAATGCCCTCCTTTATCTTTTTTGATCTTTGTTGGTTTAAAATCTGTTTTATCAGAGACTAGAATTGCAACCCTGCTTTTTTTTTTTTTTTTTTTTGCTTTCCATTTGCATGGTAAATCTTCCTCTATCCCTTTATTTTGAGCCTATGTGTGTCTTTGCATGTGAGATGGGTCTCCTGAATACAGCACACCAATGAGTCTTGACTCTATCCAATTTGCCAGTCTGTGCCTTTTAACCAGGGCATTTATCCCATTTACATTAAAGGTTAATGTTGTTATATGTGAATTTGATCCTGTCATTATGATGCTAGCTGGTTATTTTGCCCATTAGTTAATGCAGTTTCTTCATAGTGTCGATGGTCTTTACATTTTGGTTTGTTTTTGCAGTGGCTGGTACCAGTTTTTCCTTTCCACATTTAGTGCTTCCTTAGGAGCTCTTGTAAGGCAGAACTGATGGTGACAGAATCCCTCAGCATTTGTTTGTCTGGAAAAGATTTTATTTCTCCTTCACTTATGAAGCTTAGTTTGGCTGGATATGAAATTCTGGGTTGAAAATTCTTTTCTTTAAGAATGTTCAATATTAACCCCCACTCTCTTCTGGCTTGTAGGGTTTCTTCAGAGAGATCCACTGTTAGTCTGATGGGCTTCCCTTTGTGGGTAACCCGACCTTTCTCCCTGGCTGCCCTTAATATTTTTTCCTTCATTTCAATGTCGGTGAATCTGATAATTATGTGTCTTGGGGTTGCTCTTCTCAAGGAGTATCTTTGTGGTGTTCTCTGTATTTCCTGAATCTGAATGCTGGCCTGTCTTGCTATGTTGGGAAATTTCTCCTTGATAATAACCCAAAGAGTGTTTTCCAACTTGGTTCCATTCTCCCTGTCACTTTCAGGTACACCAATCAAATGTAGGTTTGGTCTTTTCACATAGTCCCATATTTCTTGGAGTCTTTGCTCATTCCTTTTCATTGTTTTTTCTCTAATCTTGTGTTCACACTTTATTTCATTAACTTGATTTTCAATCTCTGGTATCCTTTCTTCCACTTGATCAATTCAGGTGTTGATACTTGTGTATGCTTCATGAAGTTCTTGTGCTGTTTTTCAGCTCCATCACGTCATTTATGTTCTTCTCTAAACTGGCTATTCTAGTTAGCAATTCCTCTAACCTTTTATGAAGGTTCTTAGCTTCCTTGCATTGGGTTAGAACATGCTCTTTTAGCTCAGAGGGATTTGTTATTACCCACCTTCTGAAGCCTACTTCTGTCAATTCGTCAAACTCCTTCTCCATCCAATTTTGTTCCCTTGCTGGTGAGGAGTTGTGATCCTTTGGAGGAGAAGAGGCATTCTGGTTTTTGGAATTTTCAGCCTTTTTGCACTTGTTTTTCTTCATCTTCATGGATTTATCTACCTTTGGTCTTTGCTGTTGGTGACCTTTGGATGGAGGTTTTGTGTGGTCATCCTTTTTGTTGATGTTGATGGTATTGCTTTCTGTTTGTTCGTTTTCCTTCTAACAGTCAGGCCTCTCTTCTTCAGGTCTGCTGGAGTTTGCTGGGGCTCCACTCCAGACCATGTCTGCCTGGGTATCACCAGTGGAGGCTGCAGAACAGCAAAGATTTCTGCCTGCTCCTTCTCTGGAAGCTTTGTCCCAGAGGGGAACCCACCAGATGCCAGCCAGAGCTCTCCTGTATGAAGTGTCCATCGACCCCTGCTGGGAGGTGTCTCCCTGTCAGGAGGCATGGGGGTCAGGGACCCACTACAGGAGTCAGTCTGCCCCTTAGCAGAGCTCAAGCACTGTGCTGGGAGATCCACTGCCCTCTTCCTAATTTCTATTGGTTTTTGGGCAATGGGTGGTGTTTGGTTACATGAGTAAGTTCTTTACTGTTGATTTGTGAGATTTTGGTACACCCATCATACAAGCAGTATACACTGAACTCAGTTTATAGTCTTTTACCCATCACCCTCCCCAACCCTTCCGCCAAATCCGTAAAGTCCATTATATCATTCTTATGCATTTGCATCCTCATAGCTTAGCTCCCACTTATGAGTGAGAACATGTAATGTTTGGTTTTCCATTCCTGAGTTACTTCACTTAGAATAATGGTCTCCAGTTCCATCCAGGTCGCTGTGAATGCCATTGTTTCATTCTTTTTATGGCTGAATAGTATTCCATGGTGTATATATATATACCACAATTTCTTTATCCACTCATTGACTCATGGGCATTTGGGCCATTTATTTTTGTTTACTTTTTGACTCTTTTGTAATAACACTTAGCTTAAAACAAAAACACATGGTACAGCTGTGCAAAATATTTCTTTTTATCCTTGTTCTACATGTTTTTGTATTTAAAAATGTATTTACTTAAAAAATTTTTTTTTGTTAAAAACTGGGACACAAACATACACATTAGCCAAGGTCTACTCAGAGTCAGGGTCACCAGTATCACTGCTTTCTACATCCACATCTTGTTCTACTGGGTCTTCAGCAGCAATAACATGCACGGAGCTGCCATCTCTAAAATAAAGATTAAAATATAATATAGTAAATATGTAAACCAGTAATGTAATTAGTATCATTATCAAGTATTACGTACTGTATATAATTGTATGTGCTATGCTTTTACACAACTGGCAGTGCAGTAGGTTTATTTATACCAGCATCACCACGGTCACATGGGTAAGGTGTTGCACCATGACACTATAATGACTACAGTGTTTTTCAGCTTCATTATAATCTTATGGGAATGTGTAATGTGGTCAATTATTGATGGAAACCTCTAAGGGTAAAGAGGCAGAATACAACTGTGTTTCACATATGCTTCTTGATAAAGTATTATTTGATATATAATGGTTTATGACTCATATACCTGATATAAAAATTATAATTTTTATCAGTATAAAGTTACCCTATTATTCTTATTCTTTGACTTTTCTCCTTTAAGACTGACATTTCTACTCTGACTGTTTCTTAGCCTTTGCTTGGGAACATCTCAGCTTTCCTTTAATTTCCAGTGTACCCAAGCTATTTTGCTTTGTGTGTGTGTCTTTGGTGGAGAGAATATAATGGGATTTTATTTTCATTACAACGTGAATATTATGGCTTTCATTAGGAAATTCAATCCACTTTCAAGTGTTGAATTTATTTGTGTGTTTGCCACTATAAGAGTGATTGTCTCATTGGAGACACTCAACAGATAAATATTAAATGAATGAACAATTTCTGATACTTTGATTTCCCTACTTTCTCTCTCTTCTATTAGTACAAATACATTTTAAATTTGCTCTTGCCTTATGGAGACATCTTGTTTATAATTTTACTAGTAGTTAATTGTAGGTTTTAAAAATATATTCTATTTATGTGTATGTTCCTGAGGTTTACAAGTGCCTATTTAGTCTTTAACCACAATTCTGAAATGTTTGACTGATTTTCAAGCCCACAACAGACTATGAAGAACAACTAGCAGTCTTCATATCAGAGGCAGAAGGTAAGAATCTGCTGAATACAGCAGCAAAAGCCAGGATTGGTCATCTGTAAGGGTCTTATCTTTTAGCAATACAACTGGAGTTTATAAAACTAGCTTATCAAGAATAATCCATACAGGTTGGGCACAGTGGCTCACACCTGTAATCCCAGCACTTTGGGAGGCTGAAGCGGGTGAATCTTTTGAGCCCAGGAGTTCAAGACCAGCCCAGTCAACATGGCGAAACACCATCTCCACTAAAAATACAAAAATTAGCCAGGTGTGGTGGTGTGTGCCTGTAGTCTCAGCTACTTGGGAGGCTACGGGAAGAGGATGACCTTTAAGCCTGGGAGGTGGAGGCTGCATCGAGCTGAGATTGTGCCACTGCACTCCAGCCTGGGCAACAAAGCCAGACACTGCCTCAAAAAAACAAAACAAAACAAAACAAAAACAAAAAGAATAATCGATATAGTATGTTAGCAATGAAGCAATTGTTTCATTGAGAATTTGCTTCCAAAATAAAATTTGAATGAAATATTTGGGAAGTTAAATGTGTCAGATACAATGATCTCAGTCATTCATTATGTAGGGTCCCTAATGTCTTTTTATACTATTTAAGTTGCCTGTTTAGGTATCATTATTAGTTCCATGTGGACAGAAACTTGTTTTATACTAACACATAAGTGACCTGATTCAGGCTCTATTATAATACATATTTCTAAACTACATCTTTTGCACCTACAAAAAATAGGGAGAATGTGAATACCTAGCAGAGTACTAATGTGGATTTTGATCAAAATTAAATGAAATAATCCATGTAAAAGCATTTGGCACAGGGCTTGGCATTCATCACCTCCACCACTTACTAGGTGTGACCTCAAGTCAGTTTCTTAACCTTTCAATGCCTCAGATTTATCATCCCTAGTATAGGAATTGTCATAGTACTTACCTCAGAGATTTAATATAAAGACCTTAGAGCAAAGCATGGTATAGCTTAAGTTCCCAGTAAATGTGAGCTATTATTAGTATTTCAATGCAGGAAGGACCACATTTATACTCTGGCAGAAACCATCAGAAAAGAGTGTTCTTTTTGGACACAAATCAAGAAAACAATAGTCATAATGTGGTCCAAAGCAGGGAGATGGGATTGGGGCAGAAGACTGGTGTCCAGTCTGGGCCCACTCCTTGCCTGCGGAAACTTGGGTAGTCTTCAGTTTCTCATTTTGTATCACAGGGAAAAATACCTAATGCCGATTTCATATGCCAAACATAAGAGTTATAGTGTATGCAAATGTTCTATAATGTGTTATATCAATGCTATTTAGTAGGAACTATTTTTGATCATTTGACTGTTTTTATCACATTAGCACCTCCCATCCCATTAGCTTTCCTAACCCCATCAGCATTCAGAAATGGATTCTGTATCTTTATCAGCATAACCTCGATTTCCTTACTTTCTATTCCTTGGATATATGTCATTAACCAGTCTTGGTACAATTAGTGCAAGGAGTAGAAATGAGACTATATTCTATGAATTTTGAACTCTCCATTTTGGCAGAACAACTCTGGACCAGCCACTATAGCTGTCAGGGTGATTTATGATGTTCTTCACCAAGCTGACAGCCAGTGGAGAAAAAACTTCATGCAAGAAAAATTCCTTATATTTATTATACCTAGTTTAATATCTGACGAACCATGTTATAAGAACAATTCTTAAAATAGCCTTGAGGAGAGCACCTCCACATTGCCCAGACATACAATTTATCATGGAAATACTGGTGGAGAAAGGAGGGGAGATGGTGGTCATGCTGTGAACTTGACTGGCTTGCAGACAGGACACTGGTTGGAAACCTAGCAATAAAAAAAGCAGCCCAATGTACTTTAAATGCTAACTGGCACTCTTCTAGTTGCTCTCAATTTTTTCCTTACAGTAAGCCTTCCTCTTAGGTAATACTATTATCACATCAACATGATTGTAAATAAGAATGGAGAATCAATCCAAGAAAGATACAGCATGACTACCCCCAAAGCCACTTAATTTGGAAATAGAAATGAAGAGGTGTATACTTCTTCCTCAGTAGGGGTTGCCTATGCTTTGTGCCTTCCTGAAACTTTTAATCACTGGAGGCCATCATAATCTTCCACATCCACCCAGTCCATAAAGCATTTGTTACATATTGACTAATATGTAACAAAATATTGTATTGCTTTTTAAGGGTATGCTATTTGTTCATCTTTTCTTCTCAACTACATACTGTCTTTAACCTCTCCTATCTCTTCCTCTCAGCCTATAAATATACAAAAGTCTCTTCAAAGAACAAACTGACCAACCAAACAAAACCATTCCCTTCACTTCCTGTCTGCTGTATTTACTTCCTTATCTGCCTGAGCCCTCCATTTCCTGAAAGAGCAGGTTACACTCATTGTCTCCGCTTGGAACTCTCTGTTCTTTTGGCTTTGAGGGCACCACTCTCTCTTGCTTCTATTCTACGCTGTCTCCTTTTGCTTTCGACATTTCTGACAATACCTTTTCAGCCTCCTTCTTTGGCTTTTCTCTCATCTCTCATCTCTCTTCCCCTTTCCTAGGGCTCACCTATTAACATCCCCTGGGGTTCTTCATTTACTCCAATATCTTAAATATGCTAACAGGTATCGAATACATATTCATATTTTATTTTTTGAGACAGAATCTTGCTCTGTCTCCCAGGCTGAAATGCCGTGGCATGATCATGGCTCACCGCAGCCTTGGTCTCCCAGGCTCAAGCGATCTTCCCGCCTCAGGCTCCCAAGTAGCTGGGACTATAGGCAGGCACTACCATACCTGGCGATGTTTCTGAATTTTTGGTAGAGACAAGGTCTCACTATGTTTCCCAGGCTGGTCTCGAACTCCTAAGCTCAGGCAGTGCTCTCACCTCAGCCTCCTAAAGTGCTGAGAGCAACCGCACCCAACTCAAATACATATTTCTAATGAGACATGTTACTAAAGCTCAGAATTATGTCTCCAACTGCCTACTGAACACTTCAAATACAACATATCAACAAAAGAACTTACTTTCTCCCCAAATACTCTTTTTTATTCAGCTTCTTGATTGGGAGACCTCTGGAAATTATACTTAATTCTTTCTTCTCTTTCATTTGCTTCTGTGGCCCAGTTGATTCTACTCCTATTTCTTGAACACACTGAATTATTTCCATTCCACTTCCCATGTCCTCATTATTGTTCTCATTGCCTTTCCCTTGAATTACCAGAACTCTCCTCACAATGTCTCTAGCCTTCACATTTGCCCACCTTCAATTTAATCCTCACCCAGCCCGTATGTCATTAAGGTGGACTCTGAAAGCAAAATGACATTTAACACTTAACAAAGGGGAAAATCCCTTAATTGTGTCATTTTCCCGTTAAAAATCCTCAAATGGCACTCCACTGATTTCAAAGCAAAGAAGTGTCAATTATTTGGGCAAAGTCAGGCACTTTTTTTGCCTTGACTCTTGTTTGCCCTTCCAGTGGAATCTGCATGATTCCTCCAATGCATTCTTTGATCCCCATTTATGCCCTTTATTGTCTCCAAACTTTACATGCACATGCAATTTCCTCTTCCTAGAGTGACTTCCCCTTATTGTTCGGCCTGGAAATCTCCAGGCATATTCTCCTTCAAAACTGCATTTAAGCATTATTCCTTCTAGGAAGACTCCCAAACCCAATGTAGTATGAGACAAAACCACAGTATGTGAAATCTTAGGAAACCCTAACTAGATGCCAAAATGATCAGTTTAGTCTAAATTTATTTGCAGACATTAGCTACTAGTAGGTAATGCAATAAATCAAGTTATTCTTTATCTATGAAGATATCATTTTTTGTAACTCCCCCAAATATGGAGCTACACGAATCATCAGAGCAGGGGTGTGAGTGTTCAGGAAAGCCTGTGCATACTTAGGTCATCTATATGAGTCAAGAATGCAGATGCGTAATAAATTGGTTGGGATTTATTAATACATGCACCTGCATTTCTGCTTAAGAACCTATTGTTTGATCTAATGATGACCTATAGACCAAGCCCAAAACAAACCAAAGATATTTTCAAGGCTAAAGTATATCAGGCATATGGGAAACATGTAAATGTTCAAAGAGGATGTCCAGTAATGAGGAATCCAACATTTATCCCAATAGCAACATGTTAAATGCTCCCATGCCCTTCTGACCATTGCTGCTCAAGTGTTTCCTTCTGAGGTAATTTCTTGAAAGTGTGTGTACATGACCAGTCTCCATGGCTAACACATACACATGCATGGAACCTAGAAGCATAAGGAACAACTCTGAGGTCATTAGAAGCTAAAAATACTGAACCTTCACACTTGCCTTTGAGGAAGTATTCTTTAGCAGAAATGCCAAAGGGATTTTACTAACATGAACAAACAACAAGCCTACTCATAAAGCATGTTATGCGTTATGGATAGCGCCCCCCCATAAAAAAAAGCCCAGGATGATTGCCTTTTACTATTGGAAGGGAGGGGGAATTTTACAAAAAGCTGCTATTTGTATAAACCTGTGGACCCACCACCCTCAATAATATACAATATAGAAAGAACTATTTGTTTCAAGATGGTCTTGTTTGTTTTCTATTTGTTTAATAATAGCTTTATTGAGGTAAAATTCCTATAGTATAAAATTTACCATTTAAAGTATATAATTAAGTGATTTTTAGATATTTACTATGTTGTGCAAGTATTACCACTATCTAATTTTTAAAAATCTTTAGCACCACCCGAAAGAAACCCTGTTATGCAAATAATCATACAAATAACAGAGTTATTTGCAAATATGCAAATGCTGAATATTTGCATCTCCCCAAATTTCATATTTTGAAGCCCTAATCCATAATGTGATATTATTTGAAGCTAGCACTTTTAGGAGATAATGAGATTAAATCAGGTCATAAGAGTGGAGTCCTAATCCCATAAGACTGGAAGCCCTATAAGAAGAGGAAGAGAGTCAGATCTTTCTCTCTCTTTCCATGCACATGCACCACTGAGGAAAGGCTATGTGAGCATGCAATGAGAAGGTGGCCATCTGCAAGCTAGGAAGAGAGCCCTCACCAGGAATCAAATTAGTTGGCACCTTGATTTTGGACTTCCTAGCCTTCAGCACTGTGAGAAATAAATTTTTGTTTTTTAAGTCACCCAGTTTTTGGTATTTTGTTATAGCAGCTTGAATTACCAATATAAAACCATACCCATTAGCAACCACTCCCCATGCTCCCCATTCTCAGTTCCTAAAAGCCACCACTGTACTTTCTATGGATTTGCCCATCTGGGCACTTCGTATAAATGGAATCATCTAATATGTAGCCTTTTGTGACAGGCTTCTTTCACTTAGCATATTTCCAAGTTCATGATGTAGCATTTATTGGTACTTCACTACTTTTTATTGCTAAATAATATTACATTGTAAGGGTACAACACATTTTGTTTATACCTTCATCAATTCGTGAACATTTGGGTTGTTTTTACTCTGGGACTCTTATGAATAATGCTGCTGTGAACATTCATGTGCAGGTTTTTGTGTGAACATATGTCATCAGTTCTATTGTATGTATACCTAGAACTGGAATTGCTACGCCATGTAACTCTATGTTTTAACATTTCCAGGTACTGCAAGCTTACTTTCCAATGTGGCTGCATCGTTTCACATTCCCACCAGCAGTATGGGGCTTCCAATTTCTCTGCATCCTCATCAACACTTGTTATTATCTGTCTTTTTGATTTTAGACATTCTAGAAAGTGTGGAGTGGTATCTCATTGTGGTATTGATTTGCATTTCCTTAATGACTAATGCTTTCGAACATTTTTTCATGTGCTTATTGGCCATTTGTATATCTTCTTTGGAGAAATGTTTATTCAAATCCTTTGCCCATTTTTTAATTGGATTGTCTTTTTAATGTTGCATGGTATAAGTTCTCTATATATTTTGGACACAAGTCTCTTATTAGTTATACCATTTGCAAATATTTTCTCCCATTCTGTGCATTGTCTTTTAACCTTTCTAATGTGTCCATTGAAACAAAAGTTTTTAATTTTCACGAAGTTCAATTTATCTACTTTTTTCTTTTGTCACTTATTTGTATCATATCTGAGAAACCATTACCTAATCCAAGGTCAGGAAGGATTACTCCTATGTTCTCTTTTAAGAGTTTCATTGTTTTTACTCTTACATTTAAGTTGAATATCCATTTTGAGTTAGTTCATTTTTGTATCTAGTATGACATAGGATCGAGACGATCTTGTTAATCACTTTTTCCTGATATACATCAGCTTCAATTGTGAAGCTATAAATCTGTAGGTTTCCTGAAAGCCCGCATCATATAAAGCAACTTCTGTGACAAATTTCACTTGATTAATTAATTAATTAGAGACACAGTCTAGCTCTGTCCCCCAGACTGGAGTGCAGTGGTGCCATCTTGGATCACAGCAACCTTCAACTCTCAGATTCGAGCAATTCTAGTGCCTCAGCTTCCCAAGTAGCTGGGATTACAGGTGTATGCCAGCATACCTGGCTAATTTTTGTATTTTTAGTAAAGGCACGTTTTTGCCATGTTAGCCAGACTGGTCTCTAACTCCTGGCCTCAAGTCTTCCCCTGCCTTGGCCAACCAAAGTGCTGGGATTACTGGTGTGAACCACTGTGCCTAGTCATGATAATTTATTGAGTGGAGTTCTGTTCAAGATGATGGAGGGCTAAGAGCAGCAAAAGCCAGGCTCAGTGGCTCATGCCTGTAATCCTAGCACTTTGGGAGGCCTAGATGGATAGGTAGATCACCTGAGGTCAGGAGTTCGAGAGCAGCCTAGCCAACATGGCGAAACCCTGTCTCTACTAAAAATACAAAAAGTAGCCAGGCATAGTGGCAGATGCTAATAATCCCAGCTACTCTGGAGGCTGAGACAGGAGAATTGCTTGAACCTGGGGGCGGAGGTTGCAGTGAGCTGAGATCATGCCACTTCACTTCAGCCTAAGTGGCAGAGTGAAATTCCATCTTAAAAAAAAAAAAAAACGGAAAGAGAAAAAGCAGCAAAGATAATTTTTTGGCAAGATTATTAGCCAATTTTAAGAGCTATTATTACATTTCGAATGTGATTTTAAATTCTCAAAGTTGGACAGATAGCCGGCAAAGAATGGTCACAGACCTTTTCCCTAATATTTTAAGTTGCTTCAAACCAGTTATTAAATCTTATATGTATTCTTTAAAGATTTATTCCACATGGGTTTGATTAATTTACACAGACTTCTTCCAAAACTGTATCTAAACCACATTGTTGATATCTAAGAAACTCTATGAGCTTCTTCAAAAGCCCTCTTAAAAATACAACAAAATCATGTTAGCAACTCCAGATTCCAAGTTGAAATCCTCCCACTTTAGTATAAGAACCATCAGTTTTGAATGAGTCTGGATACGAAAACTTATTTTCCCATTTTGAGGAGAAAATACCTTTTTAGAGACTCTTTCTTGAATGGATATTTGTTATAACATATTTGGGCTTAGGGCTAAAACCTTTGGTTTGTAAGCTGAGGTTTTCATTTGCACTTACCAACAACAGCGTATAAGCTGAAAAGAATCTCAGGTCTGGTTGCTATCCTGAGCTACTGCAAAGAAGAAACCACTGAGAACAAGAGAATTTAAATTATTGTACATCGCATTTGCTATTTGCTGCCATTATTCTTCTATTAAAGGAGGATAATCAACTGATATGATATTGTAGATCACAGTGCCTAGTGCATTGCAGGTCCTCAATATATGTTGATTCTTCTTTTCTTTACATATTTTTGAGGTACAGAAAGAAGTTCTTAAAATGGTTTTTATCTGTAATCATTTTGGAAAATTAGCTATGAAGATGAAAATTTGTGAACAAAGGAGAACTTGCAAATGCCATTTTACTGAGCATGTTACTGAATGGTTATATAAGGAGTAAATATTCTCTCAGCATTAATAAGTAAATATGAACCAATAAGAACACAGGTGAGGACTCTTTTCCTAACCAGAATAGATGGCTAAGGTTTATAGGGCAATAAATTAGACTATTTGTATCCAAAGCAATATTGTTGTCACCACCAATTGTAATAAGCATTTTTATAATTTATGCCTTTAATGTGTTTATTATGAAAAAGCTTCAAAGTATATTGCACAAGTGGTAGTCTGCTCCAGAAGTGGAAATTTGGGAAACTTGGTTTTTGGACTCAGCCTATTCACTATTATTTGGTTGATAGGTTTATTATTATTATTATTATTATTATTATTATTATTATTTAAAGGCCTGAGACAGTAGAGACTTTCTAATAAAATATGCTGCAGTGATGAAAATTATGCCATGTCTTTTGTCTTAATATCTATAAGAACACTGAAAATTGGCCTGACAATGAGTTACAGGATAATTTGTAAAAATGCATAGTGGGTTTACTATAAATATAGTTTACTTCAAAACCACAGAGATTGCTCACAATCATTGCTCTATGTAACTAGGCAAAGCAATTTAGCAGCAAATAGATGACAAGAGTCATGAAAAATATTTTTTGGACTTGTTAAGTGAGAGCAAAGAACAAACAGGGGGGATTTAAGTGAGTTAAGAAATGGTTTTCCAGTTCTTACATTAATTTATTCAGGATGTGAAAGTGAAAAAGCATTCAAAACCTTTGCATCTAAATCTTAATCTGGTGAAATTTCTTCTTTCAATTACAGTTCAAAGGCAGTTATTAACTACTCATTGTGTGAGGGACACAGGAAAAAGAGTATACAATCTTTAATGGGAATAAGCTTCCATTTTACTTTGGAGGCAAAAATATGCAGAAACACTTTAAGTACAATCTCCTACGAATAAAAATGAATACAACATTTCCCAACATGAAGTTGTCAGGAAACAACTGATTCCAAGTATTACCTACCCGTCCCAGGTGTCATGTGAGGTCACACTTCCTTTGATGCCCAAATCACATTAGACTGAACTTCCACTATACCTCACCAAAGGATGCACAGGACTCGTCCTCCACGTTTCTAAGGATCCCCAGGGAGTGCTTTCGGGATTCTGTTTTTTGCTGGATTTTACTGTTTTTAAATTAATTCATTTGTTTATTTTGGTCGGGTGCATTTCCCTTTAGCACAATCCACTGGAACAAAATAATATATGACATCAATACATAACCCTAAATCTAGGTTATTCAGGATTCCAAAACACTGCAGAAGGACTTTAGCAGAACAGCAAGTGTTGCTTCCAGGCATCCCAGCAAGGACAGTGCCTCCCCCATAATATGAATTGGTAAATATATGCTTCCATGTCACAACTACAGCCTTCCAGTAACTATTGGACAGGGAGTGTTTAGAAAAGAACAAATATACATCTCCCAAGAAAAAAACTAATATTTATAAAACATCTTTCCAGAAAGAATTATGATCCATAGAGATGCAATTCTACCCACCAGACAAAACAAAACAAAAACAAAAAGCCTATCTTTTACACAATATGTGTAAAGAGTAAGACCTTTCAGTTTTACTTTTGATGGACAAAAATGCCTATCAAATGATTTCCCACAAACCAAATAGCAGTTACCCCAAAGGTTAATTCAGATCTCTCTGGAGAAACTGAAACGAGCCTTAAAATGTGAATTTTCCTTTTTGATTTTGCAGTAATCAAGGTTTAAAAAACATTAGGGTTCAGATTCATCCAGAATATGCCATTCCCCAAGAAAACAAAGGGGTAGACACTCTAGAGGAAGACGGAAAATATTGTATCAGATGAGCAGGGTTAATCCCTTCCCAAGCCATTAACAATCTCCATGGGTCTGTGAATATCGCTCCACTGACCCCCAGTTTCCCCACTTGTACTTTAATAATAATAAATCTTATTTTACAGGGTTTTATAAAAATTAAATGAGAAGAATGCATGTGAAAATGCCTAACATGGTGTTTGGCACTGTATCAGTCTGTTTTCACGCTGTTTATAAAGACATACCCAAGACTGAGCAATTTACAAAAGAAAAAAGTTTAACTGGACTCACAGTTCCACGTGGCTGGGGAGGCCTCACAATCATGGCAGAAGACGATGGAGGAGCAAGTCACATCTTAAGTGGATGGCAGCAGACAAAGAGAGAGCTCATGCAGAGAAACTCCTGTTTTCAAAAACCATCAAATCTTGTGAGACCCATTTACTATCAGAAGAACAGCATCGGAAAGACCAACCTCCATGATTCAATCATCTCCCACCAGGTCCCTCCCACAAATCCTGGGAATCATGGGAGCTACAAGATGAGATTTGGGTGGGGACATAGAGCCAAACTATATCAGGCACATAGCTGATGTTCTCCTTCTTTAATAGGGTAGAATACGGTGTATGTTGCATCATTCAGTACTGAAAGAGCTCAAAATGACATTGTTTAACCCATGGTATTTGCCACCTCCAATCCAAGGAGCCATATTCCAGAGTTACAAGAGAAAGAGAAAACAAGTTGATGCCTGCATTTCTAGGTAGAATCACATGATGACTTCTTTCCTGTTATTATAGCCCTGGCTCCCTGTTAGTCAGGGAAGATGAACCTAGAGGAAGTAGAAGGAAGAGTGGCATGCAGGAAGCTTCCCTAGAAACATTCTCATTAGCCTTCGTTGGGTCGGTGCCTCGATACATCAGCCCATCATCATCATGATCATCAACACCATTATCATCATTATTGTGCTCTGTAGCAGCCACAGACCTGGCAGTTCTCGATGGCCATTTACAGAGTGCCCACATGTGCTGGGCTCTGTGAGAGACTATACAGACACCGGAAAATCAAGTGAAGAGTCATTCTGCTTGCAAATGGGCAGTGAAGAGAGTGCTTCCCATCCCTTCATATTTGCCTTCGATGGCTAAGAATGAGGCACATTGTTGCCTGTGGAGTTAGGAAAACAACTGCATGACCCACTTTCCCATATCTCTTAGCTATTGCAGGTCGTACAATCTCAGGGCTGGAAAAGATCCTAGAAATGATCAGACTCACTTTGCAAAAGGACATGAAAGTCCAGAGAAGCTGTGACTCACCTGAAGTCAGGGTACTCATCAATGAGAACAGGAACAGGAGCGTGGGTTGCCTACTTTCAAGCCCAGCAGACTTTCCAGCATACCACCATGCCTCTCTTCTTGAATAATTTCCCAAAGTTCTAAGAAACATGAGTAAAATATACCTGATGCTAAAACAGTATAAGTATTTCTGGTAGAAGTAGTAAATTGCCTGTTTCTACATTAGAACAATGATTTTATAAAGGTTATTATTACTAAGAAGACAAAGAGAATATTTCTGAAATGTCGACAGTTGGTGTACTTTTCTGGAATTCCAATTTGCTTTCATGGTTAAATTTTGGAGTCTCAAATTTTATTATTAAATTATCATATCTTTAACTATTAAATGGTATCTAATTTCATGATTGAAGACAGTAAAGGTGCTAGGTATAAAAAGGCAGCATAATCTTTCTAATAGTGTCATGGAAGGGCCCTTTTGAAGCCAAAGTCTTCAAATGTAATTCAGCCAGAATGTACTATGGTATCATGTGTGCCTTTTCTTGATTTTTTTTCCCATTAAAGAATGTTGAATTTGAATGTTTTGTTTTAGACACTCCCAATTTTGGTGTGGGGGCATAGGACTTGAACAGACTGGCTCTAATTCTTTATAAGAAAAAGTAATGTATAACCTAGTAGAGAGCATAGGCTTTGGAGTCCAAAGATTTGAGTTCAAATTCCAACTTATTCAGTCTCTCTAGACTTTAGTGTGCCATATGATAAATGGTGATAAGAATTCTTTCTGTGGATACTATCTGGGATTAGTACATGTAAAGTGTCTGGGACACATGGGCTGTCATTAAATGATAGCTAATTTTAAAGCTGCTAAAGGAACATTTTATGTAGACCAAAGGCTTCTGATATATTGTCTCACTTCACCTCACAGTTCCATGGCAAGGAAACTCAGGCTGAGAGAATTTGGGCCATTGGCCCAGAGCATCCCACAGGACCAGGTCATAAAATGGCAGGGACTAAATTAAGATGGGCCTGACTCTCAAATCTTGGGTATTTGTACTACTTTTGGAAACACTGAAATGGCTAAGAGGATGGGAAGAGGAGGTATGGTAGTGAATGTCTGTAGGCCTTTAGCTTTGCAAAGACACAATCCCCTTCCTCCCCCATTCTTTTGTAATTCCAAGATAGAATACTTTGGAAATCTTTGTTCATCCAATGTGCATCCGCTTTTCCATATGACTCTGTATTTCTGAGCAGACTGTAAGTAACTCATTCCAAGCTCAAACCACACACCCTGAGAACAGCACTAAGAAGAATTCAATTGATTGTTGGGGACAGGGGTAGTCTTCCTGCTAACAGCCCCTCTCCCCTACCTTCCTGCCTGCTTGCTGGCTGTTAGCATGTTTGTCTTTTGCAAAGGCATCCAAGTTGACAGGTTGGTGAGGTAATCAATAGGAGAGAGAGCAGATGATTATCACGGCACAGAAGGCAAAGGTTATCACTACATGTTTTAACTTCTGTTAAAATTTTATGGGACCTGTAGAAGGAATGGTGAGTACAAAATAATTTGCTGGAAAATCCAGAACTAATTAATCTATTACCATATTCCATTATAATACATTTAAACAAGGCACCTACTTCCATTTGTAAAAGTCATGCATCCAATTCTAACAAGCTGTTTTCCCCTTTGCAATGTGAAAAAATTTTCTTTCTACTATGCTGAAAATTAAATTGGCCATGTGCACAAAAAACCAGACAATAAAGGCCTATGGCACTAAAATCTCATTAAGATTTTTTTTTGGTGACAGTGCACAAAATATTATAAAATAATGTGAAATCCAAGTATTCTTAAATAATCTAAAACTGAATGAGACGGAATAGACCCTTTCAGTACCAGAATTATACTTCCTTCAGAAATCCTCTGTTATGGTTAAATTTAGGACCAGGTTTGCCGCACATGTTGATCAAGGTAATATAATTTGTGGAGCGTTCATTCAGTCATAAGAAATACAAAGCTATGTTAGCTTTCAGATAATACTAGTAACATTCAGAATATTGTCTTAAACAGTTAAATATCACTACAGAGTCTTCCAAAAAGACTTTTTTTCCCCTTGATTTATGCCACTCAAATGTGAAGAGCCCTAATGAGCCTTAGCCACATTTATTTGGCTAGTTAAAATACTCAGCTTGGTGAATGATTTGGGAGTGGTAACAAGATAAGAAACCAGCATTTTGTTTCATATTAACATTCAAAGGTTTGCCTTAAGGTCATCAATCTGATTTATTAAATTTCTTCATGAGAAAACCCAAGGCAATTCCACCTGCCATGCAGAATTGGCCTTACTCTTAGACAGAGTCAGTTTTTGCTATGAAATGATTTTTAAGTTAAGATGTTAGTTTTGCTAACATGGCAAGTGCTCCTCAGGCCTGTGAGCTTATGGGTTTATAGCTAAGATATCGTCTTGATGAGCATCAGTTGTTTTGGGGGCACGTTGAGGCTTAAGTTTAGAATGCAGAGAAGAAGAAAGTTTCTTTGGAGACTAAAGTAGAGATCTGTTCTGCTCATCCAGAATCAATCCTTCGCCCTCTGATAACAGATCCACTGTCCCCCTTTTGGGGATTTCTCTCCCCTATTGCAAATACTCCTAGTGAAACTGTAAATTGAGATATTCTGCCCTTATCAGGCCAGGAATGGGCAAATAACATTAGCCAACATATAAGCCTCTTTCTGGAATTTGAACATTAAGCCGCATGACAATAGTTTTTTTAAATTATTGCTATTGATTCATCCCAGTGGTGGCATACTGAAAAGACTGTCCCTTAGTTCCTGCCATTTAGATCTCTAGAGCTACTCATGATTCCAAGGTCTATTTTCTCCATTTTTTAAAATTTTATTTTAGGAACTACTCCATACCTTATCCATCAATTAAATTTCTTTCATTTAGAAGTAGTCACAGTTATTTTCTGTTGCTAACAACAAAGAATTGTAACCAGCACAGATATTCCTAAGGAGATGTGCACAATATGGGTCATTGAGAGCCTGAGAAGAAGCTCTACCCAGACAAGGGCAAGAGGTGCACAGTGAGGTGGCTGAAGACAGCAATATACAGCCTTCAGCCCTGCACAGGCTGGTCTACCTTTGATGAAGGTAAAGCCACTCTAATAACATAGACTTCTGCTTTTCACAACGTTCAGTGCCTTCTATAAACTTATCTTTTCTCATTTTTTTAGAAAAGCCATAGACCATTTTCAAAGTCTACAGTGGAAATATTTCCTTTCTCAGAGACCTTGAAAGCCCAAATAAAATGAGTTTGAGTGTTCTGAATCTTCCAGCTATGAGGGTCTAGAGGCAGGAAAAAGAGAAAAGACTTCATCTTCCTCATAACCGTAATCTTCCCAATTCCTAGGTGAATTTGTATCTACAGTAAATCTCAGGAGTTCTCTTAGATGTCCTGTCACCAGGAAAGTGATCCAGTTAAAACCTTGGGATAGTGTGTGTATTAGTCCTTCTCACACTGCTATGAAAAAATACCCAAGACTGGGTAATTTAGAAAGGAAAAAGGTTTAATTGATTCACAGTTCCACAGGGCTAGGGAGGCCTCAGGAAACTTACAATCATGGCAGAAGGGGAAGCAAACACAACCTTCTTCATGGAGCAGCAGGAGAGAAAAGTGCTGAGCAAAAGGAGGAAAAGCCCCTCATAAAACCATCTGATCTCATCAGAACTCACTATCATGAGAACAGCTGCATGGGGTAACTCTCCCCATGATTCAATTACCTCCCACCAGGTCCCTCCCACAACACATGGGGATTATGGGAACTAAAATTCAAGATGAGATTTGGGTTGGAACACAGCCGAATCATATTCCACCCTGGCCCCTCCCAAATCTCATGTCCTCATATTTGAAAACACAATCATACCTTCCTAACAGTCCCTCAAAATCTTAACTGATTCCAGCATTAACCCAAAAGTCCAAGTCCAAAGTCTCATCTGAGACAAGGCAAATTCCTTCTGCCTCTAAGCCTGTAAAATTGAAAGCAAGTTAGTTACTTCCTAGATACAATGGGGATACAGATATTAGGTAAATACACCCATTCCAAATGGGAGACATTGGTCAAAGCAAAGGGGCTACAGGCCCCATCCAAGTCCAAAATCCAGTGGGGCAATCATTAAACTTTAAAGTTACAGAACAATCTCCTTTGACTCCATGTCTCACATCCAGGGCACCCTGATGCAAGAAGTGGGCTCCCACGGCCTTGGGAAGCTCTGGTCCTTTGCCTTTGCAGAGTACAACCCCAATCCCCCCTTCTTTCATGGGCTAGTGTTGAGTGCCAGTGGCTTTTCTAGGCTCATGGTGCAAGCTGTCAGTGGATCTACCATTCTGGAGCCTGGAGGATGATGGCTCTATTCCCACAGCTCCACTCGGCAGTACCCCAGTGGGAACTCTCTGTAGGGGCTCCAACCCCACATTTCTCTTCTGCACTGCCCTAGCAGAGGTTCTTCATGAGGGCTCTGCCCCTGCAGCAAACTTCTGCCTGGACATCCAGGCATTTCCATACATCCTCTGAAAGCTAGGCAGAGTTTGCAAACCTCAATTCCTGCAGGACCAACACCAGATGGAAGCTGCAAAGGCTTGGGGCTTGCACCCTCTGAAGCAATGGCCCGAGCTGTATGTTGGCCCCTTTTAGCCATAGCTGGATCTGAAGCAGCAGGGACACGGGGCACCATGTCCTGTGGCTGCACAGAGCAGAGGGGCATTAGGCCCAGTACACAAAAGCACTTTTTCCTCCTAGGTCTCCATGCCTTTCATGGAAGGGGCTGCTATGAAGGTGTCTGACATGCCCTGGAGACATTTTCCCCATTGTCTTGCTGATTAACATTTAGCCCCTTATTACTGGCACAGACTTCTGCAGCTGGCTTGAATTTCTCTCTGGAAAATGGGCTTTTCTTTTCTATCACACTTCAGGCTGCAATTTTTCTGAACTTTTATTCTCTGCTTCCTCTTTAACACTTTGCCACTTAGAAATTTCTTCTGCCAGATACTCTAAATCATCTCCCTCAAGTTCAAAGCTCGAAAGATCTCTAGGGCAGGGGCAAAATGCCACCAGTCCCTTTGCACAGCAAGAGTGACCTTTACTCCAGTTCCCAACAAGTTTCTCATCTTTATCTGAGACCACCTCAGCCTGGATTTTGTTGTCCATATTTTTATCAGCATTTTGGTCCAAGCTATTCAACAAGTCTCTAGGAAGTTCCAAACTTTCCCGCATCTTCCTCTCTTCTGAGCCCTCCAAGTCTCTAGGAATTCCAAACTTTCCCACATTTTTCTGTCTTCTTCTGACAGAAGTCGCTTCCACATTTTTGTGGACTATGTTACCCATTCCAAAGTCGCTTCCACATTTTTGTGGAATATGTCTTATATATCTTAATAGCAGGGCCCCACTCTCTATGGTACCAATTTACTGTATTAGTCTGTTCTCACACTGCTAATAAAGACATACCTGAGAGTGGGCAATTTACAAAGGAAAGAGATTTAATCGACTCACAGTTCCACAGGGCTGTGAAGGCATCAGGAAACTTACAATCATGGCAGACAGGGAAACAAACATGTCCTTTTTCACATGGTGGTAGGAGAGAAAAGTGCTGAGCAAAAGTGGGGAAGGCCCCTTATAAAACCATCAGATCTTTTGAGAATGAATTAACTATCAGGAGAACAGCAGCATGGGGGTGCCCCCATGATTCAATTATCTCCCACCAGGTTCCTCCTACGACACATAAGGATTATGGGAACTACAATTCAAGATGAGATTTGGGTGGGGACACAACCAAACTATATCAGTGTGGCTCAGTGTTTCCCAGACATTAGACTTCACATGCCAGTAAAGCTTAAAAAAATTAGACTGACTTGCAATTGCTATTTTTTTGTTATACCATGTAAGAATATTAAACTAAAAGAAATCACTAAATACCATTACCACTGATACTTAAAGATAAATTTAAAAATAAAAAGCAAGCAGGATATACATTCACACACACACACACACGCACGCACACACCACACAAAATCAATTAAATGAGCTCTAGGAAAATCCTGATTTATATTGTCCTTATTTCCCTAAGTTCACTGTATAAAAACAAGCCCTGGCTCAAGAAATGGCCAATAGTTGCATGCCTCTGAGCAGCACCCTTGAGGCAGAGGTCTCTCACCTTGAGATTAACCAGATGATATACAAAAGTTTAGCTTTCTTATTTTCAGACTCACCTTTTCTGGAGACTGACCACAACTATCATCACTGATCCAAGGGCTGAGAAAGATTTTGTTTATGTAAACACGTAATCATGCTGGACTGATTAGGGACTGAACTGGCTTGGTGTTCTTAACAGAAACTTCCACACCCAAGGGCAAAACCATGAGCATATTACACAGTGCCCTGGGGTCAAGGCTGGAGAGTCCCTAGGAAACTCTCTTGGCACCCTTTTCCAGCTCCTTCTGGCCTCTGGTCTCTAGTTTCTCTTTCATATCTGACCTTCGCCCCTCTGCTCAGTGTGTTTAAATAGGTGCTTGGTTTTATCCCTAGATAGAGCCCCAAGCCATGGTTCTATCTGCTGTAGATCTTTAGCCAACTCAGCAATACCCTTAACCCTATCCTAAGTTCCAGGAACCTCTGCCCATTTCTGTTATGCCCAGGCCTACATTTTCAGAAGGGATTTTGGACAATCCCTTCTGGCCATGACAGATTGTGAGCTCAATTTGATTGTCTTAGTCCATTTGGGTTGCTATAACAAAATACCATAGACCGAGTAATTTATAAACAACAAAAATTTATTGCTAACAGTTCTGGAGCCTGGGAAGGCCAAGTCACTGGCAGATTCAGTATCTGGTAAGAGCTTTGTAGATGGTGACTTGTTGTTGTGGTCTCACATGGGGGAAGGGCAGGGCAGCTTCTAGAATCTCTTTTACATGGGATTAGTGCTTTCCCCTCATAATCTAGTCAACTCCCAAAGCCTTACCTCTTGATAACTTCACATTGGTGGTTAAGATTTCAACGTATGAATTTAGGGGGAACACACACATTCAGACATAACAATGACCATACTATCACCACGCTCTATTCATGTATTCTAGTTTAAGTCAGCTAATCCTTCATATTAGGTCTCTGAATCCTTTCCTTATGGGAGTCAGGAGGGAAAAAGACGGCTAAGCAAATACTGGAAGCATGTATAGGTGGTCACACAGGTAGGAGAAAAGGTATACACCAGTAGCTTTAAATGCAAGAGTAATGGCAGATGAATGCTTGTTGCAAACTTCTGTAGGTCAATTCAAGGAAGCATGTGCAAGCAGAAGAGAAGAGTCAAGAGTAGCAGAAACTAAAGACCAACCCTCTTATCATTACTTGTTCAGAATACTGGGTTGCCAGTGCCTATGTTAAAGTAGTCAGAATTTAAAAGTCTATATTATCTTAAACATGAGCTATGATTTATATTAGCCATCTTAAATTATTCTGCAGTAATAAATTATCCCCTAATCTTTGTGGCTGACAACAGTAACAGTTTAATTCTTCTCCTATTACATCGTCATTGCATGTTGGCTGCAGCTCTGCTTTACATGTCTTCATTCCAGGACCCAGATTGATACAGCAGCCCCTATCTGGTATATTATTGGTCTCATGGCAGAAAGAACATGGCAGAATCACACAGTGGCTTTTAAAGCTCATGCTGGGAATTGGCATGTGACACTTCCACTCACATTTCATTGGCCAACCACATCACATGGCCAAGCCTAATGTCAATGAGGTAGGGTCAAAGCATGTTTTTAATAATACAATAGACCCCATGAGTACTCTGTTTTATCTTTCTCATTAAATATCTCCTAACAAGTGCCAACAGTCTCTACAAATCCTATTACTCTGAAATTATCAGTAGCACGATATCCAGACCACAGTCTTCATAACTCCTTAAGTCTCTGAATCTCTTCCAAGTATACTTCCAATCCTTCAGTGCTCCTCTGTTCTTCAGGGGAGCCTGCTTACAAAATGGCAGACATGCTCACATGTCTGTCAGTGTTTAGAGTTGATAATGCAAGCACAGCATTTCACCACAGCCCTGGTGGCTGAGTTGCAAAATTATTTATGGCTTTCCCATTTATGGCATGCTGCTCAGTTTCCCATGAGTTGCTAGGAAAAATTCCTGATAGCTACTATGAGCCATTGAAACCTATGAGACTTCATTTATTATGGCATAATATACACATTACCTCACTTGTGTTAGACCATATGGAGAGCTCTCTGTTGAATTTGGCATGGTTACTGGGGTGAAACGGGAACGGATTCTGTTCCTAGTCCTCTTCAGTTATGCTGTATGTTGGATCAGGCAGCCAACTTCAACAGACATCTGGGCATAGCAATCAGTCCTCAGGACAACATCACTGCCTTCACCTATGCCAATGAAGAATAATAAATGTGACATTGAAGAGTGTCTGAGTGGCAGAGAATAGCAAGATCCCAAGAGTGGATCAATAGGGTGCCCTGCTGAAAGCCTTTGTGGGAGTTGAAGAAGCAGGGCACCCCTTTGTCACTCATTCTGGGACAGGATTTGGAAGGAGAGGCAAGAAGCTCAAGAAAACCTGAAAAGCATAGCTAGTTCTAAGCCCAAATGAGCAACTAGCCACAATTCCTTAAATGGAGAAAGGTCCACCCATGGGTAAAGCCGTAGTACACAATCTGCCATGCCAATTTTCCTCTTGCTTAAATAAAGGAACAAATGAACACTTGGTCTCTGTAGGCATTGAGGGAGGGAATGTTAATCCCCATAATGTAGATTTAAGGAGGAAAGTGGCCAATATGTGGATATTTTCATGTATTTTTGGTAAATCTGGGGCTGGTTTATATCATCCACAGTAGGCTTTGTTTGTTTTGTTGTACACATAATTGGAATTCCTTTGGGAGGCCTTTTCTACTTGGATGGTAGGGGGAACACTAACTGTTTTAGTAATTGATCAGACATTTTACTAATTATTACAATGATTTATCTAATGTAAAAGCAACCACATAAAAATTGGTCTGGAAATTAATATGATAACCTGCTAAAACAATCCTAATAGTTTTCTCCTTTTACAATTAAAATTTTAAAAATTGTTCTGCACTTTTCCTGTTTACATTGTCACTCCATCTGTCTATGTCTGTGAATCTCTCTGTCTTTCGCTCTCTCTTTCTCCCTCAAACACACACATTGACCTAAAAGGCAAAGCAATACTCTTCAATAAGTAAGAAGAGTTAGCAAGTACTTTAAGAGACTTAGTGTGTAACCACAATCCTTCCCCATCTTTCTTTTTCCACATGGCATCTCCTATGCTTCTCCTCTTTATTGAAATGGAACATTAATACTTGAAGAGTTCCCACTGCAAGATATTATCACTAATAATTAGCTGTGGGTGAAACAGACCCCTCACTTCCAAAGACAGTTCTAACTTTGCTGATGGTTGGGTATTTGAAATAAAACCAAAAGATTGGTGCCCATCCCCCCAAAAAAGTCTAATTAGTGTTTGTCTATTGGAGAGGAAGCTGAGCATGCTGCTCCACCACTGCCAAATGAAATTAAGGCCCAATTATTGATAAATGAAGAGTGGTTTGTGCTGGAGCCTGGCCTGGAGTCGCGGAAATACATCTGTCATTTGGCCTGCGCAGGAGTCATTCATGTGTGACATAGCATCCTGTGCATTTATCATGCATCTGTAGATTTTTGTTTTAATTCAGTTAGCTGTCTAACTAGATTCGGTGCTGGATGCCTCGAATGGAGTCAGGATTTGGACTGACAGATGCAATTCTAGTCTGAAATGGTGTGTGACAGGACTAGCTATCCTGCATATTAATTATTATTGAAACCATTATAGGCAGCGCTTTTGCACAAATGGTCCATTCGGTTATCTGTTTTGTGGCTTCTATAGTTAACAATTGCCCAGTTGCTCCAGGGCAGGTAGGAGACATGCTGGATCAATGAACCATTGTTGTTAAGTGCACTTACTATTACCATGAAAATTAGAATGGAGGTGTTTGAAAGGCAGGACTGAAAATGCCCCTGTCTTACCATTATGCAAATTACAAATTCTATAAATGAGATAAGTGGGGAGAGAAACACTTTTCATAAATCTTAACTAGGTAAAAGAGTTTATTAAGTCCATTGTCAAAAACAAATTGAAAACAAACATTTGTTAAATTGATAAAAAAAGAAAAAAGAAAAAAAGGGAAAGCAAGAAAAGAAACATCTGCCGGGCTATTCCCAACCCAGCCCCTCTACACAATGCTTAGTTTGGTAGCATGCTAAGGTTTAATTTAAAGTTCTTGTCATTTTATCATTCAGTTGCATAAAATGTTGGAAATAACCATTACCTTCAAAAAGAAGCCAGTAATGCAATTCTTATCCAAAGTTCTGAGAAAATATTGTCTGAGGAGGACTTTAATGAGACCAGTTCCAAGGAAGGACAACCATCCTGTCTCAACCTCCGTGGTTTTCCTTTGTTTTTTACATATTTTACATATATCCTAGTTATTCCCCCAACTCTTTCTTATTTCAGTCATCCAGTGAACTTTGATAAGCCCTGCAAAAAACATTCCCATCACAGAGGATTGATTGAGGTAAATGTTGCCGAAACATACAGTGTTCCTTGCCATTTGCTTATCAACCTCATGTATATGAATTATGTGATCGCAAACTGTGAGTTCTGTTTCTGGCACAGCACAAATTACACACTTTCACTCCTTAAAGAACTTATAAAGTTGCTGAGGATTTTGATAGAGCAAAATACAAAATGGTAGCATAATGAAATGTACTATTTTGCATTAAAGTGAAAATTCATGGCGGAGTTAAACTAAGAATGATGAATTTGCATCTTTTAAAAAAATTCATATTTGTTAAGGGACATTTCATTTTGGTATTTCAGGTCCAAAGAAGCTTCTACTTTCTTAAATAATTAAAAATTTGCATCTTAGAATAAATGCTTTTTCATCTGATGTTTAAAAATGAGGTGCTTAAAAAGAACCTGGCTTCAATTTAAAAGTTCAATGGCTTGATTATGATATTGGGTTACAAGATTTTTGCTGTTAAAGATCATCTTGAATAAAAGAGCAAATTAGAAAGCAATGATATATCTTGGTATAAATAGATCTTAAAATATTAATAGTCATAATATTCAGGAAATATAAGTAAATTTTGACTACAGTTTGGAAGCTATTATCATTTTTGTGTGATTAGCTACTGCAACTTATAATGTTTGCTTCACTGCTTTATTTCTTTCAATAGCTTTTTTTTTTAATGAGACTCCAAAAACTTAATTATGGCTTATGCAAATATCATTTGAGGGAAAAGAGGGTAATATTAAATCTTTAAAAGCATTGTTAGGTTAAATGCTAGGAAATTCGTTGTAGGTATTAAATGGCATTCAGAGGAAAAATTGAATGGAGGTGAGGGGGGCTTCTGGATAGCTTCCTCATCCTTCCTTAAAATCACCTATGTGGATCAGTTCTTTCCAACTTTTGGTTTTTTTGTTTTTTTTTTTTTTTTTTGAGATGGAGTCTCGCTCTGTCACCGAGGCTGGAGTGCAGTGGTGCGATATCAGCTCATTGCAAGCTCCGCCTCCCGTGTTCACGCCATTCTCCTGCCTCAGCCTCCCGAGTAGCTGGGACTATAGGCGCCCGCCACCGAGCCCGGCTAATTTATTTTTTTGTATTTTTAGTAGAGACGGGGTTTCACCGTGGTCTCGATCTCTTGACCTCGTGATCCGCCCGCCTCAGCCTCCCAAAGTGCTGAGATTACAGGCGTGAGCCACCGCGCCCGGTCAGTTCTTTCCAACTTTTTAATCAAAGATTAATATTTTCCAAACCTGGAGGGAAAAAAAGAGTTAAAAGAGAGTTTTTGCCTGTGACTTATGTGCAGATCAGAAGTCAAATTAAGCCCATTCTTTGCCAAAACTGCTGTAAATGAATACTTGAAGTATGTGGCTACTCTTTTAACAGGCATAATGCAAAACTTCTTTCTATTCTTTTATTGAATCATCTACTTTTTTTCTATATTGACTGGATCTCCAATAGTGTGTAAAACCTACAGAAAAATACACAGGTGAATTGGAGTAACCATCAGGTTTAACTAAGATGCTAAAATTAAAATGTTTTTCTGGGAAGATATGAAGTTAAAAATCCACTACGTATTTTTAAAGTACCCATAGCCTACTGAGCACTGCACTTGAAGAATGCTTAATATTATGAAGTTGCCAAATGATACAAATAAAAATAATGTTTGAGAAGGATGGGAATAAAATGGCAGGAAGAAGGGGATGACAGAGTCAGGAAGGAAGCAGACAGAAAAGGACACATTGGATTATATGCCTCTAGAGCAGTGATTCCCCTGCTGTCTGACTTTGGACCACTACTAGCCTATGAGCATTCACTGGCCTGCTGCTAAAAGAAATAAAAGTTTGGAGAAGGAAAAACTTTTTCTCTACTTTCTTAAGTTCAGTATCTGGAGGCCTGTGAATTAAACTTACAAAAGACAAATTAATAGGAGAAAAAGAACACAATTTGTATTAATATTTACAGGCATGAGAGTTCACATACAAAAAAATAAAATGCAAAGAAGTGATTAGACTCGGGAGCTTATATACCATTTTAACAAAGGAAAGGAGTGTGAGCCTCAAGTGACATTAAGTTGTGGAGAAGTGACTAGGAAACATGGGGAGGAACTAATGGAAGATAAGATTTTAGTAAGATCTGTTTGTGTAAACTCACCTTAATGTTAACTCTGGTCTTTCATGTTAAGAGCTGCTATTCTTTCTATTGGGTAAGAGAGAACCTTCTTCAAAGGGAAATTTATGTACAGCTTTTAGACAGAAAAGGAGAGGACAGTAAGCTCTTCCTGCACTTCTTGATTCTTAATTGGCTTCAGCTCACAATAATCCTTATGCGAAAGTGGCATATTTGAGGGTGAGATATTCTGATCTCCTTCAAAATGTAATATTCTGTTTTAAAAAATGATGATAAATACTTTCAGTTAAGTTAGCTGTCTTTTAGTCTCAGAGTTTGTTTTCTACATTTTCAGCTTTTAAAAAACCTTTCTTTCATGGAAACGTGTCTGTAATCAGTGGTATTCTTTTTCTCTAATGTTTTTACTAGGCAAGGTAAAACCCTGGTGACTTTAATACATTCCTTTGATTTATTTTATTTTATTTTATTTTTTATTTCAATAGTCCATGATTTCTCAAACAGTTGGTGCAATGGTTTAAATGTTTGTCCTCTCTCTAACACACATTAAAATTTAATTGCCATTGTCACAGTGTTAAGAGAAAGGACCTTTAAGAAGTGATTAGGCCATGGGGGTTCTTCTCTCATGAATAGATCAATGCTATTATCCTGGAAGTGGGTTTGTTATTGCAGGAGTAGGTTCCTAACAAAAGGATGAGTTCAGCCCCTTTTGCCTCCTTCTCTCCCTCACTCTCTTTTTGCCCTTCTTTCATGGGATGATGCAGCAAGAAGGCCCTTGCCAGATGCCAGCACCTTGATATTGAACTTCTCATCCTCCAGAACAGTGAGTCAATAAATGCCTGTTCATTATGAATTACTCAGCCTGTGGTATTCTGTTATAACAGCACAAAATGGATGGAGACACTTGGAAACAGTGTTCTAAGGCAGTGTCTCCAGAGGAAATATTAATAATAGCCATCTTTATTGAGTCCTTGCTATGCTTCAGACAATATGCAGAGAGTTCCATGTATTCTCTTTAACATTAATACTGATCCTAACAGATAGACAGTGTTGTCCTGATTTAATAAATGAAGAAAGCACGGCTGACAGAAGTTAAGTTGCTTGCCCATGGTGACATAACCATAGGATGACCTTATCATCTACCATTTAAACTGTACACCTTTTAAAGTGAAAGAGGGCAATATTAACAATTACACCAGGATAACAGATATAGCAAGGTCTTTCCAGGACAACATAGCACATACGGTCATCCTACAGAGCTACCGTATAAGCCAGAATTTAAATCAGATTGCATCTAAAGCCCATAGTGCTCTTCCCATGTTTTAATCTGCCTCTGGAAGTTTCTGTATTTAAATAAAAAAATAAAGAGACCTATTTTGAAGAAACTGAATTCATAGAACTTTATGATACCAAGATACACAAAATAATAATTCAGTCAACAATCCAAGATGATTTGTACCACAGAACGTCTACCACCAATGGTGGTTTTACGGGTGGTGTAAGAATGAAAAGGAGATAATGTGTGTGGGACACGGGCTTGTATCAGAACTATGTGTTAATGTCTGCTCTTAAGAGAGGAATTCATTTTCCATATGCAGAAGTTAAATGAATGTAATGGTTTTGTGAGATTCTGACTTCATCTAAGGGTGCAGCCAGGACAAAGATAGGGATAGATTCCCTGATGGTGAGTTACAGCAGCCAGCAACGCAACCCCAGAAATGGGTCTGGGACTAAAAGAGTCTAGCACTATCAAAAAGAAATAGGAAGTTTGGCAATTATTTGCCTTGAATAGGAGCCCTAATATATACTGTAGTTCATACTGTGTTCTTAACTTTCCCTCTGTTATCTGTGAAAAATGCAGGCAAAAACTGTGTGTCCCAAATAGATCAAGATGATTGTTGGGAACAGAGCTTAATTCCACTAAATCAAAATGATGCCTCATCATTTCCATCTCCCCAGTGTTGTAATGAATGAGTGCCATTAAACTTCGAGGTCTACTCCCAATTCTCCCACCTGCACTGTGACCTATAACTTTTTAATTTTGAGAGAAAGTCTCTTCCCTTGCCAGAAAGTGCTTTCTGTTTGTGAAAGAGTATGTAAAACAGCACCAGGTGAAGAACGACTTTTTCACCCAGTCTTGAAACCATCACAAAGAGACAAATTTTGCTGCTTTTGCTTGGTGTGTGAATTTTTTTTTCCACACAGCTCTATTCATTGCCTAAAACAATGGGGCCAGTGTTGGCCAGCAAAGAATAGTGCTATTCATGCACCCTGTACCCTGCACAGTGCCTACACTTGTTAGTCTTGGCTGCCCTGTGCGGCTGGCTGCTGGCAAGAAAGTCGGGTCTATGTTGTTGGATGGCGTAGCAGATCAGAGAACGAACACTGGCAGCCAGATTCCCAGATAACCTCAGCTCCTCTAGAAGACTCTTGTTGACATAAGCCTGTGCTTTGAGGGGTGTCTTGGAATTCCAAGAACTTGGGCCAGGTGTGAGGCCAGGTGGTTGTGGTCCCATTCCAGCCATTCCCATCCTCCTGCTACAACCAAAGCAATTTCGTTAGGGGTCAAATGCCTGGTTTACGAATCAGACACCTGACTTGAATTCTGTCTCCAGGGCTGACTGGCAATAGGACCATAAGCAAGTCTCTTAACTTCTCTGAATCTCTATTCCATCATCTACAGAGAGGGCATATCAATGCCACTTACCTCATGGGGTACCATGAAATTCAATGACATAGTATTATGCTATGATTAACATGCAATAAATGTTAGCTATTATTGTCATTAATAAGAGACTGATGTAGTGAATACTGTCACTAATGAAAGATTGGTTTAGGGCATCCTCTGTCTTGGTGGAAAATTAACCACTGTGAAATCATGGGCAACATCACTGAAGTGATGAGTGAATGGAGGGAGGGGAGAAAGAAGACAAGCCTCAGAACCAGGCTGCACTTGTAGTGCCAAAGTAAAATGTTTGACACAGAGAAGAAAGTGTACACTGGCAGAGGCCACTCTGTTTGTCTCAAGGATTGAACAGAAGACTAATTTGCTTTCATGTAGCTTATTCCAGAAGGACAGTTCCATAAATGTATGCTAGAGATGGTCTCATCAGCCTCTTCTCTATCTTTCCAACCTAGAGTGAGTGCAGCAGAAAACCTGGACCCTATCCTTTATGTGTGTGTGTGTGTGTGTGTGTTTTAAGTGAGAAAGTCTCATAGCTCCTGTTTGATTTCTGTGGGGAAGCACACTGCCAAATTCAGGCAACCTGTGGAAAACTTGCAGAGGCTATGGTAGATTCTGGGATCGTCAAGGGCAGGATGCCTGCCTACCCTTCTCTAGAATCACCCCAATGCAGAGCCTGGCAGACTGCTGGAATTGAAATGTGTTATCAAGATTAGTGCTGCAAAGGAAATGCAATTCCAAATCAAATAAAGTCTAAGAGGGATGTAGGGCTGGAAAGAGACCATCTTTCAAGTTCTTTCCAACCCAAGATGTTGTGATTTTTGAAGCTTTCCTTGCAATAGATGTTGTTTAACTACCTTGTGTCTCCTGTGAAGTTGCCACCATGAAAGCTGGACATGTTTGGCACCCATTTCCCTTGGCACAGTTTATATACTTGTTATAGTATCAGTGCTCTAGATTCTGTTAATGCATGATAGGAAGCATAAAGATACTAATCACAAGGGCAATTTTCCAGGTTGTATGTACTATAGAGAAAAGATCATATATACTTGGTAATTATCTTTTCTCCATAGCATGTATAACCTGGCAAATATATACTTGGTAATCTAAAATATATACTTGTTAATTTTAGACATTTTAACCATTACTTCCATGAACAGCAGACTTCACTTGTTATAATCACATAATTAGAAGACATTATTGCAGTTCATAAATGAAATTAATTATAATTTTAATTAAATTTTCAAAAGACAATCTAATAAAAGTAGGATTGATTAGAAAATTATCAATGAATTTAAAGATTCATTTAAGACATTTGTCTCTGTCACTTTTAAATTTCATTGAAATCTGTTAAAAGCGATGGTAGGTATGCCCACAGTAACATTTCAATAGTCACCATATTGTTTCAAGGGGTAAACAATACCTAAGATGTGTCTTGGTATCTTTCACTGAGTAGTGAATTTCATCAGTCAACTCCTTTGAACATTGCCTTGAAATAAATTGACAGAAAAATATGACCTGTCCATTGTTCATTTTGAAATCAAAGTCTTGTCTATTTGGCCAATTACATTTTTCTTGAAAATGGATTTGGATTTCAGATCAAATGTATGGCTGAGGTAAATTTATTGATGGCCTATTTGAGGGTCAGTCATGAAACTGATATAGAGCAATTCTAAATCCTAGCAGAAGCTGAAAAATGTGTGCAACATTTGTGTCTAAAATAAAAGCTTTGGGGCAGGAAGAAGACCTAGTACACATGCTGGATCTGTTGCTTACAAAATGTGGTTAATATTTACATTAGACCCACTTTAGCGGTAGCAGCAAAACTTGCATAGTTTTCATAGTGTTTGATAATTTTCATTTCCCAAATGGAAATAACATCATCAAGAAGGAGGGCCTGTAAATCATGCATTCATTCATTCACTCATGCATTTATTCCACGAATACAAAGCGAGACCCTCTATGCAGGATTTGGTTATAAAAGTTATGAAATAGAGTGATAAGATATAAAACTAAGATGACACTAAAATGTTGGACCAAATAGCATGTAAGAAGGAGGGGATGGTCAGAGTTAAAGCGCTCTAAGGTACTTGCCATATTAGAGCAGAATAAAAAGATCGGTTAAACTTAGACCTTGTTAGGTCAGGAGACATGTTAAAAAATTAGAAATAATAACTAAAATAATGGAAATAGAATGTATATCTTCAAAACCAGTAGAGGAAAACATGATAATAAAGAAAACTCAGTCACTTCAAAATAAGTTAGAAAAGAAAAAAGGAATAATATGATAAGAATGCAAAAAATAAAGTAGAAAAATATGAAATACATGTGCAATTATAGTAAATCTAAACTGAGCAGTGGCAGAAAAATATACTTAATCTGAAAAATTAGGGGATAGCTACATTAGATAGTCAGCTAACGCAGTAGATTAGAAGGCCCCTGACAAGTGTAAAATTTATCATTATATATTTTTATGTGTCTATATGAACATTTATATTAATATCTAATATTTGTTTATATATTTTATGCAAATTAAGCAGGCACTAGATGTTACCATTTCTCAGTGTGGGAAATCAATGTGTCCTAAGGATATGGGTCTGCGGAAGGATTAGCCCAGCAGTAAGTTGGCTCAACCACCGGAAGAGGGTCCTTCAATGTAGAAATCAATGTAAAAACAGTTTGAGATGTTGACTAGGAGTACAACTTATTAGAACTGCACATTTTAAAGAAACAGAAGAATAGGGAGATGAGTCGAGGTCAAAGCAGTAAAACAAATAAACAAACAGACAAATAAATTAAGAAGTGCCTATAAAAGAGAGAGGAGTTTCACCTTCAGAAGAGCTCTGGGTAGAAAAATGCATCAACAGTGCCCTATATCTCTTTTTCCAATCCAGAGACATTTTGGAAATACTTTGAAATCTGTTTCCCCAGGTTTGTTTTTCCTCTCTGTCATACCTCAAGAGGAACACAAAGAATGATGGCCTGTCACTCTGATGCCTCTCTCTACTCAAATGGCAGAAACCAACCAGGTGAGTTGTCATAACTTAGATGAGGCTGGGATAAAAATACACCTTGGAGAGCTAGCTTACTGATGACAGACTGAGAGTTGCTCTTTTTGATTTGAGTGAATTGGAGCTTAAATTCTGTGCCAGCCCATACGAGTGTCTCAAGATGCTTGGGTTAGAAAAGAGATTATATCAGGATTATAAGGTCTTTTGCCTGTCTTCCCTCAGAATTGTCTTTGATTGATAGATGAGTGACCCTGTCCAGCATACTGATTTAAAACTGTAAGTGAAAAAAACAAAACAAAACAAACAACCAAACAAAAAAAGTTGAATCTTTCATTCAGTATTCACTTTGGATTTACCTTTAAAAGCAGCTCAACCATTGCAGAGTTAAACATCCTAGTTAATTACATCGTCTGAGAATGCAGCTATTTCATGCATTAATTTAATCTTTTTGTTTTTCATTAAAAGTCAAAAACCCTTCCTTGGTTTCAAAACATAACAATTTTAAAATCCTTAATCCTAAACCTCAGATCTTGATCTTCAATTGGAGTAACTTATACAAACTACTTTGTAGGGTAGGTCTCTCAGCCTAGCCTCTCCCAACCTGCTCAAAGAGGCCCTCCAGCAGGCAATTGGGGTATACTACAGAGCCAACCAACAGAAACGCAAAGCTGTCTCCACCGTGCTACAAATGATATCACAATGAAGCATGCATCTGCTTTGCTGAGGATACCTGTGATTGTTAATAAAGTAAGTGGTAGGAGTGGGGCAGTTTTTCTCTACCTTTTATGGTATCTTTCAGTAATAATGACATTGAGCTCCTCACAGGTCATGTCTGTTCACGGCTGATGTTTGTTATTCTGTTCTGATTGGATGATAACCTTGTCTGTTTATAAAAGTTTTGAAAATCATCCTAGTCTGAGAAATATTGATGTAATACTATTGTTTTGTTTGTTTTCGATTTTTAGCAAAGCAACTATTTGAGTTTTATTTATAGCTTTATTTATTTATAGCTTCCCCTCACCCCAAGACCAAGGAGTGACTCCACGGGATTGATTATAAAGTAGATTTGAGTGATTTAAAATCATTTCCTCCTGGCCGGGCGCGGTGGCTCACGCTTGTAATCCCAGCACTTTGGGAGGCCGAGGCGGGCAGATCACGAGGTCAGGAGATCGAGACCACAGTGAAACCCCGTCTCTACTAAAAAATACAAAAAATTAGCTGGGCGTGGTGGCGGGCGCCTGTAGTCCCAGCTACTCGGAGAGGCTGAGGCAGGAGAATGGCGTGAACCCGGGAGGCGGAGCTTGCAGTGAGCCGAGATTGCGCCACTGCACTCCAGCCTGGGCGACAGAGCAAGACTCCGTCTCCAAAAAAAAAAAAAAAATCATTTCCTCCTGAAGTCATGAAACCTTTTACTTTGTTTTAATGGTGTTCAATGCATTGTTCAGATCACATTCTTACCTTAGAATGAACAATTTCCCTGGATACTTTATATTTCCCATAAGGGTGACTTTACTCAACATTTTGCCACATATACATAGTCATGTCTGCATCTCAGCTTTGGCTCAAGCAAAGACTTTGAAACACTAATGAAAAATATTAATAAGTGCCTATTGTATGCTGAGCACTTGCTATTTCATGTAATTCTTACAAGACATCTTTTACAGGAGAATATCACACAGTGCTCAGATTCAAACTGAAGTCGAAGGCATCCAAAAGCCCGAGCACTATCTTCATACTCTCTAGACAGATTCTCTCCTTCTTCTTGGATGAGGCTGTCAAAGGACTGGGGAGTAGGGGGATATTCAGACCACATCTTTCACATTCACTAGAATATCTTCACGTTTTGGAGTGTTAAGATGGATAGCATCACTTCTAGCCATGGAACTCTTCCAGAAGTTTGAGAACCTGTGAGATTCTTGAGCGACTTGGGACACTCAGAAGGGCCAGGATGAGGTTCAGGGTTGAGCCACTGAGAGCTGGCTGTTCTGAGCTTGATTTTAAGGGAAAGAAGGAGTTGAATTCAAGGTTGCCAAGACCTGGTTTCTTCTGTATTCTATCTGCTTTCAACTTGTCCATCTTTATTTATGTAGTGACTAGAGTTATCCTTTTTAGAAACAAACATAATCATACTATTTTCACACTTAATGACTTCTTTTTGAACTCCTTACTCTGATCTTGAATGTTCAGCTGAACTGGCTTCTTTAGCTTTAGCCCCAGTCATTCTTCTTCCCCTCCAACCTCCAACATGCCTTCAGAACTCTGAACATATCTAGAACTTCCATGCCTTGGGGTCACTGCATGTGACATGTCTTCTGCACACCATTTTCCCCCACTATTCTGTCTCACTATATTATCCTGGACATTTTTTACACCATGTTTCTACAATGTATAATTGCTTGCTTATTTATTTTCCATTTCCTCCATCAACTGCAAGCTACATAGGACACAGACCATTACTCCTTAATCCATCATGCTTACCCAGAGGCTGCACTGTGCTCGGCACATTGTGAACACTCAGTAAAAACTTGTTGATTGTGTAAGCTAATGAGCTATGCTTAAGAACACTGGTGTCCACAGTTGGACCAAGGTGCAAGGGTCAAATAGAATTGAGCTTTCCAAGTTTTCACAAACATGCCAATATTAATAATTAAACTGATTTCCATTCTGAGTTTTATCTAATTTTTCATAAACCACTGCTCCCTGTTAATGCCTATCTATTCTGGAATTTATTGCCAGATGATATGTTATTTAATATGAAGTTGATATTTGTTTATCATAGGTATAATAAATGAATCAATATTTAAAAAAAATCATAGTGTTCCATAAAGACATGGCGACTTCTTTCTGTCCCTCCACCTGAAGAATTTTGAGAACTGCTGGCCTGTGTCACTCATCTGTTACTCCATCACTTCATGCTTTACAATAGCTTAAGTGTTTATTCTTATTTTGTTTAAATTTTGTCTAATGGCCTTAAGCACACAACTTGATAGTAAGCATCTTGAAGTGAAAAGTCACAGCTAGCTTTTCTTCCGTCCTCTGAATCCTCCACAGTACCATCCCAGTATCTTGTCACGGAAGACGTTTCATGAATGGGCATTGATTGATTACTTCTCCTTTTCATAATCAGAACATTGTGGCTTGCCTGGGAAGCACAGTGGAACACCGCCCTCTGTCATTTATTTTTTGTGAGGCAAAATTTATATGACATAAAATTAAAGATTTTAAAGATAGCAATGCAATGACTTTCAGCACATTCACAATGTTGTGTGATCATTACCTGCTTTCCCTTCCAAAACATTTCCATTATCCCAAAAGGAAACGCCTTGCCAATTACCCAGTCACTCCCTTCAGTTCTTGTCAACCACTAGTCTGCTTTCTGTCTCTATGGATTGCCCTATTCTGGATACTTCAGGTAAATGGGGTCATACAGTATGTGACCTTTTGAGTCTGACTTCCTTCACTTAGCATAATGTCTTCAAGGTTTGTCCGCATTGTAGCAGGTGCCAATACTTCATTCATTGCTATGGCTGAATAATATTTCATTGTATGAATATACCGCATTTTGTTTATCCACTCATCTTGATGAACATTGGAGTTGCATCCAGCTTTTGTCTATTTTGCACTTTGTCTTCATCCACCCTACTCTTTTCCATTTGTACTGGAGTTACCTCAGGGAGCAAAACCCTGCAGAAGTCTGGGAGCTATGAATGCTGTCTGCGAACAGACTTCAAATGCTTCCTGAAATTGTAGTGCTTTTTAATTATCAAAAACATAGTGCTTATCAATTTTAGTACTTATTCAGGCTGATACCCTTCTGGAAAAGCCAACCTAAGAAATGAGTTCATTAATGACTTCCACATATACTTTACTTCATCTGTTTCTATGCTACCCCTAAAATAGCCCTAAGAGATGAAGTAAGTGTTACTATTGCATAGGTAACAATTCCCTAGAGTAAGGCCAGGCCTAAGGACAGTTAGTTAAACTTGGCCTCATGGGGACAGGCTACACTCTCACATATATAGACTTATATTCTGGAAATGTTCAAACATGCATACAAATATAAAGGCTAGTTCAATAGACTCCCACACATCTGTCACCTAGTTTCAATAATCCGCATCTGCTGTTCTTATTTTATCGATGCCTTATCATCACATTTTAAAAAATTGTATTTGTTGTTCTTATTTATTTATTTATTTGTTGCTGGGATATTTTAAAGTTAATTCTAGACATACTATCATTTCACTCATATGTATTTCAGTCTAAATATCATATGTATTTCAGTCTAAATATCTAGTTTTATTTTTTGAACATAACCACAAAATCATTATCAAGGCCTTCAAACCTCGACAATTCCCCAGTATCATCAATTTGTGTTCAATTTTTCATGATTGTCCCAATGACATCCTTTTTTAATTGTTGGTTTGTGCAGTTCAGAATCCAGACAAGATTCTAGGAATATTGCCTATGGTTAACATGTTCTTATATTTCTTTTAATTTGCAACTGTTTCCTCTGGTACATTTATTGAAGAAATTGAGAAATGGGCCTATTGTCTTGTAGAATGATTGGATTTGCCTGATTACATCTTTTTAGTGTCATTTAATATGTTTCTCTATCCCTACAAAAATCAGTAGTTAGAACTAGAGGCCTGATTAGATTAAAGTTGATTTGGTGGTGTGGGGTAGAGGGATTTCATAGGTGGTATTGCCTCATATTCTAGTCATCTCATATAAAGGCATATCAGGGATCATGTATTTATCCCATTTTCCTTAATATTAAGATTACTCCATGATTTAGTGTTGTGGGTAGGTTGAAAAATGGTCCCCCAAACCAAAAGATATCCACATTTTAATCCCTAAAACCTACAAATATTAACTTATATGGAGAAAAGGAGGCTGAGTCTTTGTAGTTGCGACTAAATTAAGGGTTTTGAGATGCAGAGATTATCCTGCATTATCTGGATACCAGATCTGGGACTCAGAGGTCATCACCTGTGTCCTTTGTGAAAGGAAAATATCTTGGGCCCCTGCAAGCTGGGAACCGCGCAGGGCAAATCTGCCTCCCATTCTACTCAAAGTCATCCCTCTGCTTACAGAGATAGATGCATATTCTGATTGCCTCTTTTGGAAAGACATAAGAAACTTAAAAGAATGCAACCATCTGTCTCTCACCTACCTGTGACCTGAAAGTCCCCAGTGGGGGGGACTTGCTTTGAGTTGACTCCACATTTCTGGATGGAACTACTGTACTTCTTACATATGTTGATTGATGTCTCATGTCTCCCTAAAATCTATAAAAGCAAGCTGTGCCCCGACCACCTTGGGCACCTGTCATCAGGACTTCCTGAGGTTGCGTCATGGGTGTGTCCTCAACTTGGCAAAATAAACTTTCTAAATTAACTGAGACTTGTCTCAGATTTTCTGGTTTCACAACTTGTAAGTGGGAGGCAGAGGGAGATTACAAAGACACACAGAAGAGAAGACAGTGTGACCACTGAGGCAGAGATTACAGTGATGCAGCCACAAACGGAGGGAAGCCTGCAGCCAGCAGCAAATGAAAGAGTGGAGGGAACACCCAGAGGGAATGCAGCCCTGTCAGCACCTTGATGAAGCTGAGTGAAACTGATCTTGGATGTCTGGCCTCCAGAGCTGTGAGAAAATAAACTGCTGTTCAAAGCCGCCATGTCTGTGGTAATTTGTTATAGACGCTGTAGGAAACTAGAGTTGACCCTTGAACAATGCAGGAGTTGGGGCGCTAACCCCTCTGCACTTGAAAATCCAAGTCTACAACTTTTAACTCTCTAAATACTTAATTACTAAGAGCCCACTGTTGAAATTATTAAGAACCCATATTAAGAACCCAAATATATAAATAGCCCATTTACACATATTTTGTATGTTACATGTATTATATACTCTATTCTTATAGTAAAGACAATTTTATTATGAAAATGATAAGAAAGTGAAAATATATTTACTGTTCATTAAGTGGAAATGGATCATCATGAAGGTCTTCATCCTCGATGTCTTCATGTGGAGTAGGCGATGAGGAGGAGAGGGAAGAGGAGGGATTGGTTTTCCTGTCAGAGTTGGCAGAGGCAGAAGAAAATCTTAGTATAAATGAACCTGCACAGTTCAAATCTGTGTTATTCAAGAGTCACTTTAATACAAGTATGAGCTAACTGCCTGATTCATCCATTAAAATGTCCCCATCAAGTTTTTCAATACAATAGTACTCCCCAACCCCGCCCCGCAACTTATTCTCTGGGGATATGTTCCAAGACCCACAGTGGGTGCCTGAAGCCATAGATAGTACTGAACCCTATATATACTATGTCTTTTCCTGTGAATACATACCTTTGATGAAGTTTAATTAATAAATTAGACACAGTAAGATATTAACAACAATAGGACAATTATAATAATATACTTGTAATTAAAGTTACATGAATGTGAGCGGGGCACGGTGGCTTACACCTGTAATCCCAGTACTTTGGGATGCCAAGACGGTCAGATTGCTTGAGCCCAGGAGTTTGAGACCAGCCTGGGCAACATGGCGAAACCCTGTCTCTACAAAAAAAATACAAAAATTAGCCAGGTGTGGTGGCACGCACCTGCAGTCCCAGCTACTTGGGAGATTAAGGTAGGAGGATCAAATGAGGCTGGGAAGTCAAGGCTGCATTGAGCTATGATTGGGCCACTGCACTCCAGCCAGGGCAACAGAGTAAGACCCTGTTTCAAAAAAAAAAAAAAAAAAAGTTATGTGAATGTGGTCTCTCTCTCAAAATATCTTATTGTACTGTGTGCATGGGTAACTGAAATTCACAAAGCGAAACTGCAGGTAAGGGGGGACTACTGTAATAATTTTAGCTGCCATTGATTACTGTTGTCTAGGTTCATTATTTCATTAGCGAGTGGAAAATAGTGATTTTCTAATTCTATAATTTTTCCTGCATTTATTATGCATGATTCTTCTATATAAAGAACAACTGTATTCCTCATCAACTAGCTGATTAGCCTGAGTTCTAGTCCAAGTAGGGAAAGACAAGAGGAATGCTTGAGATTTTTCCCTTAATTGATACACTTTGAGAATAATGAGTTGGTTCCCTAGCAACCTCCAAGGTGATCAATGAGATTTTTTGTTTGTTTATTTTTGAAGTATCATTATGAACTCATCAATTTTCATATATATATTTGATAAGTTTCAATTCATTATAGTCATTATCATTTTGGATGCTTAAACTGTCCCATCTGTAATCTCACGGGAGACCCTCCAGGCTTGATCTGCTTTAGAAAAATCGGATAATGGCCGGGCGTGGTGGCTCACGCCTGTAATCCCAGCACTTTGGGAGGCCAAGGCGGGCAGATCACGAGGTCAGGAGATCGAGACCATCCTGGCTAACATGGTGAAACCCCGTGTCTACTAAAAAAAAAAAAAAAAATCCAAAAAATTAGCCGGGCGTGGTGGCAGGCACCTGTAGTCCCAGCTACTTGGGAGGCTGACGCAAGAGAATGGCGTGAACCTGGGAGGTGGAGCTTGCAGTGAGCCAAGATCGTGCCACGGCACTCCAGCTTGGGCAACAGAGCGAGACTCTGTCTCAAGAAAAAAAAAAAGAAAAGTCGAATAACCCTGGCAACTGAGTAAAGATGGGGCACTGTGGATTTGAAGGGTAACAATCGATGATGGAATGCTGATCTTCTTCCTGGTCTCCTTTGTGTGAGTGTCATACACACTGTAAAAAGCCATGAAGTATGAAGATACTTAGTAAGTCTAACATCTTCCCATTTCTTAATATAGTAACTCTCAACCCTAACTTCACAGTAGAATCCTCTGGGGAACTTCTAAAAAATGCTTCTGTCGGGAATCTACCCCATGAGGTTGAGATTCACTCCTCTAGGTTAGGGCATTGATATGCTTCAAAAACTGCCCAGGTGATTCTAGTGTGTAGCCAGGACTGAGAACCACTGTCTAATGCATCTATCATACCTCTGAGATGTTTACTTTTTAAAAAAAAACAAGCCCTGGTCTTTTGCCTTCTGCAGGTAAGAGCCTAACATTGATCACACATGGCGCAGGATTAAAAGGGTGCCTCATCATATGTTTTCTTGCCCCCAGATTCAACGAGGATTCTGCCATTAACCACATTACCAGAACTGAATTAAAAAGCAAAACTGGCAGAGTGCGGTGGCTCGCGCCTGTAACCCCAGCACTTTGGGAGGCTGAGGTGGGTGGATCACTTGAGGTCAAAAGCTCGAGACCAGCCTGGCCAACATGGTGAAACCCTATCTATGCTAAAAATACAAAAATTAGCCTGGTCTGGGGGCATGGTAGTGCGTGTCTGTAATCCCAGCTACTGGGGAAGATGAGGCAGAAGAACAGGAGAATCGCTTGAACCCGGGAGGCAGAGGTTGCAGTTAGCCAAGATCACTAGAGACACTGTCTCAACAACAAAAAAGCAAAGCTACCATCCTACCTTAACCCTAATGTCTTTGTTTGTTATCTGTAGTCCACATCCAGCCTTACCTTCCTGGCCTTGCTTCCTTCTCCAGACTTCGTTTACCACTTTATAACATTTGTCTACAGGAAAATCTCCCTCAATAGATTGTATGAGGTGTTGCGTCTTATCCACCCTTGTAGTCTTACATTCTCATAATGAAATGGAATGGAGATTTAAATACGGTTAACATTTAGTAAAGTTTTCTTTGGATAATTCTGTTTTATTTTCTACTCTTCCCCCTCATCCCTTCGGCCTGTTGAAGTCTATTGGATAAGTAAATAATTTATAAATTTCCATGCTTTTTATCTACATATGATTTATATAAATATTCATTTTGCATCAGTTTGTTCAGTAAAGGCCTCTGGGTAAAGAATTCCAAATTGTATAAAGACATATAAGATTTAACATGCATCTCAACTTTTAAAAGTTTCTCTTTTTGAATATATCTAGTGATGATAAAGGTAAACAGGTGTTTGAAAACATACTGTTGTGAAGTACCAACCTGGCAGAAAACCTGTAGCATTTATAACGAGAACATAATCCAATTGAATTTGTAATTAGCACTTTTGAAATGTGCTCATTATTATTGTTATTATTAGCTACAAAACGATGCAGCTTTGGCTCACACCCATTGGAATTTTAGGGTGTGATTCTAGCCAAAAAGCAGTCAGTACAGAACCCAATAAAAGAACTACGTTGCAGATTTTATAGAAGTCTTTTAATGTTAAATATCCAATGGGGGCTATCAATTAGATGTAAATTATTTACTGTGTCAAAGAAAATTTTCACTTTTGGAGATGCAGATTTTTATGAGACATAACCTAATGATTTGAGAAAAGTTAATACACCCATGCATGGAATCTACTTGGGAAGTAATCCTGGAAAAAAGGAATAGTCATGGTTGAAGAGACATATCACAATGGAGTGGAGAGAATTTTTGAATTCAGAGACTTGTTTTTATTGAACATCTAAAGGAAGCTACTCCCAGCATTTCTCAGGCCATAGAAGGGTCTGACCGGCTTTATCCCTGGTAACTCCCATAGGAAAAGATTGGATTCCCAACCAGCTTGTAGTTCCCTTCATTAACAAACATTTATTGAATCACAGTGCACTGCATTCAGGGCTGCTGAAGAAATAAGAATGATTTAGTAAATTGGATATATAAAAATAGGAGGGGATCTTGGAGACAGTTACAAAGCAACATGTTAAGAGAAAAAGCAATAATTTTGAGCTCAGTGCTAATTATTAAGGGAAGGACCCAGAAAAGGTAATAAGGTATGGGCCAGCTAGTGAGGAAGAGATTTATGGAGAAGGTTCATTTTGATTCAGATTCAAAATAACACCTTTACCTTATTGGAAGGATGGTTAGGAGATGCTCTTTCAATAAGAGAACTGACACAAGTAAGGCATGGACCTGTTACCATCTGAGCCTCGGGTAGGGATGTCCAATCTGTTGATCTGATTAGAAAAGAAGAACTTGCTAGGCACTGTGCTTAGCACATAGTCAGTAAGTGTTTGTAGGTGCCCAATAATAGTAGATACTCAAAAAGTATTTGAAGGTGCTCAATAAATATTAGAGAGTCAATGACTCTGACCTTCCTGTCACTCATATGCCAGGAGGGTGTATAAATAACACACTAAGAAAATCTGACTTAACTCTTCACAATGATTTAGTCCAACTTCAGACAAGATGTACCCGTTTAGTTGCAGTCCTCCATGGACCTTACTGCAGTCCAACTCTGCTCACTTATATTACCTAGTTGACTCTGTATGTCTTTGATTGTATGATTCTGGTCTGGGTAGAGTAGACAGAATGTATGATCTAAGCTTACCCATATGATCATAAGCCTAGATGTTGGGAAGACAGTGAGTTTCAAAAGAAAATAAAATAAGCAGTTATGGAGGCTGCCTTGCCTTTCAGATAACCTCTTGAAACCAACCCAGGAGTCCCATAGGCAGTTTTTTTCTTTTCCTATAGTAACATAGAAATGGACCCTTCGGGTCTTAAAGCTTGAAACTCACATTGGTTTTATCTGAGTTTCTTTGTAAGGAAAGGGCCTTCAGGCCTTTCAAAAAGTATCAAAGAACAGAAGCTTATCATATAACCGCATCCAGCCAATGGGACGTCAGACCCCTCATTCATCATGATTGCCTCATGACCCCTCCCTCGTTCCTGTTTTCCCATGCATAGTTACATTTTTTCCCTGCTGTAGAACCTCTACTTCTAGTTGTTCAGGGAGATGGATTTGAAACTGATCTCCCATTTCCTTGGCTGCAGCATTTGATGAAAGCCTTCTTCTTTGGCAATGCTCATTGTGTCAGTCATTGGCTTTCTGTGCCAGGGAACAGCAGGACCTAGATTGAACCCCTGGTGTTTCAGGCACACTCTTACCTCAGTCTCAGAGGAGGTCCCCTGTATGCCATATCTCTGCAGAGTGATTTTTGTCTCTCATCTGACCCACCATAGTTCTTTTCTTTCTTCAACAAACAGGTATTGAACTCCTATTTACCAAGTGCATTTCTAGAAAATAAACAAGACAATGGAAGCTTCAAGGATATCAGAGTTTTAAGAGGTGAACCAGTGGAGGGATCATGTCTGTGAAGAGCTTGCTTGTACACAGATCTCTCCCCAGAGATTCTGATTTAATTGGCCTGATGTGGGGCAGGCTGCTTACATTTGTTCCCCATAGCAGGTGTTTGTAATTTGCAGCCACAGTAGAGAATCACTGTGGTTCTCAAGAGTGGTCTTCAGACCAGCAGCAACAGCATCTCCTGATAACTTGTTAGAAATGGAGATTCTCAGGCCCCATCCCAGACCTGATGAATCAGAAGCTCTGGTGCAGCAGGGGGAAATAAAAAACAGTGCTATGTATTTCAAGAGGACTTGCAGGTGATTCTGTTGAACACTGAAGTTTCAGGATTACTGAGCTACGGAAACTGGCTCTGTATTGAGATACTAAAGAAGACTTCCAGGTACCCTCTCTCATACCATTTTCTCCATGAAATCCTAATCTCATTCCTTACTATTTTAATGATCTCTTTAGAACACAATTTATTTCCTATTTTTTCCCTCTTATTTATTTCCATACTATACATATATTAAGGGCCTGTAGGATGCCAACTTAATTCAATCCCAACTCACCAAGTATTCATGTGTGAACCCAATCTTGTCATAGGCACATGATGGGACTGTGGTTACTGAAGGCTGAGAAGGGTAGGAGAGAGGAAAGGATAGAATGAGGCTGGTTAAAAGACACACAATTACAGCTAGATTGGGAGAAAAAGCTTTAGTGTTTTATAGCACTGTAAGGTGACTATGGTGAACAATAATTTATTGTATATTTTCACATAGCTAGAAGAGAGGATTTTGAATGTTCCCAGTGCAAAACAATGATAAATATTTGAGGTGATAGAAAGGCTAATTATCCTGATTTGATTGTTACACATTGTGTGTATCAAAATACTACTCTGTAGCCCATAAATATTTGCAATCATTATATGTCAATTAAAAATATTTTTAAAAGAAAGCTCAAAAAAGTGAAAGTACAAGACAGAGTTCCTGGAGCCTTTGAGGAGCTAGGAAATGGAAACCAGGGCACTGTCACAGGCAATGTGCTGGTAGGCACTGCAGGAGCTTGAGGGAAGGATGGAAACTCTATGGGAAATATGGGAAAAGCAATCCTGGACAGCTTCAAGGAGCAAGGCAAACTTGAGCTGAGCCTTCAAGCCTGGCTAGAATTTGGACTCAAGGAAGGACAGAGGGAATATTAAAAGCAAAGAAGTTCTTTATGACTACCAATGAAGACATTAACCTGACCAGAGAGGAGGATACAGAGCTGAGAGATGGATCGGCCTTCCCCATGGAGCACTCTGAGACATGTCATAGCTCATTGACATCTCGCAATACAGGTCAAAAAGGTAGATTTTTATTTCACTTACTGTAAATGTGAGTTAGAGCAAATAGGCTCCTGATGGTTAGCCGGGCTGTCTACTTTAGCCTTGCAGGAGGTAGTGTATTACAATGGCAGTAGATGTTTGGGAGTCAGGTGTATAATTTTGGCTTCACTACCTACTGGGTGTGAGGCTTAACCTCTCTGAGTTTTAGTTTCCTCTTCTGTACAGTAGGGTTAATACATTTTCCCTAGGTCATTTCTAACTTTTATATAAGCTCACAAATGTAAAACAAAAAACTGTATAGTAGGATATCTCTAGGCAAATCAATGTATATTATGGTCCCTCTTGTTCTTCTTTGACTTAAATGGAATCAATTATTGCACTGGATAAGCAGGGAAGCAGTACTGGTTAAGAGTGAACACTGTGAATTTGGAGGATGTGTGCTGGACCTCAGCCATACCTCTAACACATTGGCTAACCTTGGACACACAACGTGACCTCACAGAACTCCAGTTCCCTCTGTCATAATCTGGAATGATGATATCAATCAAGTGAAGCAGCTATCACAGGGTCTGGAACATAGTAAGCCCTCAATAAGTTCTAGCAATTATTAAAAAAGGAAAGGCTGTCTGCTCATAAGATACGGTGCAAACAGGTGATCTCAGAAGGGGGTTTGTGCCTCTCCATGAAGGAAGTCTCATTATGGACATCTGGGAGCAGGTCAAGTTCTTCACCTCTGCTTCTTTCGAAGCACCCCACCCGCATACTTCCCATTAGAAACTCTGCAATCTGTTTTTCAGAAGAGCGGTCAATTATTGACTCAATATTAGAAATGCTGCTCAGAGTACATAATGGCTGACCTGGGAATATCTCTTTAGTTAAATTAACACCTACAAAAGGCTCCAGGCTTGCCACCAAACCAATATTTTAATTTTCTTTCTAACACCCAGGCCTGTGAAAAAGGAAAATGGTCAGAAGTCAAAAGATAAATCTCATCTCCAAAGTGTCCCCTCTTTCCACCCACCCCCAAATCCCTCGTATAGCCCCAATCCTCATTTCAATTATATCCAAAACCTTAAATGGAAGAATCCAATTAGCTGTCACATTTTACAGCTAATTTACAAATCTCTTAAAAGTTCCAAGTTTAGCTTTCACATTGTTCCTTGTACACCATAAAAATAAAGGCACTGAGAAGCCTTTGGATCCTTGCTCTGCTGAAGCACTTCCTTTCCATATTTTTTGCTTCTCATTTTACCTCATTACTTTACACGAAGCTGCAGCTCTCAGGACGACTGCACACCCACTGTAAACCTCTATTATTGATCATGTACTTACATGGTTGGTGGCGTTTTATGTAAGAGGAATAAATGATATAGTTGTTTCTATCCATTAAACTATACTGTTATCAAGGGATTGAGAAACTGCCCTGAACATGGCAATTATTTTCAGAGGTTCTGTAATGTTTAAATATAATTGCCTAGTAATCTTATATTTACTGTGTGGTGGCAAAGTGCAGCTAGCTTCACGTTTGCACCTTATAAAACGTAAGGACATTTAACGTGCTTAATTCTCTGTTGTCTTCCTTCTCCTGGCCTTTCTCTTTCCCAATGCTACATCCCCAGGCATTGGACTATGAGACTTCTAGATACTTCCCAAGTACTGTAATTTTTTTTTTCCATACTAACTCATCCTTGGAGATCAGTAATTTCTTACTTAGTATGATGTGGGGCTTCCCAAGCTCTGGCCATGGGGAAAGGAGAGCTGGGGTCTCTGAGGCACAAAAGACTTTGCATGATTAGTAGAGCTCTGAGAATCGAGGAAATATGCCTGGCGAGCAAACACCCCAGCCCAGAGGAAGCTTAATTATAGTCAAGGGAAAGTAGTCCTTCCTTAGTGGCAGTTGCCTCTGCCCACGTGCTTGCACATGCGTGTGCACAGGCAAGCACGAGCAAACTCTCATGCATCGTCCATATGTGAATTCTTTTTGGAAGCTCATTTGCTTCCTCTCACTTCCTCCCCTTACTGGGTCCTAACACGGACACATTTAAACCCTATCCTTTCTATCTTCAGCTCCCCAGACAAGCCTAATCTGACCTTGCTTTAATTTTTTAAGCCATTGGTGGAGAAAGCCTTGAAACTTTTCAAGACCAAATATAACCAAATGATACAAATAAAATAACTGGGAGCTTGCTAAAATGAGGCCAGGAGCCTTTTATACTTTTTACTGAAGTAGAATAGAGCCCAGGATTTTTAGACGTTTTCTGTTTCTCTTTGAAGTTGCCAGGAATTTGCCAGTGACGTTTTAAATGTGCTTCTACTACTGACTCGCAGGAAGAGATTTCTAGGCTTCTCATGCTACCTCTGATGATTGCAATATAGAATCCAAATGTTTGATTCTTTCTTTCTATAGGATTTGACTTTTCCAACCTGTGAAGGGGGAAAAAACGGGAATAATATCTTGTTCTATTCCCATAAACAAGATACACAAGGGGAGCCCAGAAGATTTGGTTTGGCTTAGGAGAAAGTCGGTTTAGGCTTCAGTGCATTTTAGAGCATCCTAAGGGTGCAGTCTTGTGCCTGCTTTTCCTCATTTGAGATTCAAGGTGTTCTGCCTGGCTGGCTTTCCAGCCCCAGGGAGGCCGTCTGCTGCTGTTGGCCCACAGTCAGAGCACACGTACCTTCATTAGCCAAATCTTTGTTCCCCTTTGTGCTTCTCTTACTCCAACTTAGTAGAAAGCAGCTTTGGAATTTGCTTCTGTTTTTCACATACTGACTTACAGGAGCAAGACAGGGTCCTGGGTAGGCATATGGACTCTGGAGTCAGCTGCTTGGGTTCCCTACCGGCTGCTTTTTTTTTTTTTTTTTTTTTTTTGAGACGGAGTATAACTTCACTGTGTTGCCCAGTCTGGAATGCAGTGGTGTGATCTTGGCTCACTGCAACCTCTGCCTCCTGGGTTCAAGCAATTCACTTGCCTCAGTCTCCCAAGTAGCTGGGATTACAGGTGTGCACCACCATGCCTGGTTAATTTTTGTATTTTTAGTATAGACAGGGTTTTGCCATGTTGGCCAGGCTGGTCTCAAACTCCTGACCTTAGGCTCCTTTCTTTACTGAACACTTTATTGTAGAAAAGCCCCTTATCTTCTCTGTGTCTTAGCTTTCTCATTTGAATGTTGAGGGTCCTGAAAACAGTGACTTCTAAGGGCTATTTCTTGTGTGAGTTGATTGAATCAATGTGTAGGAAAGGCTCAGAACACCACTTGCTCTGATTCCTGAAAGTCTTTTTTAGACTGTCCTTGGCTCACCATGTCTAGATGGATTCCATCTCCACTTATCCATTCTTTTGATCTTGGTGACTGCCTCTCTTCATAAGCCTTATCTTCTCTGTGCGAAAAAGATTGATTGAATCATAATAATGACAAGCATAAAAGCAGTGAAGCCTTCTCCCTTAGCACTGGGGAGGTGGAGGGGCCAAACCAAGTGGTCACTTGCTTGCATTTTTCACATTATTAGTGATCTTACATGGATTTGGGTTGGTTTTTCAGAGTTGCCTTTCCTAGCTACCACTCGGTTTTCTTTTTTTTCCCCTATGCAACCGTTACCGCCTAAGGAGTTTCTTACCATGAAGCTCCATTACAGTAGGGCAGACCTGGAAACACATGCTTTTGTTCAACAGTCCCCCACTTTTATTTTTGCTTTCAGAGAGTCTGTGAACATTTTCCAGGCGAATCCACCCACCCTGGTAGAGACCCTCAAAGGACCAGGAACACAGGATCCAAGGATAGGGCAGGAAAATTCCACCTCAATCCCTCTCCCAAAGTTCCCTATTTCTCCTCCTCTCTGTTCTAACTGTAGGCCTGCTGAGGCCCCAGGGGTGGGATACTGCACTTAAAGGCTTTAAACCCATCAAGATTAAGGTTATTATTATTATTTTTTTTTTGCTGGTCAGCTGAATTTTTCTTATTCTGTTTATGGGGTGGTGGTAGGGGGAAAGAGGCTGTTTTCTAAAGGAGTGAAGGAATAAAAGAACAAGAGTGGGTATGGGAGAGTAAGGATAATTTCACTGTTGTCTCAGAGGGTGGAGTCTCAGGGCTGGTAAATTCTCAAATTCGACACTGTATTATGACATAGATCAGCTGTTATTTTTTCAGTCTCAGAGGAACCCTTGAGGAATCTCATTCCTGCAATTGTATTAAATTATCTGCCAATATTGTCTTTTCCACTCAAAGTACTTTCATTGAAACATTTGGCATGGGCTGCAGAAACAGCAAAATCTCTTTAAAAGCTATTGTTTCTTTGAATGTTTGGTTTACCTTTTGGTTCCACAATAAAATAACTTAATAAATGAAGGGTGAGTGGAATTGTTACTATGGCAATCCCCATAGTAACATCAAAATGCCACACACACTTGTGCTGCAAGCCCTGGGCTTTCTCCTAGTCCTCCCACATTTCAGGTTCAGCTTCCCAGGTTAAGCTCTGATGGCTTAAGATGTAAGGATATTATATTAAATCCATTTTATTTCCATCCCCAAGAGTTAATAGACTCACAAAATACCAAGAATTTTTATCCACTTCTATCCTTTGCAGAAAAGTCAGAAGTGAATTTTCTATGAGCTTGACAGTATGTACAAACTGCTTGCATTTGAGTTGCTCTTCCAATTTTAGGTCTGTCCGTAAAAACAATAACAACAATAATCCCAGTCAAGGCATGAATTGCTCTTTGTTGATTTCCATAGTCTTACATAACTTACATGGGGCAGGACTAGGAGAGGAAACATCTTCAGAATGCAGCACTGTGGGAACACACATGTTTTTAATCTCCTATCTTCCAGAAGATAGTCAGAAGGGATCCCCAAGAGGTCACTTGGAAAAGCCTTTTGCCACCTGGTAGAGTTATAAATTGATACTCTAAGATTGCTGTTATTAGGTTGAATGAATGACTGAGAGGCTATGGAAAAATTTAATGGGAGGCAAAAGCTGATTTTGAACATCATGTCATATCTTTATATAATAGGTGGTCATGCATACACGTAAATATGTATATCACTGTTTGTGCATATTTAGCACAAACTTATAAACCAGATGCTGAATATCAAATAGTAGATCTGCGTATCCTGTTTCTTAGCTCATTGTATCTTGAATATTAATACTCTTACCCTAAAGGCAGAAACTACAATTGGAAAGTGATTGTGTTAAGTTCAGAACCGGTGGGGCTATAAAGTTATGCAGCCCGGAAAACTCAGTGAGCTTATTTCCCAAGAAGAAAGCTTCACTAGATAGAGAGGAAGAAAATAAAAAATAAAGTACAAGCCATAAAGAACAGGCAATTCATAAAAGAAGAAATATGATCATTAGTAAACACGTGAAAAACATCCAATGTTACTACTAAGCAAAGAAATAGAAATAAAAACAAGCATAGTAGGATGTGGAGGGGGGCTTCTACTGCTGCTCTGGAGTCAGCACTAGGCCCACAGCCAAAAACAACAGGTGCTAAGTGCTCGACGTGTAAAAGAACAGCCAGACCCCAACCCCGCATCATCACTATATAAGCAGAGGACTGGAAAGGGCATGAGGGACAGGATCAACCCTGGGAGTGGTTAGGCAGTGTGAAACTGTTACTCACCCGAGGTCACTCCCTTTTCTCCCAATGGGCAAGGGAGAGGCTGCCCACTCTCCCCCAGCAGAGGAGCTTCACAGATAGTCACCCATTGAGGTTGAAGTTGCAGACTGGTATTCACTTTCCTGGCTAGAACTCTGCTTCTGGATGAACAGGCTTTCTGATCTGCTGCTGTGCCTATCCAATTAGGGATGAGAAATGCAAGAAAGTTACAAGATGGGGTGGCCGAGGAGTGGCCTGCACTTCCACTAGTGGGTATCCCCAAGGATGCACACACTTCTGGTGAGTCATGAGGACACCAGAAACTGTAGCTAGTATTCACATGTTCAAAAAGCCTGCCCAATGGGTGAGATGATTCCAGTGATGGATACTGAGAGAAGATACAGAGATTGAGATTAAGCCTGATTTCCCAGAGCAGGGAAGTGTGTCAATGGGAGCTCTAAAAGGCCAAAAAGACTACATCAATCCTTGGAAGAACCAGAACCTGAATGCCTGCCATGCAGAGATATCAATGTCTGGTTAGTCTAAATAAGAAAAGTAGTAACACCCCACAGGAAAAATATTGCTATTGTGTCCATATAAGTAGAATGTACTGGCCGTATTCCCTCACACTCCCTTTCTCTGATACAATTGCTTCATGGATATACCTGCATTGAATTGAGATTGCTCAACTAACCTGTCATATAATGATGAGGTATTGTTTGCCTACTGAGCTGTCATTAACTCTTTAAATACCTAGATTTGTGAGGATGTAGTGAAGGAAGACACACCTGCTGGTTAAAGTGTACCTTGGTTCATGTGTTCTGGAGGGAATTTTCTCAATTATATATTTAAAAACTCTTAAAATTTGGCATGCTATTTGATGTAGTGACTCCTCTTCTATGAATAGATCACTAAAGATCTAATCAGATCTAATCAGAAAGAAGCACAAATATATTTAAACGAAAAATATTCACTGCATCCTTATTTATAAGAGTAAAAAGAGGAAACCTGAATTTCGAGTTGGAAATGACTACATAAGTTGTGGTGTATCCAAATAGTAAAATACATGCAACCATTAAAATTGTGCTTCAAAGACCATTTAATATTTTTGTGCAATGCTCATAGAGTGTTTAGTAAAAATCAAATAGGATAAAATCTGTCATACATAAGAAATAGAAAGGAAGAGTAAAAACATATCTAGTAGCAGAAGACATGTATATATCTGGAAATCCCAAAAAACTCAATGGAAAAAGTACCACAAGTGATAGAAGAATTTAGTAAAGTAGTGGATAGAAAAAAAAGATTATCATAAACAACCTTCATATATACAAACTAAAAGTAGTTAGAGGATATATAGAAGATTTATTTAAGATAGTAGTAATGATAAACCTAAGCATAAAAAGAAACAAAAATTGTACAAAATCTATGTGAAGAAAACTAAAAACACTCCTGAAGAATGTAAATGTTGACTTGAAGAAATGGAAAATCATACCACTTTTGTGGATAGACAACAGTCAGTTCTCCTTTAGTTAATTTATAAATGTAACATCATTCAAAAATACCATTTAGAAGAAAAAATAAGCCAGAGTAGTCAGGAATTCTTGCAAAAGAAGAGCAATGAGTTTGGGAAGGGTTGGCTATATCAGATATTTAAATACATTATAAAGCCTTTATAATTAATACAGAAGGATATACACACACGGATAGATCAATGAATAGAAATTCCAGAAATAGACCCAATTGCATATGGAAATTTAATACACAATAAAGGTGACATTTCAAATTGGTGGTGAAAAGATGGACTTTTAAATAAGTGGTGTTGGGATAAGTGAATAGCCATATGGAAAAAGATAAAATTGGATCCATTTCTCACATTGTAAGCCAGGATAAATTCCAAAAGACTCGGAGATCTAAATGTGAAATAAATGAAACTATACATGTTTGAAGAGAAGACATGGATATTTTCCTCCAGTAGCTAGGATGAGGGAAACTGTCTCAACTACTTATCAAAATCCAGAAGCATTAAGGAAAAAGTTAAACCTGATGGCATTAAAAAAATACGTTTGCACGGAGAAAATACACTAAGCAATGTAAAGAAAAATGACGAATGGGAAAAACTGCAACTTTTATCACAAAGGTTGAACATGTCTAATATATAAAGAGCTTCTAAAAATAGAGAAGAAAAAGACTGCAACTTGGTAGATAAATGGGCTAGGGAAATGAACAGACTGTTTCTTAAAAAAGAAAAGCAAATGGCTCCTAATTATAATATGCTCAGCCTTGCTCCTAATAAGAGAAAAGCAAAATATAATATCCTGTCCATTTCTTACATACCAGATTGGCAAAAATCCAGAAGTTTGGAAAATATACTCAGTTGGCAAAGTTGTGGGAGAGCAGGCACTGTCTTACACTGCTAGTGGGAAGCAAAATGATACCACATCTGTGGAAGGGAATTTGGCAATATCTAGCCAACTTACATTTACTCACTTCTGAGACTCTATCATAAGGACACACTGGCAGACGTGAAAAGAGAAATGTCGCCCAGATGCATTCTATATTCACTGCAGCCCAATTGTAATAGTAAAATATCAGAAATAAACCAAATATTCACCCAGAGGGACCTGTTTACATAAACAATTGGTAAATCCACATGATAAAATACTATGCAGTTGTAAAGAGGATTTAAAAATCTCTACAAAACTGCATTGGAACAATCCCAAGGGAAAAAGCAAGGAGGAGAAAGTGTTTATGTTATAAAATCATTTATCAAAGAAAGAGGAAATGCTAATATAGACACATATTTGAATAATTGTATTTAAGAAAATTAATGAGAGAATAAACTTTAAAAGGTATTTATCTATAAGGAAAGTAAGCGAACAAGGTAGAGGTGGCTGGATATGAGCTTGGCTTATCTGATTATATCTTGTTTTGTTAAGGGGGACTTTTGGAAATTTAAAGTATTTTTACACAATTATAGAGAAGTGTTTTTAAAAAGTGATCATTTAAAATTTAAAGCAAAAAACAAATTGTTTTTGAGTTGGTAGCCTAAATATATGAAAAGGAATTATTTCAAATGATGTTAAAACTCAAGAATGTATTTGGTCATCCCTAGGGTGATACTGTTAGAGAAGAAGAACAGCAAAAGAATATTAAACTGTTTTATGTAATTATGTTAGTGATGATAACATTGATACTATTTTTCTGTGACTGTATTTTGTGTGCTTACAGGATAAAGTATGCTATTGACCAAATTATCGTTGCTGTATTTTCTCTTAAAAATATTTTCCAGGTCTGTATGATAAAAAGTACTAGAAGTAATGTCAACACAATAGCAATTGGTACCCTTAACACACAGATTGTGGTTTCTAAATATCATACTGAAATAAACAGAACACGATTTCATATCTAGGGTAGAAAATAAACAGTATGGATCTGGAACATTTTGTCATTCTGGAGAGCAATGATACGATCAAGGATAATGGTCATGTTAAAAGGACTCAGGAGACAACTTCAAGAGATTCCTCTGGCCAAACATGGGGCAGTTTAGCATCACTAAGAATAATAGATGCAACCCATTGAAAACACACAAAACTGTATTTACATCTATAAGTTCACAATGATATTAAACACAAAACAGAAGAAAACAAAAATTCATTTGAATACCCCTTTGGAGGATTCTATGGAGTCAGCTCAATATGTTGAAAACTGAAAAATGAAAGGAAAGAATCAAGCATTTATCTTGCTTTCCTAAATGAAATTCATCTCAAAGTCATTAGAGAGTTGATTAGAATGTTTTCTTTTAAAGAAGCATTTAAACTATATATAAAAAATAAATTATAAAATTAGAATATCACCATTCTGTAACCATTAATGGATTGGGTAATGATCATCAATGGTCACTAATATTACAAAAATAAATAAATAAATAGAAACAAGACGTTATATGCCTCTCCATAAGAGTGCTGCACAATTCTTCCTATAAAGGGTTTTAGACAAAAATCAGAACTCACATAGGATCAAGACTCAGGGATTCTTCACTCTTCTGTGCTCCAAACGGCTTGGGCAGGCTAGTGAGTCCAATTAAACCCCTTTGATAATAATATTTTAAAGACATAAAATAAAACACAAAAGTTGTTAAGTGTATTAGTCCATTTCACACTGCTAAAAGGAATATTCAAAACCGGGTAATGTACAAAAGGAAGAGGTTGAATTGACTCACAGTTCCATCTGACTGGGGAGGCCTCAGGAAACTTACGATCATGACAGAAGGTGAGGAAGAAGCAAGTACTTTCTTCACAAGGTAGCAGGAGAGAGAGAGAGAGTTTCTTCACAAGGTAGCAGGAAAGAGAGAGAGAGAGTTTCTTCACAAGGTAGCAGAAAAGAGAGAGAGAGAGAAGGAGGAACTACCAAACACTATTAAACCATCAGATCTCATGAGAACTCACTCAGTATCATGAGAACAGGATGGGGGAATCTGCCCCCATGATCCAATCACCTCCCACTAGGTCCCTCCCTCGACACCTGGGGATTATGGGGATTACAATTCGAGATGAGATTTGGGTGGGAACACAGAGCCAAACCCTGTCAGTAACTAAACTCAATTATGTTAAATACAGTTACTCAAATAATAGAAATTTGAGTTCTGGGTGGGTAGTGAAACATAAAAGGGAAAAAATTCTAAATTTAAAAATATCATTAGCAGCCACAAAATCAACAACTCCATCACCTCAAAGGCATCCTTGCTAAAACAGGCTAAGATCCTTATGCAAAATACTACCAATTGCCTGTAAGTAAATAATCAGTCCTGTACATGACAGAGGTGTGATTGCTCTGAAATAATAGACTGTCCTCTGGAAGTGGTCAGGAGCAGGACCACTGGGAATAGAGACCCACGTCATGGGACTAGATGGGTACTTGGTGACTTTCTGCCCAGCAATGGAGCTTCTGCTTCTTCTGTTGGTTTCTTCTGGGGTGGAAATCACTGGCTGCTTAGAGGGCAAAGTGGAGACTGGGACAGATTGGGCTGGGGAGGGAAATAACACAGGTATGAGAAGCAGGACAGAGATACATGATGCTCTATATCCAGAAACACTAGCACTCTTATCATAACATATTAAAGTGTTAAATGGACCTAGTTTAACAAGTATTTATGGAGTGCTTCCCTTATGCCAAGCCCTGTTCTAGGCTCCAGGGATGTAGTGATGAGCAATATAGCCAAAAATTCTCATCCTTCTGGTGCTTACCTTCTAGACTACTTCTTTACTGTTTAGTTATAATTTTGCCACCAAGTCTTGGAAATATGCTAGAACTCAACCCAATTACCCATGAGGCTCACCTGAGGACTGCAATTGCTTCTTTGGTGACATAATTACGAAATTGTGACAAAATACTAAATTAGGATTAAAATGCTCTAGAACTTAAAGTTGGCCCCATAGCAAATGGCTGACTTTTTTGGCTCCACCCTTGTAAGTCAAGTATCTGTCATCATTAGCCACATTCACTTTGTAAACTTGTCAGTTTTCAATTTATACATGTGCAAAACCAACATTCTCATAGGCATAGGTTGTGTGCATTTTCTTTGTTTGTTAACCTTGCCTACATTGGGAAGGGGTCAAGCTGATTATTTTCCAACCTGTTTGCATACACTGATGTGCTGGGATGCAACATGCCAAGTCTCATCCAGTATCAGATGCTCACAAAGTCCCCTGGGAAGCCAGAGTCCTGTGTTTATAACAGGAAGCATTGACCGCAAATACACTGAAGTCACACTACAAACATCCTCAGAGCTGTCCTCAGGGTTCTTGTTAGAGCTTTTGTATAAAGAAGATTGCCTTATAATTATCTCCTTTACTTCCAGAAATAATCATGAGGCCCAAAATACTTTCTGAATGAGAGAGAACCTGCATTGAATTTTGTTCTGTGGTGCATGGTATGGTTGCAGTATATTAGGATCTGGCGGAAATTGCAGAATTTATTGCGTATTTTTGTTTTGTTGCTTAATGGGATGTTTTGCACATAATAGGTTGAGTCAAAGAATATATAAATATAGTAGATTCTTATTATTCATGATAGTTATAAAGTCCACAAACAATGAATCAGCAAATACCAAGTCATTGCTCTTAGGGGAAATACAGGGTTAGGTTCCTGCAAGCTACTGTTTACAACATTTTTGTCCACCAGTCAATACATAACCTTGTTTCATGTGTGTTTCTGTTTAAAGATACCTTATTTAATATATGTTGTTGATTCATTAATATTGAACATATGGCCAATAGCATTATAACTCATTCCTAAATGATGCTTATCTAACACATATTTTCTTCATTATGTACATCCCAGCCTTCTTGCACATAGAAACACTGCATAGCACTTCAGCTGTATGCTTGGGGGCCATTTTAAACAGCAAAATCATCAACAGGAAGCAGAAAATTGTAAAAATTGTGGCACTAAATAGACCATGTAAAGGACACATGTTTGCAATAAAAAAGCTGAAACAAGAAGGGGGAGTGTCACCTTATTTGATCCAGCTAGAAACGTGAGTGTGAGAATTCAAATTTTTCACTGCTCTGACCATGTTCATGAGTAATTGCAAAAGTACTTCTGGTATTGATTTTGGGATTAGAAATAAATTTTAGCTAGTAGGCAAATCCCCAAATAGGAAATCCCTGATTCATGAGGATCAGCTGCCTGTAAATGTAGGTGACTTCTACCTCACAACACTTAAGGGCGGGGAATGGCACACGTGGAGTTTCTAGTCCTTATTAAATTAAATTTGCCCTGAGCACCCACATATCTGACTAGTGAAACTAGTTTCATTAACCCTTTAAAAAGATATTGATTTTGTGTGTGTGCTGGGAGAAAAATTAAGGGACATTTCCTTCCTTAGAGTCACCATTATTTCTGTTGTCCCTTTAGTCAAGTGCTGGTATTCCAGCAACACTCAGGCGGCTGCTCCAGGAGGCTGCAGAGGGGTTCTTCTCAGCCGTCAACAAAACTGGCTATAGTCATGCCCATTGGGAAACTCATTGCTGCCTTCAAGGTCAGTGCTGTGCATGTGTCCAGTGTCTCCCTCCCAGCACCCCATAGCAGTTCCTCACTGGAGTGTGGCCCACAATGTGGCCCATTGCTGGAAAGTCTATGGCTTCTCTCTGCTGGAGGAATTCTAAGGAATCTCTCTCTTTCTGGTGGATCCAGTTGTTCCTACGTCTTCACCCCCAAATCGCCAAAGTTCTGCCTCTCCTTACCCAACTTAATGACACTCAAGGTCCGAAGGAGAGTGGGATGAGAAGGATAAAGTCATGAAAGGAAGTTTCCATTTCCCCTACAGACATGGGAGTAAGGACAACTTGGACATTTAGAGATACAATGCTAACTTCTTCTACCCAGAATGGGAGTAGGGAAAGAAAATGCTTATGCCAATTACTTTTTTTCTTGATAACTCGTGCTGGTGTAATTAATGAATGTTAGAAATTGCTTATTTTTAACTTGGTAAAATGTTTCCATGTTTGAGCTCTTAGGTGGAAGTTAAAGTCATCACAGTTCTTTCATGAAAGGGGAAAACTTCTACATAGAAGATGAGAAGCTTCTTTGGGGCAGAGACTATAGTTAGTATTTCTTTAGCACTGTTCATAATGTTAGGATAGGAATAAGCAGAGGTGGTATGCAACAGATGCATTTATCAACACCCAAATACTCTCTAAAGTATCTTCTCATTTATGTGATGCATCCCAGAAAAATGACATGACCATAACATTTTTGAGAATTGTATCATATAAAATGGGGAATTGGCTATTCAGATGAAGAATGAATGATTTAATCAGTAATCTTTCCTTATTTCTATTTTTTATTAGTTTAAATTTCATTATATGCCCTCTACTTTTAATATAAACTATTATAATGATGAGCAAGTCAGGGAATATTTTTAGATCTGAGAGAAAACTAGTAACAATTACTCTGATTATTGAATTACTCACATGGTCTAATTTTATGTTTTTGGAACACATCACTCAAACTATGATCTTCAGTTTTGTCTTCTGAGAGATGAGAATAATAATAATACCTACTTCAAAGAGCAGTTGTGATGATAGATCAGATATTATACATGAAATTTCATGATAAATTACAAAATAGTATCTAAATATAAAGAGTTGCTATGAATGTTATTCTTCCCTCCTTTAATTCTTTCTTTTAGTTTTATTTTATACTAGACACATTTCCTGCATGGTTTGTCTCCTCTATCATTGTCCACAGGACTCAGAAGCTGTAGGAATATTCAGGCACAGACACCAGGCCCAGCTTCATCTCTAACTTATGGCAAAGGACTGTACATCCTGGGATGGGACCCTATGCTCCCCTATGCCATTTAGACAGAGCCTGGGGAGAGTGACTTCCCAGGGTATCCATGTTGGAATCTCTCATTTGATTCTTATTCAAATGTAAGTCATTCTCCGAGGCCCACATAAAGTCAACCTCATCCTGGAAGCTTTGGGTTTTATTTCTTTAATGTGCTTTGTGTGTACATTAATACTTAAAATTAAAATCTGGACAAAATAAACTGTGTTTCTTATAATGTGGTGATTCAGATATAATAGGTTCTTGGTACTTACTGAATGATGAATGATTGAATCAACTGACAGATGGATGGATGGATGGACGGATGAATAGATATGTTGTCATCGTTCTGTTCATCCAGCTGTCTCAGCATGGCTAAAAGTTACCTGCATGTCAGGAGCCTGTTATTTCCCTTTTCTTCACTATCCAAAAGAAATGGCTCAAGCCTCTACCCATGTCCTCCACACTCTTCCTGAAACCTTTGAGGATTCCCAGGGGAAGGCTGTTGCTCTCCAGGGTTGGTCATTGGGCAGCCTGCCCTAAATTATCTGTCTCAGCTCCCATAACCAGCATCCTCTTTCTACACTGCTTTGACCCAGGCTAAGTAATGCTCCACTCTCTCCCAACATCCAACATTATCTCTGGGCAGATCTTAACTAAAGCTTTAAAGATAGAAACGAATGGCTTCAGCACAGCTCAGAATAGGAAACATTGACAACTGAATATTAATCACCACTACTCTTAAAAGCCCCTCAGCTATCCACTCCACCTGGACGTCTGCATGGCTGTCTTTTCTTTCTAGGCTTCTTGCCAGCTTCTTGCCAAGTTGCTCAGCCCTCTCCAACCACCAATGAGGCATCAGTGACCAGTTCCCATATTCCAGTTAATTTTTTATATACTGCAGCTTAGCTCTCTCTCTCTCTCATTTTTTTCACCCTATCTTTTAAGATAGCAGGGGCATCGTTTACAAAAAAAAAAAAAAAAAAAAAAAAAGCGCATCACAGTATTTTCCTAAACAAAAAGCTATCTCCTCTGAGATCAATAATTCCACTTCTCTGCCAGGCAAAAGTAATGAAAAGTCAGTGTTTTGTTTGAAATAGTAAATATTTCCTGAATTCGTCATTTTAAAAGTTTTTTTACTTGAGATTTCCAGAATCCTGGGAGTTAAACTTATCTCCTCAGTAGCCTTCTCTCTGGTAATCGAATACCCTCAGGACTATTCATTCCATCTATCTCCAGAAGCCATCACCAAAAATTAACTTCTCACCTTCTTGGAATGCCACATTTTAATGGACATTAACAATGACATAAAGTTTGTTCCATCTTAAACATATTCAGTAACTTATTAATGCATACCAGACACTTGAGTGCAGACTTTTTTTCACATCATAAACACTGATTGTAAGAAAAGCTTGAATTATCACCAAACTTTGAGCTCACCAGTTAGTCTCCATCTGTTATTGTTATTTAGGCTTTAGGACAAGAAGTTCAGCAATGTATATGTTGGGTCTACCAAGTCTTCAATCTTAAACTGCTTATTTTTTCCCCATTTTCTGCTTTCTATATGATCCAGCTCCTCCATTGTCTTTCATATGAAGTTTTGTGTTGTAACTAATCCCACAGCCCTTTTTCCTTGAAATTGAATGCCCTATCTGCCTATATGCAGTTACTACCATTCTACTCCAGATTTTACAATGCCTCTGCTATGTGATATCCTGGCTCCACAAACAAATTATACAATTTTTATTAGTGGGAGGCAGGTCTCACATTTATTTATGAATTCATCCTGGTGCCTACCACTGTGCCAAGCACCATAGAAAATACTCAACAAACACTGTTTAACATCTAAATAAAATAAAGAATTGCTAAAAGTCTTTTTACCATTTAAGAGTGTAATATAGAAGCTTAAAGCAGGAAGAAACTTAGACCTCCCTCTTATGCCAAGTAGAGAATTTGATTAACTTGGTTATTAGTCAATGAATATTAAGCTCTATTGGCAAACAGCTGTCTGTTAAGCACTATGGGAGACACATATGGTAGATAAAGCAAGTTCTTGCTCTCATGAAAGTTAAGATTTCTATTAAATATTTTCCTTTTGCTTCATTGAAAAGACATTTAATTTGTCATACATTTATAAGATATGGGTCAGGAAACACCAACACATTTAAACTCAGGTAACTATATGGTAAACAAAGGTGGAAAAAAGAGGTAGCTTCCATCGAAACATCTAATAATTACTAGTTCTTTCAAGGCTAAAAACAGTTTGTCTCCATGAAGTCATTTTAATCTAGTCCAATTGTTAGACAAAAACATTTTACAATGCAGACATTTTTGGAAGGCAGTTGACCATGTATAAAAAAATCTGTATTTTTCAAGCAAGATAGTGGAGTGTTAAATTTTCTGTTGAGATCAGCTCTCCAGCAGTGTATTTGGTGATTTCATTGACATCCTGCTGCAATTTCTTTTAAGGTCTGGTAATTTGAAGTTTTTGGTTTCTCTTTTTAAATTTTCATCACCTCTGTTAGAGACAAAAATATGGGTTCCCCTTACAAGTGATTATTTAAAAATGTGAAAGTCAAACAAGCCATTAGTGTCCTACCAGATTGTAAGTACTAATGGTTATGAGAATTGGAATGGTGACCCCAGGACAAGCAGTCTTTTTGGAAACATTTGCAGGGATGGCCTGGAAAATGTGAGGTTAAGAGAATATGAGAGGTAATCTTCTATGGCAGGAGAGCCTGCTTGGAATCTTCCTAAAAAAATAAGCAAAATCAAAGGCCAATCCTATAAAATTTCCAAAACCCTTCACTGGAGTGGAATATTGCAATCATAAAGAAAGTCCAAATAGAGAAAAAAAAAAACAAACACAAAGCATCAAATCTTATCCAACTTTTTGACAGCTAATCACAGCCATGTTAAATGTTACTGGGACTATGAGCTTGAATGGTGTCAATGTTTTGGCCTATGAAATGTTGGCAGATAATTTATGTATTTCATATGCAATGAAGCAAACCATCATACCACCCTACCTAAGGATGTTCTTCTATGAAGTCACCTAAGAATTAGATGCAGACGACGCCAAGGCTTTCTGGATACTGGCAAAATCAAGTTTTTTTCTATGCAATGTCTGTCCTCCCAGTCTTGCCCACAGTAAACTCTTCAGGCTCACTTAGGTATAAGCCAATCAGGGTTAATCCAACTATCCCAAGGAGGGCACAGTAAAAAAATGCCTCATTTGCCAACTTCTGCCCTCATTTGGTTTATTTTGGGCACTTCATTAAAAATAAAATGTATTATCACCTCTTCATTTATCTTCCCTATCCAGAAGGTTTGGCTGAAAGATTGATCTGATTCCAGATACTAAGGAAGTATCACTTTGCAGCCAATCACTCTGGGTTTTCTGGTATCCTAACCCAATGCTTTTAATAGAGATGTGTTTTCCAATGCAGACTCTCCAAATGCTATTTCCTACTAGTGTGCAGAGAGAGGCAACGCTGACAATATTTCTACTCATCTTTTAAGTTACTGGAAGGTGATTCTATAGCATATGGCTGTTAAGTTTAACAAAAGTAGGGGGAGGAGGAGAGAGGCCTGGCCATGAACATTCAGGAAGCTGGACCAGCGCCACCTGAAGGAGCCAGGAGGCCAGGAGGCCGGATGTGCACAGATCCCTGGGAGGAAAAAGAAGCCAGAACAGCTTAAATGGTCAAAGAATCAAATGTAAAGTGAGCTGCAAGGGTCAGATCTGGATGGAAGCCCAAATTCTGAGTCTCCGCATCCGTCCGGGGATAAACTTGGCTCCCAATCAGGGCTGACAATTAGGCCGTACAGTTAATATTTTTACAGCTGTTTTATTAATAACACATACAGTGCATCCAGCCAGGATTTGTTGGAGACACCTCAGGAAAACGAATGATGTAAATAACAGATGGATGTAGAATATCCCTACAAACAGGCATAAAGATATTCCCTTCTTGTTTAAAAAGAATTTAAATAGACAGATTGTAGATAAACAGGCAGACAGAAAGGGGGAGAGAGAGGATTTATGATATTTGAGGTGGTGGTTGCATGCGTTCACATGGCGAAAGACATGGACGTAAACATATACACTCTCTATATGGGAGGAGATGCTCAACGCTTTGGCTTCTGGAAAAAAAAAGTTTCATGGTGCAAGGGCTGAGCACCACAGCCTGGGGGCCCACAGAAGCAGGTGTGCTGATGTGGCTCCTCAAATAGCTCCTCTGATACGTGGTTCAAGTCCAGAGACAACTTGCATGGCTTGACCAGGCATGCCTGAGCCCAGCCTTGACCTCCAGGCTGTCCTGGGGCATGCTTTCCTCTTTCTCCTTGTCAATCTGCCATTTGAAGACCCAGTGCACTCTTTTCAATTTTGCATCAGAACTAGGAGCAGTGATATTTCAATCTCAAAAGAGAAATTAAAAATTCAGGATCTTCATGTCTTTTGTTTTCACTCCTACTATTTTTTTTTTTGTACTGCTTTTTCATGTGCCTGCTGCACTGTGCTCCTACCATACTTTGCAACCAGATGGCTCAGGAACGAAGAACAAAGGCCACTAAAAAGTGGGCGGGGAGAAAAGGAGAAAGAAGCAGAGGACTGAAAGTCAAGGCGAAATCAGAGATGGGAGCAAAGCTCAATTGCTTTAATCACTGATACATTTTGGTTGAATTATGAACCTAGAACAGACACTCTTCCCAATGATCCTGTATGTGTGCTGTGTGTGTATTGTGGTGTGTGTGTCTGTACCACACGCAGCCACATCTCCAGTCTTTTATTTCACTGGTAGGCATTAAAGCCAGAATCCTATATTCTTTGATGTATCTCTGTGTTCCCTGACATGTGTCAAAAGTGGCATGAGATGTCTTTTTCCAGAGAGAGAATGGTTGAGCTCAGATCTGGGCACTGAGAATGAGCCCATCTGCCTGGGAAGAAAGTGTGGTTGATTCAGAAGGGCTCAGGAGTTGTATGACCTGCCATTTCACAGTGGGTGACCTCGGGCCAGTCACATCCCTTCTCTCCTTAGTTTCCTCTTCCAGAAATATCTACCCCAAGGGATGCTGGGAGTGTTAAATAGAATAACATGTTATAAACTGGGAAGCACTGTATGAAAAGATTGTGATTATTCTGGAGTATTGCAACCTCTTGCAAAATTTTACAAGTGGCTAAGAGTTGTCTTCGATGCTTTTCTGTGACCCTCCCCACTGCATTTCATGCTTTACTTAGACCCCCAACCAAGCCTGTCTCTCCAGATCATGCCATATACTGTGAATCTTACCCATGGCTCCCAATTGAACTTATTGTTTGTGTATCCTTGGAATTTTATTCGATTATAGAATGACATAATCGTCATTTAGGCGATTAATTACTTTGCTCGCGAACCACAGAAAGGTTTAATTTTTAATCAGGAATTTCTGCAGACCCAAAGCCTTCAAGCAAAAGGAATGACTAATGGTGAAATTTCATATAGATCAATGGGACTCAATAACTTTAGAAAGAAAATATTTGTTTTACTTCTAGTCAAGAATACACACAGAAGCCTATTCTGACTCCTGGTAAAGTTAAGCCAGCATCCATGCGTTAATGGGGGTATGAGCTAGGAAAAAAGAAACACTTCATGTGGGGTTCATGAGTGCTTCTGCTGAAACCTTACTTGTACCTTTACATCCTCCAATTGAGCTGAAGTTTTCTTCTCACTGCAGTGTGCGTAGCTACACTCTTCTTCTCAGCCTCAGAGAGTGTGCGGATACTTGTGAAAATGACACTCCTTGATATTTTCATTTTAAATGAAGCCACGTGTATGGATTATGCCTTCTCTGATACTCATGAAGACTCTGGAAGACACTGAGGGAAATTTGATTTACAGATGAGTAAAATGAAATGCAAAGAGATAAAGCGACCCCCTTATCTCCCCGGGCTAGGCAGGCTTTTGAAATGTACAATGCACCTTCCCCTAGTCAAGAGGAAGGGAAATGATTGGTCATCCTCCTTCACATGGAAATTCAGGCAAAAGACCTGCGCCCATCTGTACCAGAGGCCCAGTTACTAACTGATGCTCAGAATCTCACATGTTTGGCAGCAAATCATAAGAAAAATTAAAGACTTGGGAGTCAGCCTGTAAGTTTCAAATCTTGGCTCTCCTGCTAACTATATGTTCTGAACGTCTCCAAGATTGCTTAATTTCCTCAGTCCTTGTAAAACAGCATCATGATTACCTAACACATAGGGTTGTTGGGAGTGTTCAATGAGATGATGCATGGAAAGCAATTGACACGGTGCCTGGAAACGTAGTAAGTGCTAAAAAATGTTACATGAGAGTATTATCATTACGGCGCAGTGAGCAGGTCCCTTCTATCTTTGGGAATCATAGAATATTAGAGCTGGACAGAAACTTAAGAGGGGTGTTTTTTTAAACCTCTTGACCAAAATCTTTATTAAGAAAAACACTTTATTGTATAATCTAGTACAGAAAAATATATTACTTGCCAGTAAAATGGAAAGTTAATGTTTTTCAGAAATTGTTAAAAACTGAGGCTTGCTTGTGATTGCTTCTGACATTTACCTCTTTATGTTTTTTCATTTTTAAAAGTTAATAAGCATGTTATAGAGGAACAAAACAATTTCAATACACACATGTATTGAAACAGAAATTTCCTAAAACAAGGCCTACTTTTCGCTACCTGTAATACACTCTGATATTTTCTCTTTGGTTTGATTCTGTTTCGTTTTCTTCTAAAATATTGGTATGACCCACTAAATTGTCTTTAAAACCTCTTAATGAGTCACTGCTAATGGTTTGACAAAGCATTTCTTTTTATAGATAAAGGGCTAGGGCTCAATGTGGTTTGTCCAATAACTTTTATATGACTAAGCACAGAAGTTGGTCTTGGACCAAGGTCTCTGGGCTTCCAATCTTGAGAGACCTAGAGTCACTAAAGGGTACCAAGATGCAAGGCCTTGCTTTTGATGCTTTTGTATCCTGAAAATCTGGAGCAAGAGCTTCTCCGTGAATTCACTGCCACTCAGAACATCCCAACAGATGTGTGCGGGTCACTCTGACACACTTGAAAATTTCCCGAACCTTAAGAAAGATCTGTTTTCCTCACTGCATTGGCAACACAGTTGGAAAGTTACTTGAATGTTTTTCAAAAATTGTTTATAGATTTGAAAACTGTTTTGGATTTGTGATTGCTTCTGTTGTTTGCCTCTTTGTATCATCTCGTTTTTGAAAATTTAATAAACACTTTGCAGAGGAGCAAAATAATTGGTCACACACTTGTGGGTTCCCAGATTTGTTTTACATTTGTATGCAATACAGAGTAACTCAAAACATGTTCAAACCCAATGCATCAAATCATTTCTGATGCTGTGGTCAAGACCAAAGCAGAATGTGAGTGAGCACCCACGGCCCAAGACCACTTCACTCACTGGGCCTCTGACCGCAGTGCTCAGGGGACAGATCCTAGTCCCAGTGACGCATGTGGCACCATTACGGCCCACTGCTGAAAGCTGCTGTGAAAGGCTCCCTCTGAAAGCTGGAGCACAATCTGGGGTCCCTTAGTGTTGGAGGATTTGCCCAATTTGTGACATCGAAGGAAGCAACAGCCACTCTAGGAAGCCCGGCAAGGTGGGAACATCTCCACTCAACTCCATTCACTCAGCTTATCCTCATCCACAAGAGGCTGCTAAGCAGGGGTTGTCTTTGGCCAGTTTGTAAAGCAGGTGGAGGTTGATAGATCACCTTTCTTTCTTTGTCTGGCATCTCCAGGAGCTTCTTCCTGTATCTTGTGAACCCTATGAGCCCCATTGTTCTTAGGAAGAGGGTTGAAAGCCCTGTGGGTTTACTGTTCCTTCCAAATCCTTTGTAGAGCATTCTCTATAGAGATCATTGATCTGCTCTTGTTATCTTGGATTATTCAGGTCTTGAATGCTCACATTTGTAAGATGATTTCAAAACAACCTTCCACTTCCATCCCACCTCACTTTCCTTGCAACAATTTGTACCTAATAAGACCTGGTTAACTTGAAGGCATTTTCATTGCTTTTACTTTCCCATGAAGAAGAAATCAGTTGAGAAGGTTTTGTGAAAATTCCAACAGACCTTTAAGTGGTGACAATCTGGTTCTCAGAGAAGCCAAGAGATATGTAAGCAGCCTGAATGTAGGATCAATGTAGGCAAAGCATTTGAGTCATTCAAGCTCCAAATCTGGATTCACCTGAAATCTGTAACAAAAATGGATCAGATATTCACTTTCTAAATTATTCATTCATCTATACATTTATGTCAGATATTTTATTTAACAACACAGTTTAAGTTGTCACTGTACTTCACACTAGACTCAGATTCAGGTTTACACTGATAAAGTGGATTAGCCTGAGATATTTCTGGTTCACATGGGGGTATTTTTATGGTTTTGCCACAGAGCAAAGGTTCAGAAATCCAAGTCCTGTTGCTCATGGTGTCTATCAGTTGTCCATGGGGAATCATGGCAGCAGATATTTTCTTCATCTTATACTAGGCTGGAAGATTTTGTACACACAGCTAGCTAAAAGCTTGATGTGCAACATCTCCAAAACAGTGTCAAATTAAGAAAAAAAGTTTATCAGTTTGGTACAAATAAACTTTTAAACCAATTTGGCTACATTGGTTTGGTTAATGGTTTGATTATCTTAGTCCATGGCTATAGTTACGTACATATAGGCACTGTGTGAATGGTTTGGCCACACATGCTCCTTATATGTAACTGCCAACTCCTTCACCCCTCACTCATTGTGCAGTGATTTAGTTACTGTCTCTCATCCCATACCTGGCCTTCTATGATCTGTTCTGTGATACTGCAACCAGGACTCTGAAAACTATTTTTCCTTTATTTCCAGTTAGGTTCTGCCAATAGAAAATACTAGAGAAATAAAGCCAGGAGAAGAAAAGAGACTACTTCCTTCAAGGTCTAAGCTGTTCCAATAGCATTATTCTGCGAATGGCATCTCCCACTCCTTCTAGCACAAAGAACCAGCTTCCTCATACCCCGTCAAGGAACTGCAGCATCCAGGTACTTTCTCTGCCTCAAAGGTCTGCATCCCATTCTCTATTTGGCCCCTCCTTTGAACTACCAGATCTCTGGCTGGATTGCCTTTTTGTTCTGGAATTTTCTAAATTCCTCTATTAAATTTGCCAGTTGAAATTCCCAATGTGGTTTTATTTCTCTCATGGACCCTGAATGTACAGTACTTATATCAGGAGAAGTCACAGAAGAGAGGTCCTCCAAATAGAGTTATGGGATTGGTTTAAATCCCCGGGCTTTAGTGCAATGTTGCACACTGCTAATGGAAATGAAATAGTAGTATTTTATGGCATGCAGTGGCATCTTGACTAATTATGACTAATTGTGATAAAGTGCCAATTGAACCAGTGTCTTAGGGGACCAAATAGCTGCTGAACTTGGCCTTCATGGTAGTAGTGATGGCAGTGATGATGATTTCAAGAACTATGAGGTATGAGGGCTGCTTTGAATGAACTGGGGGACTTATTGGAGGACAATGACAAGTTCAAGGCTTTAAACTGTCTGCTCAAATTATAGTAAGAGAACTATAAAGCTTTTGCTATGGCAGTTCCTAAAGATTCTCTTCCTATAACCATAGAGCTGACCTAATTGAGAATCAAACTCAGATTCTTATTATGTGGATTGCAAAGTCACACAGACTCACCAACCTTCTTATGTGAAATTTAGGGTATTGACTGGGGAGAAGTGGGACCTTGACTCTTTGGATGTGGCATCTGGACTAATTGAGTCAAAGCTGAGAATCTTGAATCCCCAAATGGCTATGAGCCTCCCTTCCCAGTAGAAGCAGCTCATTCCCCTCAGTTCGAGAAAACTAGTTTCCCTTTGCTTGAAGACCCTGTAATAACCTCACTTGGGGCAGCTGCCTTGCAAGAGAATGCCTATTCTCCTTAAAACTTACCCCAACTACCACTTACTATCTCTAGACCTATAACCAGGATCATTTCTTAGCAAGTGCCAGGGGTACAAAGTCTGATCTGGGAAGAGCTTGCTTCCACTAAACAAAAACAAGTAAAATTTTGTTAATATATAATGATAGAAGCCTAGCATGTGTGTGGGAATGACTTCTAAGAGTTAGATGATGGAATGTAACATTGGATTGAATTAAATTTCTTGATATGGATGCACTTAACAGAGTCTGGATTTGCAAATATTCAATCGTCTTTTTGGTGCCATTTATACTGTCTTACTTCACTTCCCTCTTACTCTCACTTCCCTCTTACTTTATATAGATTCACCACCAGCACTACTCTAACTATTTTTCTTCTTGAGAAAGAGGAGAGGTCGCTTTAGGTCAGCTCTATGGTTATAGGAAGAGAATCTTTAGGAGCCACCATAGCAAAAGCTTTCTAGTTCTCTTACTATAATTTGAGCAGAGAGTTTAAAGCCTTGAACTTGTCATTGTCTTCCAATAAGTCCCCCAGTTCATTCAAAGCAGCCCTCATACCTCATAGTTCTTGAAATCATCATCACTGCCATCACTACTACTATGAAGGCCAAGTTCAGCAGCTATTTGGTCCCCTAAGACACCGGTTCATGTGTATCCTCAATTTCTCCAACTACCACCTCCATCTTTTCTTGTTCCTCAACTCATCACAGACTCTTCTACTTGACCATGTTTTTATCCATTTCTCTTTCTCTTCCTCTTCCTTGCTTTCCCTTTCCTTCTCTTTCTCAGGAAGAAAAGTAATTAGAGTAGTGCTGGTGGTGAATCTATATCAAGAGAAAGGAATTTATACATTTTGAAGGGAAATTAAACAAAATAAAAGCCCATATCATCAAATTCCAAGTGTATTCATGTACCCTAAACTCCCCCTTCAGATTTCCCACCACAATTTCCATTTACTTCCTTATTCTCATCTAATTCGGATCTTAGGGACAGCTAGGATCTTTCACAAATAAGATAACTGAGGGCTAGAAATGTTCAATCGTCTTCATGGTGTCATTTATACTATCTTCTATGGTACTTTTCTTCTTTAGCATTACAAATATATAATATTTTATTTCCATGAAAGGTTTGATTTTTATTTATATGTTTGTTTTTTGTTAATAACCTGGAATAGATTTATTGTTTTGGTAGCACAATTTTGGGATAAAATAAATTCAAAGTGGCAAATCAACAATTTCAAAGGGAATTTTAAAATAGAACCTATTTTTAAGCTGAATATTGCCTGTATAATCCTTCAGATAAGAAATGAGGAAGGAAACCAGTAATTAGACTAAACAGTTAAGATCATAGACTTTGGGGTCAGACTGCCTGGGTTCAGATCCCAGTTCTGCCACTTACTAGCTGTGAGACTTTAAGCAAATTATAAGAAATCTCTCTAAGGCTTGGTTTCCTCATGTGTAAAATAGGATCAAGCACATAGTGTTGTTGTGAGAATTAAATGAGCTAATAGGTGTAAAAAGTAGAATAGTACTTGGCACATAGTAAGCTATATATGTGTGAGCTTTATTCTTAATAGCCTGCTGAGGCCTTTTTAAATCCTGATTTTATAGATAGGACACTTTCAACTAACATGCTCCAACAGCATGGCTGGTAAATGAAAGAGCTGAGATTTGAAACCCCTCCATTGGATTCTAAAGCCCATGCCCTATCTCTTATACCATGTGGCTTTGCTTTTAACAGTCAAACATACGGGAATGCATGCACCACATCGTAGAACCCACAGAATAAATAACTTCCAATGTATGAGAGTTTCATTCACAAAAGTAGCTTTTTTTTTTTTTTTAAATTTAGAAGGCATTTTTCTAACCACTAATGGTGTAAATAAGATTAAATAGTTTTGGACAAAAAAAGATTGAGTTATTGACTGTATATAAGAAAAGAAGAAGAAAAGTGACAAAGTTGGCCTTTCTTCTAGGATGACCCTCCAAAATAAGCCACAAAACTTCCTGATGTAATCTCATCCTTTTTTACTTTTAGACTCAGAAGTGGTCCCTTGTTGATGTTCTAATCTCTGCCATTTCATCTCGTGTTTTGGGGAAAGAGGAAAAAACTCCATTCTTCCATCTAATTTATAACTTATACAAAAAAGAAGGCTTTAAATGTTATGAATTTTTAATTTTTTTTCATTTAGTTGATTCTCTTGCTGAGAAAAGTGACTGCCAAAGAACCATGTCTAGTATGAGCAATAAACATCAACACTATCTGCTGCATTAATAATTTAAGCATAAATAATCAAACAAAATAATCTGGCAGGTCCCACAGGTGAATCATACAGAGTTTAAAAAATGCTGGTATGTTTAAACCAAGCAACTTTTAAATGAAAATTTACTCCAGTGTGGACAGAGATGTGTTAGAGAGGCCACTGATACTATCCATTGATCTTATTGTTTTTACCAGAATACATTCATACCTAACACCTCAATAGATGACATGTTATCCATGGAATCGAATTCAAAGCCCTCTGTAACGTGGCTATATCCCATCTACTCTGAGCTGATGTTCAGCAGGTACTTTTGTTTGGTTGGGCATTCATTCTGACTGGTCAGTAGCCATATCTTATTTTTTTTTATTACTTGTTTTAAATAGCATTATATTTGTTTTCTGTTGCTGCAGTAAGACATTGTCAAAAGCTTAGTTGCTCAAAACAACACACAGTAAGTATCTTACAGTTCTATAGGTATGAAGTCAAACACGGATCTCCCTGGGCTAAAATCAAGGTTTGGGCAGAGAGGTGTTCCCTACAGAGGCTACAGGGAAGGAAGAATCCATTTCCTGCCGTGTTCCTATTTTAGAAGCTGCTCACATTTCTCATTTTATGGTGCCATTCCTCCATCCTCAAAGCCAGAGCTGCAAAGCAAAGCTTCAAAGCATGTTGCTGCAAACTTCTCTTTTGCCTCCTCTTCTGCTTATAGAACCCTTGTAACACATTGGGCCCAACAGCATAAACTAGGATAATCCCTCTATTTTAAGGTCATTTGGTTAGCAATCTTAATTCCATCTGCAACCTTAATTCCTCTTTGTCTTGTATCCTAACATATTCATAGATCCTGGAGATTAGGACACAGACTCCTTTACGGGCCATTATTCTGTCTACTACAGCTATTCATGCAATTCTCCCTGCATGCTTTCTACTGATCTCCCAAACATGTCCTTTTCTGACATCAAGCTGAGCTCCTTTTTGATCCTCAAGGTGAATGTTTTTTTTCCATCTCTATGCCTTTCTTAATTCACTTCTTCCTTCCAACTAAGTCCTTTTCCTTTTCTTCAAAATCTGTCCACACGTTTAGGTCCAGCTCAAGTTTCACCTCCTACATGGAGCTTTTCCCATTGTAGAGTGCTCATCTTGTTTTTGTTTCTGTTTTTCCCTTCTTTTCTTATGTTCCATTAGAATTCAATTACACTAACCCACATGAAATTGCCAATAGTTTTTTTAACTTATGAAAAGAGAAATTGCATATGATTTAACCTAATACTTAATTGTCCACTATTTATCATTTAGTTGTTCCTGAATTAATTTATTTCTATCCATATTTGTTTTTTCTTTCTATTTGAATTGCAATCTCTTTTAAACCAGAACTATGTCTCATGCTTTATTGAATTTCCTTCTACCTTCCAATTCTCACTTGCTCAAAAGATAGTTGTTCATTCAGTGTTGATGCAGCTGAGCAATGTTTTATCTGCTATGGTTACTTTGTTGAAAGCCATAGAATAACAATCTGGCCCAATTTAAGGGAAAGAATTAACTTGTTAGAAAGACAGTGAACTTAAAACTCCCACAATTAAAGTAAGAGTCAAGCAACAGAACACAGAGAGCTAAAATCACTTCTGAGATATGTATAATATTGACTATGAGTGAGTTAGTATCAGTAGATTTGGTCCTGTGACAAAATTCTAGAATAGAGATTATCCTGGCTTAGGCCATGTCATGTCCCTACTTTGTGAATGGAAGATGTAGCTAGCAGGACACTGTGATTGACAAGTCCATTAGGAGGACCACATAAAACGTAGGGATAGTAATTTCTCAAAAGACAGCTAGAATGCTCATACCAAAGAAAAGATGTAGAAATACTGGGTAGACAAAATGACCAATGCACATGAATGAAATCTAAAATGAAATTTCTGTGCTAAGTGGTATTGTCAATACAAAACCAATAAAGGCAATAGAAAAAAGGGTAAAACAAAACATGAGTAAGGATAGCTTTTAATTTGCTGTAGGCTACATCAAAACACTGAATTGTAAAAAAATCTTCCTTATGTAGTAGCAACACCAACAGCTAATATTTATGGAGCATATATTATAACTCAGGCACTGTGCTAAAATGGTGCATGCATTTTCTCATTGAATCCTTGTTGTAAGAAGTCCCTGGGTTGAGTTCTGTTCTGTTACTCTTCTCATTTAATGATAAAGGAAGTGAAGCATAGAGAAATTATGCAAGTTACCCACATTTTATATCTGCTAACTGCAAAGGAGAAGCAGTAATGAGGTGAGGCAGAAGAGGTACAAAGGGAGAGATACACCTATATTATTTGGACATCAGTGACACTTGAGACAACCAGGGTTAAGGGAGAGGTTTCAATTGATGATGCATGTAACTAGGCACTGTGTCAGCCTGTGCTGGAGGCCAGAAAGGAGCAGAGGAAAGAATGTCTACTGTCCAGTTGAGAAGGCTGACACTTGGACAAATAATTCCAATTCAATGTAAGAAGCCCTACACTAGAATTCCCTATAATGGTTCAGAAAGAACTCAGAGCGACCCATGACTCAGGGGACAACAGAAAGGAGAAGACTGGGAGAGTTTCTCCGAGAGGAGGTAGATCTTGAAGAATACACATAAAAAGGTCATGTTCAAGAAAGCAATCCTCAGGAAATGCATCAAGATGAATGAAAATCCAGAATATTTAGGGAGCTACCAGCAGTGAAGGATGATTTAAGTTATGCAAGTCATGATGAGAATCTGGGAATGAGAGTGATGGGCGACGAGACTGAAATCATAGGTTAGAGCCAGTTTTTAAAGAGCTTTGAGTGCCATACAAGACATCTGCTTTTTAAACTGCAAGCAATGGAGAAGCCCTGGATGTGTTTAAAGCCTGTGTGTTAATGATAAGATCAGATTTGCTTGGGAGAGGAGAGGCAGTTGAAAGCTGAATTGGAGTTGGGGAGGACTTGTGGGTTTCTGATTTAGGTAACTGGGCAAATAAAGTGCCATTCAGGACAGGATTCTTGAAGGAGGAAAAAATTGAGGGGAAATAAAATGAGTTTGCTTTGGGAACTTCCTCATGGCAGTGTCCAGCAAACATGTAAAAATGTAAGACAGAACCCAGGAGGCATCAACATTTGTAGAACAGGAACTCATAATGATTAGAAGATTAGAGAGAGAATAGTGGATGAGATAAGCCAAAGAGAGTATGTAAAATAAGAAGAGGGATAAGAACAGGAATTCTGGAGGCACCAACGTTTAAAGGGAGGAGGAGGAGGAAGATAAACCAGGCAAGAAGACTCAGAAAGAATCAAAGGGTTAAGAGAAATACAAAGGAGCAGTTGTAATAAATCAGGAGAGAAGAAAGTATCAAGAATGCAAGTTGTGACACAGCCTTCAAATAAGAGGAGAACTCAATATTTCCCTTAAGATTTGGCTATTAAAAGGTTATGGATGATCCCACTGGTTAAACTAGATACGGCATGGTGGAGCCAAATTCAGATTGCAGAGAGTTGAGTGTAAAAGGCAGTGGAAACCTAGGGGCATGAGGGTGTTTTCATGTGAATAAAGAAGAGACATAGGTGGTGGTGGGTTGATGAAGAGTCAGATTTTTAGTGTGCAAGAGGGAAAGAAACAAGTGGAGAAAAGAGGTTGGCATATGAATGAAGGGAGAAGTTGCTGTCCCAGTAGGAAGGGACAGATAAAGGCCCAGGTGGAATTCTGGAAGAGGTGTCGTAGCTCTTTCCTTGAGACAGAAATATTCATTTAGCTTCCCCATCATCCTTTCTTCTTCTCTCTTTTTCTTAACTTCTGTAGCCTTTTAAAATTCAATCCTAATATGGGGATTGGAACTGAAATTGGTATACAAAGCACCTGGCACTGTACTGGTTACATAACAGAAGCTTAAAAAATGTTATATCCCTCTCTCCTTTATTTTCCCCTCTTTGGGTTGGACTTTTCCCCTTTCCATTCTCCCTTTGCTCATGAAGGGGATGAATCTTCCCAGAACTCAGCTGCTGAGACTGACATATCAAATAGCTGTGGTACACTGATTGGAAGAAAGGCTTAAGAAATCTTTGGCTATGGCTCCTAAATTTCACCTGTGACAATGAACTCCTATGGAAAACATCTTCATAATGGGGTACACAGAGTTAGCGTGACCACCAGATATTTTTCCTTCTCTCTTTTGCAGTCCCATTGTTTCAGGTCAGAAGTGAACAGACAGTGGGTGAGACATGAAGCTCTAGCCAGAAAGGGCTAATGTAAGTACAGGCCAGCCTCTGATGAAATAAACGAGGACTGTAATTCTGAGTTGGTCTGTTCCATTTGCCTTTCTCCAATTCCAGGTGATGGCCACAGTGGCAGAACCTAGGAAGCCAAGAAGAAACCAGAGAATGGAGACACATGGCAGCAATGGCAAGTCATCAGACCCAGGATTTCCCAAAGAACACTGGTCCAGGACGATGCTCTGTGAAAAAGTGTTCCTTGGTCAGAGAAACTTGTGAAACACTTTGCATAATACTTAAAATAATGTATGGCACATCAAAGGTAATAGGCGATAAAAGAATTCATTTTTTTAAAACCAAGCATATGCACAACTTATTTAACTATGGATTCAATTTTTAGATTCATATTTTCTGGCCCACATTTGTGGAGCCACATCCATAGAACAGATTTGACCATGATTATGGTTATCATTAAAAAATTTTTAAAAATTCAGATTGATTTTGGAATTGGTTTCCCATCATAATTCAAGGAGATACAGTCCCAAACAATCTGAAATCAAGAAATTAGCAAATGGGCTTGTTGTTTGTGGATTTGAATGGATTGAATTCCTATAGCATTGAAGAAAGATATATTTTAAAGCCTGTTTTTGGAAAATACTCTTAGTTGGGTATTTCATTTGATTTGGTACACAGTAGTCATAAATTACTATCTTTTTTTGCTGTACTTTATCCTAAATATATTCCATGGTATGTTTTCATAATTAATATGCAAATAGATGTATAGTTTATAATTAATTTCAACTGGGCACAGTGAAAAACTTGAAAACCTCAGCATGGAGGCATCTTTTTTGGTAGAAATTCAATGAAATCCCCAAATGTCTTTGGTTTTGCAATCCATAATTTGCAGATTATTAATACAATAAATCCTTGTTGTCTGTGAGAGTTGGCATCATACCCATGAACTCCTGTGTAGAAAGCCTACAAACTAAAAATCCAAATGGAAAGAAAAAACCACGTGGTTTCTGTGTATGCTCATTACCTGTGTCTGAAACCATACTATCTCGGCCTTTTATAGATCTTATAACAGTCTCCGCAGGAAGCAGCTGCAGTCATTAGCCATAGGACAGACTAAACACACAATCTGCATGGAAGGAGGCCTGGATCAGCTTGGTCTTTCAGATCTCTAATCTCAGACACAAGAAAGCACCATCAACAGCACCCTTTGTATATATTCATAAAGGTAACATATTTTATCATTTAAAGGGATTTGAGAAATTGAAGAGGCCCAACTCTTTTTCTGCCTTCTTTGGTTTGAGGCTGAGATTGCTTAAGGGGCTTGCCCAAGATCACATATCTAGTAAGAGACAGAGCAAGGATTCAAAGCCAGTTCTGGCTTCTGTGTCTCCATTCTTTCCATTCCCCTACAGTGGCTCTTTTGGGAACCTGAGGGAGGAACAGCAGCAGAATTGGGTAGAACCTGCCCATGCCCATCATGCACTGAGCATCTTCAGGTCTGGCCATGGACCCCTTAATTCCTAATCCAGAATTCCTCCCATCACTGTTTGCTGAGAAAAGCACTAAAATGGAGATATTTGTTCCAAAATCCCAAATTTTAATTCCATAGAGCAAGGTGTCTTCATTTTTAAATCACCCAACTCATCATAAATTCAGCTGGATTCGTTAAAGAATTGACAACACCAAACATTTTGTAACAGAAGTCACTGCTGCTTAAGGAGTTAGGGTTCACCTTTTCCAGAGCTCTTCAGTGCCAACCCAGAACCAATATCCCAGCGTCGCTGGAGGGAATGATGGCGCCCTGCATTTCAGAGAAGATTTAAAACCGAGATCCTAACTGCTCATCATCATTAAAAATCTCCAGGCAGTTTTCATAAGAGCAAGGGGGTGGTTGCCTGAGGTTTTGGCTGACAGTCAACCCAACTAATTACATTCTGTCTACTGTGTCCTCCCGCAGTTTCAATTGGATATGTTATTTTTTTTTTATTTCCTGTCCTAATCTGAATGTAGGGTTGCTATGTGTTCTTAAGCAGATGCTGCTGTTCTTGCTGGTAGAAGAGGCTTTTCAGATTTGTTTTTTCCTCACAGAAAGTTTTTGAGACTTTAAATAAAATAATTCTTCTAAATGTTCCTAAGATCCTGGCACCAAATACATTCTAAATGCAATGTGTGCAGGTAAGAATCTATTTATATTGTTATTTTCTCTCATCAAGTATTGACATGAGCAGACATGCTTAACCCTGAGGTGATAGTGTCCTACTTATAGACAGTCAGGTCACAGCAGTGCCCCTTAGCATTCTCATCTCCTCTTCTTAGTGATTACACGTTCTCCTGTTGCTCCCATTACAGGTGGATTTCATGAACAACTCACACATTCTGAGGCACAGTTGCAATGAGAAAGTCTTAAGTTAGTGTTCTATCTATCTATCTATCTATCTATCTATCTATCTATCTATCTATCATCTATCTATCTTCTATCTATCTCTATCTCTATCTATCTATGGTGCTGGAAGTCTAAAGAAGGAGAAAAATTGTTAATATCATGATATTTTCTGGTCAAATTCCTCTGTGAATTTCATCAGATGTGGCCATCAATAGCACAAGATAGAGTTCTTTGGTGGAAAGTCAGGAATCTAGAGGGATGAATTTTATTTCTGCCCTCCCACCCACCTTGACTTCAGCTTTGTGACCTTCAACATGAGCTCCCACCTTCCTGAGACACACAGTGAGGAGAGTAGAGGATCTCTAAGCCTCTTGGAACCTGTAATTTTATATACCTTTGCCCGTGTTTGAGAGAGAGATGATATGGGCTTGCACATAAAACATTCAAAACAAAGTTTAATAATGGGCTTTCTTTTTTTGCTAAAAAAATTATCAAAAATTGTCAGATTTTTTAGTTGATCAGATTAGAAAACAGTGATAATGTTTTGAAAGGCTTGTACTATATACCAGGCATGGATCCGGGCCTTTTATTTCTGTTAACACAGCTGATCCTCTCTATAACCCTTGTTTGTATTCTCATTAGTCTCACATTAAAGATGAAGGAACGGAGACATAAAAATGGTGATTACCCCAACATAAGAAGTGAGAGAGCCAGGATTCACAACCCAGCAGTCCAATTCAAGAGTCCACACTCTTCACAGTTCTGCAGCACTGCCTCTGTTGGGGACAGGCACTTTATAAATTTCATCTTGCTTCACACATTCATTCATTGTCACAGAAGTAAAAAATGTGGTTCCTTCCCACCTTCATCCTCAAACAAAGATTTAAAAGAGAGAAAAATAAAATGTCTTCTGAAAGTTAAATTCTAAATCTACACTTCAAGAAACAAAGCAAAGATAGTCAGAGTAATTAAGAAAAAATAGGAGATGTCCAAATTTGCTCTTTTCAGTCCAGCATGAACCTGATATTTTTAATCACTCTCCCACTTTTCAGCAGGACATTGGTCAAGACTTGAGTCTCCTTTGCCTTAGGGTTCACCCACATTCTCTCTGCTTCCTGGGTGGGATGCCAGGAGAGAATTAACTATCTAAAAGCTAACTTATCTTAAGAAAAAAAAATGCATCAGTCAGAAGAGGTTTTGTTGACTTTCAGAAACATAGAAGGTGTGTCCTTGAATCTAATGCCACCAGAATCCAAGCCAAAGGGGAGGATCATAAGGGGCAGAATTCCACTTGGTTATTGTGGGTGGCATGTGTGTCCCTGTCAAGGGAATGCATGTCTTGGGCTTTTTGGCTGGAAAGCAGTCCATCTTTAGACTATATATCTATTTCCCTTCACACTTTCTTCAAGCCTATTAAATTCCCTTCTGATGACTACCTAGCCTGTTACAGCAATGCCGATGGGGGATAAGATGCTGCCCTGCCAACTGCTCCGCTTCTCCTTGCAAATAAGTTATAGGCATAGCCTCGGGAGCTGCAGACATGTGAGTCTGTCTCTGACACCACTCCCCATGAGTGTGATTGCAAAGCTCAAATCCTGAGCCCCAACACTGAGGGCCACACCTGACCCCATAGTAGGTCCATTATGCAAATGCCCCCTCTCAAAAGTTTCTGTGGTTTCACTTGATGCTACACCTCTGTCTGTTGGAAATTCACACATATGCCTTTAAACTCCCTCATCAATGTTATGAAGTTTTCTAGGACTCCAGTAGAAAGTTGCCACAGATGTGTTTCTCAATCACAGCTTTACACCCTCAGTACAATCAGCTGCAGTTTTCAGTAGGGATGAGCATAGTCATGCACATTTATTCCCATGGGTGCTTCTTGGTGTTTAGATTCACGTGTGTGCCCCTATTTGCAAGACAAAAAGAAGTATAAAATATGAAATTGCAGCAAAATTCAGCGTGCGGAATTTCTATTTATCAGAATGTGATAAATGTCAGGATAATAAGCCTCTCGAGGGAACAAACAGTTTCCTTGAGCATTGCTGCGAGGGCTATTATGAACAGACATTGCCAGGCCATGTGTGAGGCACAGAGCGAAATCCCCCCACCTCTTCTTAGGCTGAGCATCACTAGTGATTTAAAATTCAGAACATCATGACACCAGTGACAAAGGGATCGCTAGAAAGAAGTCCTCAGTGCATTTGAGATGTTTCCAGTTCATTGTAAAGAGGAAAATGAATAGACGGCAATTAAAACCAAACTTTATATGTCCCAGCTATTGTGTGCAGTATGTATGGAATTGTGATCAGAGAAAAGACAAAAATAAACCCAGCTTGAATTATGTTACATATTTTAAGAAAAGGATGTGTTTTGAAGTAATTGACATTTCAAAGCTTAGGAATAATTAGTCTTGATGTCACCTTTATTTAAATCAAATTTAGTACAAATCAGAAATTAAAATGTTAACCAACTAGCTTGATTGTCTGTTTTGAGTTAAGCAATAAGTATTTAAGTGAAGTCTGAGGATCGAGCACTGTGCTGGTGGGTGAGTGGGTGGTGTATAAAGGTGGTCCCTGCCTGTGAATTCTCAGAGTCTAGTAAAATAGATAAAGTTTACACACAAGAAAGTGCTAGAATAAGCAACTTCTATATCCAATATCAGGTTACATCAGTGATTCTCAGTCAGGGGCCATCATGCCTTCTAGGGGACATTTGGCAAAATCTGGAGACATTTTTGGGTGTTTCAGCTGAGGGTGTGCTGTTGGCATCTAGTGGGTAGAGGCCAGGCTTGCTGCTAAACACCCTACAATGCACTCGACAGAATTATCCACATCCACTTAACTGGCATCAAATGGCAGTTGGGCTGGGGCCCCATGCACATACCCTACACCACTCCAGCATTGATCTGTACTAGAGAAACAGAGCAAAAATATGTCAGCTGTGGTTGGTTGGTAAAGTCCCCAAAGAGTTGGGGCTTGAAGCTGGGAAGACCAAAACTGTCCACACTTGTGGGGCTAGAAAGCCCTCTTGTTTGACCACCAGAATTCCCAGCTGCTGCCAGACTCATGGCACTCAGCCTTCGGATGAGCCTCCTCTTCCTGTTTTGTACTGCCAGGTACATATCAAGGCTTGATTAACATTTAATTAAGCATTTATTATGTGCCAGGCCTGTATAACCACTTTACAGGTTTTAAATCATTTAGTACTTCTAACAATTTTTAAAGCAGATTCTATTGTTATCCCCATTTTAAAGATGAGACAACTGTGGCCCAGGAGACTAAGCAGGTTTTTCTTGTATCATACAACTGGTAGATGCAGAGTTGTTTAAATGCGGGTAGTTTAACCTCAACAACCATGCTATACCACTTCTCTGTCATATGACTTTTTACCTCTACTAGCTGTTGATCCAATTTCTTTCAGATTCCTTTCATAAGTGTGCACCCACAGAAACTCATACTCAGAAGTATGCAGACAAGCAGCACATGCACCTGGAAAATCCTGAGAGTAGATGTGTACACCCTCCTGTCTTCTGGCTCCAGGAATCTCCCTTGTAATCCCAAGGAAAACTGTTGGCTGGAGGGAAGACTCTTCTCTCTTCATACCTGAGCCAAATGCTTGGTAGGAAGAACTGGACTATTATATTTGAAATCATAGAACTTGAAATATAGTTGATAGAGCAAATTTCGGATTGTTAAAATAAATTACATACTACTCTACAGTGGAGTTATTTTTAAGCAGTTATATGTGGAATGTGTCCACAGCACATTGTTCATTAAAAACCAAAACCATTGTACACCAGTGCATATAATATAATCTTATTTTTATTAGGGTAAAATTATGCTATTATATGTATAAAAATAAGTCAAGAAGAATCCATGGAATCTGTCAACAGCAATAGTAGAATTGCAACTTTAGGAGGTGAATTAAAAGAAATTAAAGAACATAAAAGACAAAAAACTTCTTTCCCGAGTCCCAGAGGGAAGTTGACTGAGATACTTAAGGCTAACTTATCTTAAGAAAAAAAAAATGCATCAGTCAGAAGAGGTTTTGTTGACTTTCAGAAACATTGAAGGTGTGTCCTTGAATCAAATGTCTAAGTGTAGAGATAATTTCCTTGGAGAGCATGCTCAAAGCCAGTCCAGGGCAGAACTAGGGAGTGCAGAAAAATGTGTCTCCATGGAGCTCAGCTTTCACTTCACTGCCTGTTTCGCTACTGACAATACTTCCTCCACCCAGCACCAAACCCTTCCCATCACACTGCAGCAATAAGAAAGAGGGTATAGCAATTCCATCCTCTCTTACATTTATCTCAAAGAAACTAGTATCATTCTTTTTTACCTTCTGGTATATTTGAATTAATGAAGGTTCCTTTTCCAAGAATGTTTTCAGGTTTAAACTCTATCTCTCATTGTAGCATGAAGGAATTGCAAAGATAGCAAGTAGATAAAAGATGTACTTCACAGGAGCATCCAACCTCCTATAGGTAACGATTTTCCTATATTATCCTTTTTATTCAGGTAGATTCAATTAAAATCACACACATTTATTTTCTTTATATACCTAACACCAAACAGTAGTCGGGATATCAAAGGGAATATAGAGATATGAAACTCTAGGTTCTGCCATTAAGCAGTTTTTTGTTTGTTTGTTTTTGAGATGGAGTCTCACTCTGTCACCCAGGCTGGAATGCAGTGGTGCAATCTCAGCTCACTGCAGCCTCTACCTCCCAGGTTCCAGTGAATCTCCTGCCTCAGACTCCCAAGTAGCTGGGATTACAGGCACATGCCACAAAGCCCTGCTAATTTTTGTATTTTTAGTAGAGACGGGGTTTCACCATGTTGGCCAGGCTGGTCTCGAACTCCTGACCTCAGGTGATCTGCCTGCCTTGGCCTCCCAAAGTGCTGGGATTACAAGCATGAGCCACTGTGCCTGGCCTCATTAAGCAGTTTTTAAAAGTTAGTTGGAGAATAAGCAAATGTGTAAATGAGCTACTCTAGGTGCTATAGTCAAGGGGAGGAGGAGAAGGAGAGAGGTCAGAGGAAGGAGGGTTTATACCTGCTTCAGAGAGTCAATGTTGGCTTCATGACGAAAGAGGTATTGGATGTGGACTTTGATGGAGGGTAGAATTTTAACAGGTGGGGAGTAGCAGGTGAGGCCAACTTAAACAGTGGCAGCAGCAGGAAGCCTCTGAAGCAGGGCAGCATGGGGCATATTATAGAAAAACCCAGAGAGCAGGATGGCTGTGGCACATGGTATTGTACAAAAAGAGTAGGAGATCAGTTTGAGAAGGCTCAGCAGCATGGTTGTTTACCAGGGTGTCTGAGAAATGCCTACCTAAAACTGAGTACACATATATAATATTTGCTTCAAGCAACAGAGGAGGAAATATTGCCTGAATAACCTGCCTCTATAACAGACATTTACTTTAAGACATAACTAACTGATAGGAGGGAAGGAAGGAAGGAAGGAAGGAAGGAAGGAAGGAAGGAAGGAAGGAAGGAAGGAAGGAAAATATGAGGAAGGAAACAAACAAGGAAGGAGGAGGGAAGGAGGGGAGGGGGAGAGAAAGGAAGTAATGGAAATTGTAGATACTGAAATGAAGAACGAATTAAAAACTAGAGTATTTGAGGGGAGTAATTGGTGGAGGTATTGAATTTAGTAACCTTAAAGTTTGAAACCCTCAAGAAATTAACATAAAATTCAGACACAGCCTGGTAATACTTCTTGGGCACCAAGAAGAAATAAATTCAAAAACTCTCCAAAAGGACACACCATCTAACCAGGTACAGACAAATCCCTGCTGAAGAAGAGCTTACAACTCAAAATTGTAAAAATGAGAAAAAAATCCTATATAAGGGTGAGTAAAAAGACACAGGAAACAGTAGGATTAGAACCCCAAGAACATCAGATAACAAGTATTTGATAGACAGTGTAAAATAAATATGTTTAAATGATTAAAGACCAAAAAAGAAAGGAAAACTATACAAAAAAGATACTATGGAAGAAGAAAGAAAATGTTGATAAAGAACCAAATGGAAGTTCTAGAATTAAAAATTTTAATCCTTGACATTAAAAATCAAATAAACAACGGGATTAGAAACTGCTAAAGAGAAAATTAATGAACTAGAAAACAGAGCAGAATCTATTTTCTGGACTACCACAAGAGAGAGATAAAGAAGTAGAAAATATGATAGAGAGGTTATGAGACTTGGAGGAAAGCACACATCTATGATGGGTCCTAGAAAGGGACAATAGGGTTATTGGAGGAATAGTAATATTTGAAGAAATAATGACTGTGAATTATCTTGTGTAAATAGTAAAGACAAATCATCAGATTCAAATGCACATAGATGATATGTCCTAGATGCCTCTCTTCCGACTCTAGCATGAACCAGAACGAAACACGAGGGTTTATTCTGAAAGTTTGACCATAGTATAAGAAAATGATTCAAATAGGAAGTGATAGTATCTGCAGATGAACTGGCTTCTGCCCTTCAGGATTTCCACTTTGTCAGCTTTGATCCAGCCTCTTCCCTTCTCCACTCCATGTGCTTGACCTTTGGTGTTTTGTTTGTTTGTTTTTCCACCAGACCTGGCTTTTGGAGATATGTGGATTCAAGCCTTCTTTTCATTATGATTAAATTCTCATGTATTTAATTTCAACTAAGACTATATAAGAATTGACAAATGGGGGTGGAGCCAAGATGGCCGAATAGGAACAGCTCTGGTCTACAGCTCCCAGCCTGAGAGACACAGAAGACGGGTGATTTCTGCATTTCTGTTTGAGGTACCAGTTTCATCTCACTAGGGAGTGCCAAATAGTGGGTACAGGACAGTCGGTGAAGCGCACTGTGCACGAGCCGAAGCAGGGCGAGGCATTGCCTCACTCGGGAAGCGCAAGGGGTCAGGGAGTTCCCTTTCCTAGTCAAAGAAAGGGGTAACAGATGGCACCTGGAATATCGGGTCAGTCCCACCCTAATACTGCGCTTTTCCAACGGGCCTGGAAAACGGCACACTAGGAGATTGTGTCCCGCACCTGGCTCGGAGGGTCCTATGCCCACGGAGTCTTGCTGATTACTAGCACAGCAGTCTGAGATCAAGCTGCAAGGCGGCAGCGAGGCTGGGGGAGGGGTGCCCGCCATTGTCCAGGCTTGCTTAGGTAAACAAAGCAGCCAGGAAGCTCGAACTAGGTGGAGCCCACCACAGCTCAAGGAGGCCTGCCTGCCTCTGTAGGCTCCACCTCTGGGGGCAGGGCACAGACAAACAAAAACTCAGCAGGAACCTCCACAGACTTAAATGTCCCTGTCTGATTGACAGCTTTGAAGAGAGTAGTGGTTCTCCCAGCACGCAGCTGGAGATTTGAGAACGGACAGACTGCCTCCTAAAGTGGGTCCCTCACCCCTGAGCAGCCTAACTGGGAGGCACCCCCCCAGTAGGGACAGACTGACACCTCACTCGGCCGGGTACGCCTCTGAGACAAAACTTCCAGAAGAACTATCAGACAGCTGAATTTGTGGTCTCACGAAAATCCGCTGTTCTGCAGCCACCGCTGCTGACACCCAGCCAAACAGGGTCTGGAGTGGACCTCTAGTAAACTCCAACAGACCTGCAGCTGAGGGTCCTGTCTGGTAGAAGGAAAACTAACAAACAGAAAGGACATCCACACCAAAAACCCATCTGTACATCACCATCATCAAAGACCAAAAGTAGATAAAACCACAAAGATGGAGAAAAAACAGAGCAGAAAAGCTGGAAATTCTAAAAAGCAGAGCACCTCTCCTCCTCCAAAGGAATGCAGTTCCTCACCAGCAATGGAACAAAGCTGGATGGAGGATGACTTTGACGAGTTGAGAGAAGAAGGCTTCAGACGATCAAACTACTCTGAGCTACAGGAGGAAATTCAAAACAATAGCAAAGAAGTTAAAAACTTTGAAAAAAAATTAGAAGAATGGATAACTAGAATAACCAATGGAGAGAAGGGCTTAAAGGAGCTGATGGAGCTGAAAGCCAAGTTTCGAGAACTACGCGAAGATTGCAGAAGCCTCAGTAGCAGATGCGATCAACTGGAAGAAAGGGTATCGCTGATGGAAGATGAAATGAATGAAATGAAGAGAGAAGGGAAGTTTAGAGAAAAAAGAATAAAAAGAAATGAACAAAGCCTCCAAGAAATTTGGGACTATGTGAAAAGACCAAACCTACGTCTGATTGGTGTACCTGAAAATGACGGGGAGAATGGAACCAAGTTGGAAAACACTCTGCAAGATATTACCCAGGAGAACTTCCCCAATCTAGCAAGGCAGGACAACATTCAGATTCAGGAAATACAGAGAACGCCACAAAGATACTCCTCGAGAAGAGCAACTCCAAGACACATAATTGTCAGATTCACCAAAGTTGAAATGAAGGAAAAAATGTTAAGGGCAGCCAGAGAGAAAGGTCGGGTTACCCACAAAGGGAAGCCCATCAGACTAACAGCTGATCTCTCGACAGAAACTCTACAAGCCAGAAGACAGTGGGGGCCGATATTCAACATTCTTAAAGAAAAGAATTTTCAACCCAGAATCTCATATCCCGCCAAACTAAGCTTCATAAGTGAAGGAGAAATAAAATACTTTACAGACAAGCAAACGCTGAGTGATTTTGTCACCACCAGGCCTGCCCTAAAAGAGCTCCTGAAGGAAGCACTAAACATGGAAAGGAACAACCGGTACCAGCCACTGCAAAAACATGCCAAATTGTAAAGACCATCGAGGCTAGGAAGAAACTGCATCAACTAACGAGCAAAATAACCAACTAACATCATAATGACAGGATCACATTCACACATAACAATATTAACTTTCAATGTAAATGGGCTAAATGCTCCAATTAAAAGACACAGACTGGCAAATTGGATAAGGAGTCAGGACCCATCAGTGTGCTGTATTCAGGAAACCCATCTCAAGTGCAGAGACACACATAGACTCAAAATAAAGGGATGGAGGAAGATCTATCAAGCAAATGGAAAACACAAAAAGGCAGGGGTTGCAATCCTAGTCTCTGATAAAATAGACTTTAAACCAACAAAGATCAAAAGAGACAAAGAAGGCCATTACATAATGGTAAAGGGATCAATTCAACAAGAAGAGCTAACTATCCTAAATATATATGCACCCAACACAGGAGCACCCAGATTCATAAAGCAAGTCCTGAGTGACCTACAAAGGGACTTAAACTCCCACACAATAATAATGGGAGATTTTAACACCCCACTGTCAACACTAGACAGATCAACGAGACAGAAAGTTAACAAGGATATCTAGGAATTGAACTCAGCTCTGCACAAAGTGGACCTAATAGACATCTACAGAACTCTCCACCCCAAATCAACAGAATATACATTTTTTTTCAGCACCACACCACACCTATTACAAAATTGACGACATAGTTGGAAGTAAAGCTCTCCTCAGCAAATGTAAAAGAACAGAAATTATAACAAACTGTCTCTCAGACCACAGTGCAATCAAACTAGAACTCAGGATTAAGAAACTCACTCAAAACCGCTCAACTACCTGGAAACTGAACAACCTGCTCCTGAATGACTATTGGGTACATAATGAAATGAAGGCAGAAATAAAGATGTTCTTTGAAACCAATGAGAACAAAGACACAACATACTAGAATCTCTGGGACACATTCAAAGCAGTGTGTAGAGGGAAATTTATAGCACTAAATGCCCACAAGAGAAAGCAGGAAAGATCCAAAATTGACACCCTAACATCACAATTAAAAGAACTAGAAAAGCAAGAGCAAACACATTCAAAAGCTAGCAGAAGGCTAGAAATAACTAAAATCAGAGCAGAACTGAAGGAAATAGAGACACAAAAAACCCTTCAAAAAATTAATGAATCCAGGAGCTGGTTTTTAGAAAAGATCAACAAAATTGATAGACCGCTAGCAAGACTAATAAAGAAGAAAAGAGAGAAGAATCAAATAGATGCAATAAAAATTGAAAAAGGGGATATCACCACCGATCCCACAGAAATACAATCTACCATCAGAGAATACTACAAACACCTCTATGCAAATAAACTAGAAAATCTAGAAGAAATGGATAAATTCCTCGACAAATACACCCTCCCAAGACTAAACCAGGAAGAAGTTGAATCTCTGAATAGACCAATAACAGGTTCTGAAATTGTGGCAATAATCAATAGCTTACCAACCAAAAAGAGTCCAGGACCTGATGGATTCACAGCCAAATTCTACCAGAGGTACAAGGAGGAACTGGTACCATTCCTTCTGAAACTCTTCCAATCGATAGAAAAAGTGGGAATCCTCCCTAACACATTTTATGAAGCCAGCATCGTACTGATACCAAAGCCTGGCAGAGAAATAACCAAAAAAGAGAATTTCAGACCAATATCCTTGATGAACATTGATGCAAAAATCCTCAATAAAATACTGGCAAACCGAATCCAGCAGCACATCAAAAAGCTTATCCACCATAATCAAGTGGGTTTCATCCCTGGGATGCAAGGCTGGTTCAACATACGCAAATCAATAAATGTAATCCAGCATATAAACAGAACCAAAGACAAAAACCACATGATTATCTCAATAGATGCAGAAAAGGCCTTTGACAAAATTCAACAACCCTTCATGCTAAAAACTCTCAATAAATTAGGTATTGATGGGATGCATCTCAAAATGATAAGAGCTATCTATGACAAACCCACAGCCAATATCATACTGAATGGGCAAAAACTGGAAGCATTCCCTTTGAAAACTGGCACAAGACAGGGATGCCCTCTCTCACCGCTCCTATTCAACATAGTGCTGGAAGTTCTGGCCAGAGCAATCAGGCAGGAGAAGGAAATAAAGGGTATTCAATTAGGAAAAGAGGAAGTCAAATTGTCCCTGTTTGCAGATGACATGACTGTATATCTAGAAAACCCCATTGTCTCAGCCCAAAATCTCCTTAAGCTGATTAGCAACTTCAGCAAAGTCTCAGGATACAAAATCAATGTACAAAAATCACAAGCATTCTTGTACACCAATCACAGACAAACAGAGAGCCAAATCATGAGTGAACTCCCATTCACAATTGCTTCAAAGAGAATAAAATACCTAGGAATCCAACTTACAAGGGATGTGAAGGACCTCTTCAAGGAGAACTACAAACCACTGCTCAATGAAATAAAAGAGGATACAAACAAATGGAAGAACATTCCATGCTCATGGGTTGGAAGAATCAATATCGTGAACATGGCCATACTGCCCAAGGTAATTTATAGATTCAATGCCATCCCCATCAAGCTACCAATGACTTTCTTCACAGAATTGGAAAAAACTACTTTAAAGTTCATATGGAACCAAAAAAGAGCCTGCATCGCCAAGTCAATCCTAAGCCAAAAGAACAAAGCTGGAGGCATCATGCTACCTGACTTCAAACTATACTACAAGGCTACAGTAACCAAAACAGCATGGTACTGGTAGCACAACAGAGACATAGATCAGTGGAACAGAACAGAGCCCTCAGAAATGATGCCACATAGCTACAACTATCTGATCATTGACAAGACTGACATAAACAAGAAATGGGGAAAGGATTCCCTATTTAATAAATGGTGCTGGGAAAACTGGCTAGCTATATGTAGAAAGCTGAAACTGGATCCCTTCCTTACACCTTATGCAAAAATTAATTCAAGATGGATTAAAGACTTAAATCTTAGACCTAAAACCATTAAAATCCTACAAGAAAACCTAGGCAATACCATTCAGGACATAGGCATGGGCAAAGACTTCATGTCTAAAACACCAAAAGCAATGGCAACAAAAGCCAAAATGGACAAATGGGATCTAATTAAACTAAAGAGCTTCTGCACAGCAAAAGAAACTAACATCAGAGTGAACAGGCAACCTACAGAATGGGAGAAAAGTTTTGCAAGCTACTCATCTGGCAAAGGGCTAATATCCAGAATCTACAATGAACTCAAACAAATTTACAAGAAAAAAACAAACAACCCCATCAAAAAGTGGGCAAAGGACATGAACAGATACTTCTCAAAAGAAGACATTTATGCAGCCAAAAAACACATGAAGAAATGCTCATCATCACTGGCCATCAGAGAAATGCAAATCGAAACCACAGTGAGATACCATCTCACACCAGTTAGAATGGCCATCATTAAAAAATCAGGAAACAACAGGTGCTGGAGAGGATGTGGAGAAATAGGAACACTTTTACACTGTTGGTGGGACTGTAAACTAGTTCAACCATTGTGGAAGTCAGTGTGGCAATTCCTCAGGGATCTAGAACTAGAAATACCATTTGACCCAGCCATCCCATTACTGGGTATATACCCAAAGGACTATAAATCATGCTGCTATAAAGACACATGCACACGTATGTTTACTGCAGCACTATTCACGATAGCAAAGACTTGGAACCAACCCAAATGTCCAACAATGATAGACTGGATTAAGAAAATGTGGCACATATACACCATGGAATACTATGCAGCCATAAAAAATGATGAGTTCATATCCTTTGTAGGGACATGGATGAAACTGGAAAACATCATTCTCAGTAAACTATCGCAAGGACAAAAAACCAAACACCGCCTGTTCTCACTCATAGGTGGGAATTGAACAATGAGAACTCATGGACACAGGAAGGGGAACATTACACTCCGGGGACTGTTGTGGGGTTGGGGGAGGGGGGAGGGACAGCATTAGGAGATATACCTAATGCTAAATGACGAGTTAATGGGTGCAGGAAATCAACACGGCACATGGATACATATGTAACAAACCTGCACATTGTGCACATGTACCCTAAAACCTGAAGTATAATAATAAAAATAAAAATAAATAAATAAATAAATAAATAAATAAAAGAATTGACAAATGGAAAAAATATTTGAAATACACCTATACTCCCCGTATTACCAAATCACACAATGCAAAAACAATTTTTTTAATTCAAATTTAGGTGAAGGACGGTTTCAATGGACTTGTCTGGCACAGCTTTTGGGTACTCCATCTTCGAATTATTTTATTCTTTCCTCCACTTCTAAAGTAGATTCTAAATATCCTTGTATGACAAATTGTGGAAACAATCCTGGTTTGAAGGTCACAAAAGTTCAGGGGTTAGCTCTGTCACTGTTCTGACCTTGGGAAATCTCCTGACCTAATAACAAGTGTGTTATGGTTTAATTGTGCCACCCAAAAAGCATGTGTTGAAACTTAATCCCCAATGCAACCAGTGTTGAAAGGTTGGACCTTTAAGAGGTGACTAGGTCATGAGGGGTCTTCCCTCATGAATGGATCAATGCTGTTATCGATAGAGTGTTTTCATGATAAAAGGGTGAGTTTGACCCCCTTTCCTTTTCTTGCTTTCTTGTACTCTCACGCTCTCTTGCCCTTTTATTTTCCTCTATGAGATGATGCAGCATGAAAGCCCTTGTCAGATGCTGGTGCCGTGCTCTTGAACTTCCCAGACTCCAGAGCTGTGAGCCAAATAAACATCCATTAATTATAAATTACCCAGGCCATGGTATTCTGCTACAGATGCACAAAGCAGACTAAGATGAATGGCAACCTGCTCTGAGTGCATGCTGTGAATCAGGCACCATGCCAGATGCCTCATATGCATGCTCTCACTTAATCCTTACAAGAGCACCATGAGGTAGCTTCTCTTAGTAACTCCATTTATAGCTGAAGCCATTGAGGTCACCTGCCCATAGCCAAGTGATTAGAAGAAGGGGAGGCCCTCTGACTGCAGAGCCGAGGTCCTTTAACTGCAAACTCTTTTGGAAATCTCAACCACTTTGACCTCCAGCCTCATTGCCCACTGGTCTTTTGTTTTCTCCTATCTCAAATGAGGCCACTATTACATTAACATTCTATAATGAGTTTGTGTGTGTGTGTGCCTGTGAGTGTGTGTGAAATTTAAGTTCCAGTGAAGACAATAAGGAATTGGCATCTGCTTCTAGGGAAGATAAACAAAGATACTATTCTACCATACTTGGAGATAATGGCTGATCATTTATACATAAACATGGTTTTCAAAATTAAAAAATAAAAGCTGTTATTGTGCAGATTTTATTATTTCTCCAAATTACCAAAATATTAGTATCTATTAAAAAAGTCAATCAGCTTAGTAAATAAGCCTTACCAATCCAATCAGTTTGAAATTCTACATTAGAAAATTAAGATGTTAGCCCACAAAGAGCTTCCAACTCAGGGATATTGGGCCTCCCTGCAAAGAAAGAACGTTAAAAACATGTACCTAGCAGCTTGCAATCTGAATCTTCTACATAGCAAGGTTTTTAAATCACTTGCCAACTCCCCCAAAAACACCCCATAGCCTTCTCATTTACTTCTTTTTGTTTACTTCTTTCTCTTTCTTATTCTTGATGCCTGCCTAAACCCTACTTGTTTGATTTTTGGGATGTAAGACACCATTCTTATTCTCCTTCTCCTAAATCTCTCCCTCAGTTGATCAACCCAGTCTATGGGATATGTAAGCTTCCGCTTCCAAAGTCTTTGGAGTCTATGCAGTGGTTTCCTTTCACTGAGCACTCATCCTTTACTGCCTGTTTTGTTAATTGAGAGTCAAATGAATATAGGAATCAACTCTTTGTATTTGCCACTGTTTTAAACTTATTTTCTTGCATATGGCATCAATCATCTATGAATATGAGTGATGTCTACATGTTCATAAATATAGGACAAATATAGTTGCATGCTCCATATAATTATGTGTACATTTTCTTAGTATTTGTTTGGGTTCAAGAAACAGAAATCTACTCTACTTAATTTAAGACCAGAGGGATTTGTTATAACGATACAGGGATATCACATGGAACCTCAGTGCAGGAAGTACAGCCAGTCCTCTGAAGACTGAACTGGGGCCGGGAAAATCATCAGGAGCTAAGCAGCTACTTTCTCAGTCTCTTTTTTCTCTCTGGGGCCACATGATCTACCATCTGCTCCATTCTCTTGCTTTTTTCAGCAGACGGTCTCTCTCTGCACCATGTTTTCATGGGCCAGGGAGCACCATGACCTCTAGTCTCTTGTCTCACAGTTCATATTCTTAAGAGAAAGAATCTGAATGGCCCAGGTCATGGGTCAGGTTTGCAGCCCTGGTCCCCCATCAACTGTGGCCAAAGAGGAATAAAATCTCATGACAAGACAAGGCAGGAGAGGCCCAGACCTTCAGCAGTGGCAAGGAGTTGGTAGGGGTGCCATTCTAAAGACAGGAATATATATACATATTGCTTTCTTTTAAAAACAATGTTGATCATATACAGTGTGTGTGTGTGTGTGTGTGTGTGTGTGTGTGTAAAATGAACAAGTGAGCTAGTTAATACTTAAAAATTTTGCTTGTAAGTTTTATGCTAAAGAAAAATGAGAAACGAGTTTTTTTTCTAATGGGAAAATAAAAGAGATTAAGTTGTTGGAGGCTTGTAAGGACAGAGAGATGAAAATAGGATATAAAATTCAATAGAAAAGCACTCTTTTTGAAAATGTTATTTAAGAAAGAAAATTCTGACATCTACATGCAGGGTAGGAAGGCTCTGGAAACAACAGTGGGCAGGCAGCCCATTTGGAGTTTAAATTTTATAATCTTCTGTTCATAATATAGAACCAGACCACAAAGGTTTAAAGAGTGTGGGCTAAGTGTCCCTCACTCAGCAGACAGCATCTCGTTGTAGATATTTAAAGATTAAAAGCAGAGGCAGTTAGTCAACTATGTAATATTTACTGATTTGAGCAGCTCTACCATACAGACATCTTACACATAAATTTAACTATTATTATTGTGTTGCCCTTTTCCAAGAAAGGGTAAAGTAGATTTGTAGGAGCACTTAACACGTGTAAATCCCCCACTCTTTAAACCAAAGCGCCTTGTATTAAAGAGTTACATAAATTTTACAAGTATTCTGTCCTTTCGAGATCATAGATCTATTCTTTCCTGTACCACAATTAAAGCAATGCCTCTTTGTAAGCCAGTTCCATGAACCCTGATGGAAGATATCTTACAAAATACACTGCTTTTGCTAAGTGCATAATTGCACCGAGGATATAAGGATGTGCAGAGGTTCCAGGCTAGGGCATTCTGAAGGCTCTATCAGCAAAGAGCTCACTGTTTCACTGGCCACTGCAGCCTTCTTTGAACTTTATTTACTCATTTAATGTGCTTCCCCACTTTTCTTAAGACTAGCTTTAAAAAATGATTTAAAGCATGACTTCCTTCACACAGCTAATAATCCATGAAACAGCTTAGTACTTATAAAAGAATGCTCAAATTGATAACGATAGAATCTGAAATGCTATATTTTTCCACTGATAGGTACAACCTAGCCAGAGATCATGGGATTTTTATCTATCTCATCAACAGTATGTTTTCCCAAACTTTGTTCCAAAGGAAGCAAAAGTTGTATTTTAAATTGAAAGTGGTCAGTGCCAAATGATTTGATGGATCAGCTGGAATGATTAAAAATGTATTTTGTGAAAGAGGTTAATAACAATTATTTTGACCAAATTCTTGGAAAATCATATAGTGACTGCATACATTTCTACCGGAAAAATAGCAAGTAAGAGATTTAACAGTTTTATCTAATCTGGCTTAGATAGTATTTATGAGAAAAGTAGGTTTTGGTTTGGCAAAGTCAGGTTTGAAATTCAACTGTTTCTAGACTCAATGATTTCAACTTGTGCTATGTGATAGCTATGTCTCCCAAGAGACTAGATATAAAATCATGAGCTTTGAAATACGTTTCCTAAATAATATTCCATAACAGAATTTTTGTTGAGTACACAGTTTTTCATCATATGGTTCTTTGTCTTAATTTATTATTATTATTTATTTAGCTCATCCCTGATTGTCAGACATTTTTATATTTGCTAATCTTTCCCTTGTTATAAATAATTCTGTAGTGGACATCCTTGTAGATAAGTAATGTCCTTTAAACTTGTGCCTCTTGCTCCACTCTCCCTCGGCTCTAGTCAATCTATTCCACGCCCCTGACTTATTAATCACGAAGATTATTCTTCTGGAAACAACATTTTGTTGAAAACAGGATGGTCAGATATTCTGGCTGTGCCCAGAGCCTCCACAATGTAGTTTTAACCTCTGGTTTCTTCATGATTGCCTGGTGATTTCCCAAGGTTCTGCTACTTGAAGTTTGGCTACAACTACCATCTGATTTTTACACTACAATCCAAACCACTTTTTCTCAGAGAGAGAGGGATTGGTTGGGAGAAGGGAGTCCACCAGAGTCCTTCCTGGAGATCTTTGGAAGAGAAGACCATGTAAGAAAAACTGTTCTCTCTCCAGAGAGAGAACAGTGAGGATGTAATATGTAAACTTTGGCAACTTAAGCAGCCATGTTTTCTGCCAGGTGAACACTGGAAGAGGAGAAAGTTTGCCTACAGAGGGAGAAGAATGAGCACAGGTAGAGAGGAGTGTATGTGTGTGTAGGGGGGGATATAGAGACAGAGACATTCTGATAAACATTCTAACAGAGATGAAAAGAAAGAGAAAGAGGAATCGAAGTGGCCCTTCCCTGGATGAATACTAGGAGAGAGGAGCAGCAGGGATGTGGGAGGGGAAATTCAACTCCTGGGAAGTAGTTGAATGAGAAAATTAGATCTGCTCACCTCTTTACTGCTGCCCTGCACACCAAGATCAGAGTTGGACTGAGGAGTGGACCACACAAATGGGTACATGGTACACTAATGCACAAATTCATTCAAGTGCTCTTAGGAATATCTTACTGACACTGGAACATCCCCAGGGGTATTCCAATGACACCAGAAATGTCGCAAGATGGAGCAAATTGCATTTCTAATACTCTTCTCAGGGAGACTCTGACATGCGGAGGGAAGAGATTCTTTGGCGAGCTGCTTGGAAGGCAGATGCGTTCCCCTATGAGACACGCTTGAGGTCAACAGATGGTCTTTAAATGACCTTCAAATGAGACTGGGTCATCTTAAAATCAGGGTTCTCATGGAGCTTGGGGTCAAAGCTGAATTTATTTGGGAAGGAAGATCTTTGAGTGCTGCCACCCACTGCCTTTTCTCTGCCCTTCCCTTCATATAACATCCTACTCTTGTTCTTTTCTGAACATATTTAGAGACCATCAATTTGAAGGCATGCAGAATTAAAAGCCCGCCTAGAGCCCCCCTCTTTTATCCTCTGGAGGACACCCACATGTCTGGCCTTGAGTGATTCTTTCCTCTTCTATATTTTTTCTTGGCCTCTTCTCTTATCTCTGCATGATGCTTTTTTCAAGGACTAGTTTACATTCTATCTATTTTAGCCCAGAGGTTCCATCTAAGCCACCACAGACACCAACCTTGAACCCTCTGCAGAAGAGCTAATGAGAACTAGACAGGCAACAAATCTGTACTCTAGATGTGATTCCTGCAAATGCTAGTTGACACAAGGGCATCCATGCTATTAGCTGGCAGTGAAAAGCAGGTGTATCTCCTGTGGAGTAAGGTGTCATATGAACAGACAACATCTATGGCCACAGGACACTCTACTTCCTCTGGAAGACCCAGACCAGAAAGTTCGCACAAGACATCTACATTGTCACAATTAGGTGCCATTCTTATTATTTAAATCAACTTCTAAATGGCCACTTGAGTTTTGACAAAAATCTGTTCTAGAATTTAGCAAATGCAGAGAATGAAAAGACATTCTGTCGCAGAGCCCAGTCTCTAAAGGCAGCAGGTGGGAGCCGGTTGAATGGTAGACACCCCCTAACTCTGGGCTGCGCCCATGCTGCCAACTCCTCAATATTATCATGAAGAGGGTGAAAAGAAGAAAATACATTTGGCAGTTTAAACCAGATAATTATTTTTTAAAAAGGTATGCTGAATATAACTCCCAGGTTTAATCCATCTGTTTAAACTTAAGTAAAAGAGCGTCACTCCTCAACTGACCATGCTACGTGACGAATATGTTCTTGAAATGAATGCTTTCAGATGGTTTCCTTTTATGAAACGTGCACAAAGATGTGTACTGTGGTGGTGGAGTTGGCCTTGTAAGACATCTGGCTACAACATGTGCCTCATTAAGTTACACCTGTAAGTGCGGGGTCATTTTTTATGCCAGTAATATTAATAATAAAGGGTTCATTGAATAGGATTATTAATGGTGCCAGGTGGAGGATGCAGTATCACTTACAGCCTGGTAGGGGATTGGCTAATGTCTCCTCCCACCAACGTTTCTGGTTTCATGTTTATAGACAGAGCCCTCCAGATGATGGCTGGCAATGTAGCCATTGAGAAAATGAATTCTCCGTTTCCCAACAGCAAGAGAATGTACAACAGTTGGTAGAGAATTTGAATGAATCTATTTTCTAATTTTGAATGTATAATCTTGTGGAAGAGCAAGTAAGATATTTACCAATTAATTCAAGAAATTAAAAAGTAACTTTCAAAGTTTCACTTTCCCCTAACTTAAATGGAAACTTTTCAGCCCTAGCCATCTCCTATCACTTCTTATTTCAAGAGACATTCATCTCTGCATTTTCCCTTTGTGGTCACAAACTGCAAATCAAAAGGAAAAAAACTGAGAAGAAATCTAAAACCTTTCCTTCCTCTGTGGAATGTTTGCCTTTGCTGTTTTACAATGCAAGACTTGTAACAGAAGGAAATGGAGGCTCAAGGTAGGGCACTTTTTAATGTGCATTATTACAGGTGTTAGCATGTCTGGTAAATTCAAAGTATTGTTTGATTTGGCAACCAGATCCCAAGACTTAGAATACCAACTTATGTTTTAGCTTCAGATTACATGCAACTAGAATAAATTTTTAAATTTAACAAGGCAGTTGTTGAATGTTAATTAAATTGCATTTGAGTAATAAAATCCAATTGATTGCTGAGTATGCTAAGGCATAATAGAAAAATTGTCTTTTACATATCTTTAGCCATTCATAAATACACACTCATGTATCTATTTGTGCAGAAACAATAAACTAATGAAAACAGTTAAAAATCTATTTGTATCGCACTTTACAGTTTAGAACTGATCTTTTTTACATACATTATATTAACAGATCTGTGAGGTAGGTGGTGGTGTTATCTTCACTTTGCAGAGAAGAAAACTGAAGTTCAGAGACTGATATTCTCAAGATACACACTTAGCAAGTGGCCTCTGCAAAACTGAAACCCTCCCTCATTGAATCTAAACTTTTATGTTGTTCCACTCCACCATCTGTTTCCCCTTTCCCAGCCAATTAACTCCCCTCAAGAAAAATCCTAAAATCCAGGAACGACTTCCACTGCCACCTCGTTTTAGTATAAAGACATTTACATAATCTGGATGAATCTCATCGAGTTAATGATGAGTGGAGAAAGACAGCCACGAAGAATACATACGGTACAGTTCCATTTCTGGGAAGTTGAAGTCAGTCAAAACTAACCCAAGGTGACAGAAGTCAGAACAGTGGTTACCTCTGGGGAGAGGGTATTGACTAAGAGCACGAGGGTGCCTTCGGGGGTGTGAGAATATTCTGTATCTTGATATGAGTTGTGATGACTCACGTGTATGCATGTAAAAGCTTAGCAGAACACAAGATTTGTAAAGTTTGTTGTAACTCTATCATATATCAATAAAAAAATAATTTTAAAAAGAGCTTATTGCATCAAATATGTACTAAATATCCCTGAAATGTGTCCCCTTATATTTTTTATTTTGGGAAGAAGAATCATACCCTATTCTAGATTACCTAGGCTTTCTCATGCCTCTACTATCTATTCTCATTGTGCCTAGCTATTTCTTCTATCATTAATCATAGTATTTTATAATTGTCTGAATACATGGCTGTTTCTCAATGGGCAGAGAGCACTTGTTCCTTGTGTCCATGTTCCCAGCATCTAGCACGGTATCCGGCATGAAATACTTACTCAATAAATGCTTCTCGAGAAGTGAAAAAATGGATGAATGGATGGGCCAAATGACTTTTCATTTTGTTGTTTTATAACTCAGATCTAGGATATGGGTTATATTAGGATGTACTGTAAGATCAGGAAATCAGACATCAGTTGGGGCTTTCCAAAAAGTCCTGGGTCATTGCCTTTCAAAGCTGGCTATAGTTAAACCATCATCACCACACCACCAATCCAGAGATATAAGCTCTAATGAGACCATTTCCACTGTTGGGATCTGACTGCCTCCTTTCTCGACCTTTCTATTACATGGCTTCCCCTGCTTATGCCAAAGAGGAGCCCTCAACTCTAATCTTTTCTGTGTTTATTCCTGCCTAGCTCCCAGCCCTTTGTCCAATCCTCTCCTAAATTTCTTTGTAGTGGAAAGTTTGTTCACACCCTGCCTAAAACAAAGAGGAAATCAGACTCCTGAATCCAGCACTCCAGCTTCATTTTTATCAGTCTCTTTCACCAGCCTTTTTTATTTATCTGAGTTCCAAGTTTAGAATGAGCAAATGTCACCATTATCCTAATTTTGAATAGTAGCCTCTCCTGTTGAAGGTTTCCAGTTTCTGTTCTGCTTTTTGTTTGCTTCTTAGGTTTGTGGTTTTCCTTCTATCGAGACTGGCCTTTAACATAACTGTGAAGAAAGCAGCTTGTTCTGGGTACATCCTTTCTTTTCCTTTTCTCCAACTGTTTTAGTCTGTGAGTTGCAGATTATGTCAAAAGCACGCCAAATGAGCCTGCCCAATTCCAGGAGAATACTTTGGTTAGGTGGTGCTCTAGTAAGAGAATAGTTGGACTGTGCATTTTGTCTTCTCGGCTCAAGCCTACTCAGTTGACTTGTTTACTATTGTCATCTCTACAACCTGTTCTTTACTTGGAGTGAAAATTCTCTAGATTATGTTTCTTTTGAAGGTCTGGTATGAAGGCTCTGTTGCTGTTTTGGAGCAAATAAACAGCCATCAACAAGTACTAACATTCACCTGTCTGGTAAATGCTTCTGAAGATGGTGATTCTCCAAGGCCATGCCTCCTAAAACACTGCTTTTGTTCTGCTCTGATACTCTTCATGAAGGTGCTCGGGTTGTGTATATATTCAGCACTTTGTGGGGTTTGTACTCTTTGTGCTCTGGGCAGAAATACCAGGCAGTCAAATGCAGAAATCATAAAAATGCCCTTGAGGGTCATAGAAGTGATGGGATTTGGGGACTGAGGATAAACCTATCTGCTCTTCTTTTTCCATTTATACTCTTTAATGACTTATCTGGGCACTACAATGGGGGTAAAGAAGGAGAGAAAAAAGCAAGTAGGAGGTAAATTAGCACAGAAAAGAGAAGGAAGATATACTTCAAATATAAATGTCACAATTTTGTGTGGTGCTCGTTCCAGAATCTGGTTAGCCCAGAGATCATATTGGGGTTGCTCCCTCCACTCCATTTAAGCAAAACCCTCAATATTTGTCCCACACATCTGAGCTAGGGCACCCTGTGAAGACTGAAGACTATAGTATCAAATAATCAAGTGCAGGATTGAGAGTCAGAGGAGATTGTATTCAAGTTCTGACAACTTCTTCCTGAAAAGATTGAGTCTCCTCTCTAAGCCCTAACTTCCCCATCGCAAAATTAGAATAATAATTTAAAAGTCACCACGAACCTGTTTTTAAGTGTCAGTTGAGATGTTATTTAAGAAAAAGTACTATAAATGGAAAAACACTGCATGTATCTTCAAATATTAATTGTGATTATCCTGCCTCTTGCTGGCTGCTTACAGTAATTCGGAAAATTACTGAGAATTTTCCTTTCACTGGTCAGGCCTATGCGAGAATGATTCCAAGCCAGGAAATTATTCTGCCTAGTTAAATGTGGTTGAATGTGTAGGCTGGTGGGGTAGTCAGAAATGGGGGCTTGGGGGTTGCAGACAGTGGTATTAAATGAGGTAGTCTAGTATTTTCTCTACTCTGGGGCTAAGGGACTTCCTTGCCAGTCATTAGGCATAGATCCATTTTCTAGACACTGGGATATTTAGTCACTCTGTGATTTTTCAAAATTGATGGCAGCTAATTCTTAAAATAACACTTTAATGGGTTAACAGCCAATGAAGGAGAGCTATGTTGATTAAACCTCCCTTACAAACATGTTTGATGATTATGAGAGTAAGGCACTGGGTAGATTGCCTTTAGGGTATTGTTAAATCTAAAATGTGTGAAACATTGTCTGAAAGAGGAACCCAGTGCATTCTCCCTTCTCTGTGCTCCTCCAGCCCTGACTTGAAATGAGACATGGCTTGATTGTTATGGTGGCTGCACAGTCTTTCAGCACATCTTTTACCCTAAAGATGGAGGTGGCAGGAACCCCCAGAATGTCAAACCAGGAAACCAAATCCAGTTTGAAGCCATTCTGTTATCAAAGTGATGCTTCCTTGCTCACAAGAACGCCTCCAGGCCAGCAACACAGATCTTAATCAGAGGTGAAACCACATCCTCCCAACTTCTGCTCCTCCCGTGGGATCAGTGCACAGCCGAATAGGGTGAGTATGAGAGGATAAAGATGGCACAAAGAAAAGAGAGTAGGGTCTGGTAGGTGCTCCAGGATAAGCACTAGAGGAGACTCTATGACTGGAGGGGGCCTGATGAGCCTGCCTCGACTTGCTTCTTCCCTTTGGAAAGTACAGCAAAGAGGAACAGGGAAGAGAAAGGTTAAAAAATCCATTTGTGGATGGATTTTTAAAAAATATTGGGGAGTGAGTCAAAGATGATCTTAGGAACAGAGATTACGTCCTTCTTTTAGCTACATTTTCTAAAAGTCAGGGGGCGGAAGAAAAGGGAAGGAACATTTATTACGTGCCAACTTGGTGCCAGACATTCTGCTTGCACTTTTAACTTTACCTCATTTAAACTTCCTAGGAATCATAGTAGGTTTTTTAATCCCTCTCTTTCCATATGAAGAAACCAAGGTCCGTGGAGTTTCAGTTACCTAAAGTCACACGTGCTGCAGCCAGGTCCTACCAGATGTGCCTGCCTGCAAGGCACTCTATCACATTGCCCCTCCGTGCTTATGACTTCCCTGGTATTTCCAAAGGTCTAGAAATAGGGCTAGCAACATATGCTTTGATATGTTGTTCCTTAGGATTTTCAGGGACTAAAAAAGGGCAAACCAAACATTCATAAATGCAAATTATTTATGTAGATAAACCAAATGCGTTTTTGTGAAAATCAATTAAAATTCTACAAGGCAATAATTTTCTGAACAGTAGTGTGTAACTAACAACTGCTAAAAAAAACCTGATCGTATAAATTAAAGCCTAGCCCTCAAATTGGGCTGACTTCTAACAGCTTCAAGGTGGCCCCAGGATTTATAAATCGAGTGACCAGGTTTCAGAGACCTCTTCAGGTTCAAATAAGATTTACACCCAGACTTAACACATAACTTGTGCCTGGAGATAGAATCTCATCTGGGGTGGGGGATGGGAAATGTGTGTGCACAAAAATTATATTTCATTCTGGGTTTACCCTAAAGGCAATTTTTGGAGTTAGACTACCTTAATATAGTTAGAAGAAATTTAACTCTACTCCTGTATAAGTCCCAGCTTTGCTTAATACCATCTTCAAGTGTAACCTCAGTTGTGGGAAACTAAATATATAAGTGGCCAATGGCTAGACCATATATAAAATTAGAACTTTGATCCACAATCTGGAGCAAGCTCTCCAGGAAACCAACTTTTTATCTACTATAAACAACCTAGAAAGCCAGCCTGCTAGAAGTCAGACTTGCAGGAAGCCAGACTGCTGTCTCTAGTGACAATCTAGGAAGCTGTACAATAACCTCTGTAGCAATCAGCTCCAAGTGGCCAGAATTTGTTTAATAACTGGCAGCTTTCCTATTTTTTGTCCCTGCTTCCAACTTAGGACCAATAAGAGGAAGCCAAATATGCACCTCTAATTAATCACTTAGCACACCCCACTTCTAGTTAGGCTGCTTCCAACTTTTCCATTTCAACAGGCTCTAATCAGGGCATACCTGAAGCTTTCCCTGTTTTCCACTCTAAAGCTTTCCCGTTCCTGCCTGCCTTTGAGTCTCTGCCAAAATTCAGGTGCTTGTGGATGACCCCCTTGCTGTAGCACGCTCTCAATAAAAAGCCTTTGCTTTTCTCTTCTTGTTGCTTTTCTCTTTTTGTTGCAACTTGCACAGTTGCATCATCCCATCTCCACGTGGAGCAGCTCCTTTGATATAGGAAAGACTGAAGACATACATTGCACATTGCAGATGAGGAAACTGAGGTCCATGGAGGTCAGTGATTCTTCTTGGGTAGAATGTGGTATAGTCAGGAGCCCACCCCAGAATCACAAGTGTCCAGACTCCTGCCCATTATTTTCCCACTACTCTCTGCTGCCTCCCAGCTGAGCTTTTAAGGAGGTGGGAGGAGGAGTCGATGAGAAATTAGAGTATGAATAGTGATTCTGTGGAAGATAATACTGTGGTTCCATTCACCACATTTCTAAAATGGGGTGAAAAGACCTCTTTGTTGGAGAGAACAGAACCCAAAAAGTAATCCCCCGCTCCCCTTCCCCTGACAGAGAAAATGTAGAAGTATCCCTTGGGGATTATACCTCTTCTAGGCCTGCAAGCCAAAGCTGGTCCTCCACCCTGTAACCAATTTTCAAGAGCAAAATATTTCTTTCCTGTTTGCTTGTTTGTTTATTTCCCTCTTAAAAAGACAAACAAGCAAACAGGAATGAAAAAGAAATCCTAAATTCCTGCTTTTAGGTTAGCCCTGAAATGCATTAATCTCTTTCACTTGATGTAGCTCACTTTCATTCTTCCATTTTAATATCTTAGGGGGAAAAAAAACCCAAATAACCAATAACAGTTTACAGCTTTGATGCAGAGCACTAAAGTTGTTTTTCTATGAATATAGATTATTACATTTTTTTGCAAAGCAAGTAAACAGATGCATAAAAATGCATTATTTCAGGAGCATAAGAAAACCTGCAATAAGTATAGTGCTTTTAATTTGTTTGTATGATTACTTGTAATTAATTAGCATCAAAAGTAAATTATCAACATTTGAAATTGTACTATCAGATGTGAGCAGGGTACTCCATGAATGATTGACTGGTTCATCTTTATATCAAGGTAGGGAAAAGAATGATCTTTTCTTTGACTTTTTTTTAAACTATGCTTAAATGAAAGTGCCAAAAGCCAGTAGCAGCACAGAGGAAGAAATTTTAAAACAACTGATAAGGAAGGCCCAGTTTGTCAAATGAAAAATGATGTCAAGGGTTAAAAATGATACACATTACCAGCCTCATAACAGGATTAGGGTTGTCTAAGAATGAAAGTTTCTTTTTCAGAAACTATGAATAAAAATGGAATAGGTCTGCTAATTGAAGGAGGTTCATATGCTTTCTCCAAACCATCACTTTCAACCATAAAAAGGAAGACATTTTACAGGTGTTGGTATTTTTTTTTTTAACCAACTCTGGTTGTTTGTCACCATCCCTTTTCCTTTTAAGATTAATGATGAAATTACTTGCTGTAGCTTTGGTCAACTTAAAACTAACCAATAGGTTCAAAGGAGTGATACACTTGACCTCTTTCTGCATCCTCTGACATTTGCTGCCCCAGCGCACCCTGCCCTGAGCTGGTTCTTCCTGAGAGAGTGCCAACAAGAAAGAAAAATTGATATTTAGTAAGCAGACTGTTTTTTTCATCTGAGAAGAATATGTGCAGGGATTTAGAGGACTCACCCACGTCTATTTTATTAACAAGAATGTACTTGAACTGAGAATTCAATCTCTGCAATACAAATAGAATTCACCAACAGAAGGGAAGGGAGGGGAAAAAAATCAGATTAAAAGCCCACAGTCTTCCTTCTTGCTTAGCAGCCCTCCTAAGAGTTAGGGGCTTTCACAATGGGATTACGGAGCTTCCAACAAAATTAAATAAAATAAATAGATTCACTTCTAACAAGTTTCATATGGCAGACCCTCAAAAGACACACATTTTTAAAATTATTATTTTGGGCAAGTTATCTGAAATGAAACTCTGGCTGTATTTTTCTAAATAATCCACTGGGAAGAATAAAAAGCATTCCACGTTCATAGGGAGCTGGGGATAGATTTACACTTATAGTTACTTCAATATTGATAAGAGAATATAAAGTAAACTGCTTCCCAATGAAGACATAGTCAGAGACTTAGGGACATTCTTGATTATCTTGTCCTCTTCCTCTAGGGATTCTAGTCCAGATAACTATTCTGCTACTGGTGACCTATGCTGGTTACTAAGGAACAATATCAGAGTTAACAATCCCCAAAGGCAAAGTGTTACATCAAACCAAGGATATCTGCATTGCAGTTACTATACTAGAAAAATTCTCTACTAAATCCCACTAAAATAACAAATATTAATCATAAGCTACATCAACGGCATTCTTGCTTAATTGTTGAAATGAATAGTTTGTCACAAGCACTGAATTGCTCTAGTCTCTCTCATCCACCACTGCTGGAAGTGGGAATTGGAGAAAACTGAAGAATCCATAAAATTCCTAGCCAGATTATTTTTACACTGAGATTTTCCATTCTGTGTTACCAACAGTGAACACACATTCCCTTTTCCCCAAGACTGCTACCTGCCAAATCTGTCTTTGGGAGGTCACACCACCCTTTCTCAAATACAATGTTCAGGGGCACATACTGAGAAGATACTGGTTATTATTTTCAGTGATTGCAGGAAAGTGGAAGGGTTATTCAAGGAAAAAACAAGGAGAAAAAACAATGCCATGACTTGTTGAGGAAGTGTGTCCACGTGCCAGGAAGCATTCACTGAAGTCATCAAAAAGGGGGAAAGCCCCTGTTTTACTTCCTATCATTGTTTCTATTTTGGAATGTGGGTTCCTGGTGAGAGCACATCTAGGCATTACATTATAAAGCTCTTCTACAGATCCAGTGGAGCCATTTAGCTCATTGGTCACTGGATGCACATCTCTTTTTAGCTATTAGTCCTTGACTATTACTTCTTATACAAATATGTGTGTGGGAGGGGGAGGTGATAGTGGAGTGAATAACTCAAGTCTTGACCTCCTAGGTCCACCTGAATATCAGACCCCAATGATGGGTCTAATTTCCTAGCTACAAGGCAGTGTCCAAGTATTCAGTCTACTTCAAGGCCTTTATGATACTTCAGTAGTAGGGTATGTTTGCATGAGGACTAAGACAGACCAAATTATCCTTGTTTTATAGTGACTAAGATTAGAATAAGGTTCCAGAAAGTCCAGCAGGGACGTCCCTGGAGAATATTATTAAAAAGGCAAACTGTATTTATCACTCCATACTCTTCTACTGGGCCCTCCCCTGCAAATGCTCTGTGCCCTAAGGAAGCCGCGTCTGAGGTCCAGGATTCTGGCTTTTTCCTCTCTGAGCAATTCACTCAAGTCTGTAACTCTTGAAATATTCTTCCTCTGTAAAATGGCTCTATCCTTTTACTATACCCTCTGGATTCTGCATGAAAATTTCCAGGTTTACCTAAGATTTTTACTAGATCAACTTAATGCAATAATAGATCATTTTTGTATTGTTGTGTTGCCTGCATGGATAGCTGACATGCATTCTAGCAGGAGCTGTCTAAATATATTTTAATTTAAAAAAGTGATCCTCAAAGGTGCTAATTCTAATTCAGAAAGGGAGTTATTTGGGGGTAGATGAGGTCTTTTAGTGCCTCCTCAACTACACCAGGACAAGTCAGTGATTACATACTCTGAATCTACAAAGTCTTGCCCTACAGGTTGATGCTCTATTAATGTAAGATGCATGATTTCTCAGATAATTGCTTTTATCCACCACTTGATATTTGCCATAGAGGCATGGTCTCAAGAATTGCTTCGAGCAACTGTCTTGTTTAAAACCAATATTGCTTTAAATCTACATATTTTAAAAAGCATAAAAGCATACGAGTCATATTTTACCCATTTCCGATTTATGAAGTACCTGGAGGCAGTTTTTACCATAAAGATTTTTGCAATACAGATATACAAGGTTCCTTCTATTACGTTAGAATAAATGACTGGAGCCTAAGACTTTCTTCCAAATACTTTTACATAAGCATTTTATAATCCTTTTTAAAAGTTCCTTTTTACAAAATTTCTTTCTAAGTTACGCTTCTCCTTCTTAATAGTATATGAACCTCAATATGAACATTTGAATACTTTTTTCCTTGCTCTTCAATTTTCATACTTCAATTGGTAATTTCCTATACCTTTCTGCTTTCTCCTCTCTTTTCTCCTTTTCTTCCTTTGATGACTTCTGAAAGACACTGATGATAATCTTTCCCATTTATCCAAACAGTGTTCTTTCCTTGGTGTTAAATTCTAGATAGTTGAGGTTTCACAATTTGCTTGGCATCCCATTCTTTGCTCTAAGGAATACTAGAGACAGAGAGAATGGTGATAGAGCTTAGGGCTCCACTGGGGAGAAAAACGAAGAACATTTTAGAAAGAGTGTGTTATCTGTTAAAATATGTAGCACTGAAAACACATATTTTGAGGGTTAGGAAGATTACTGTCTTTCAATACTAGATATGCAAACTGTCAAAGAACACTTATGGTTCTTCCAGCCCTGATCCTTATGGTTTTGATTGATCGGGGTCATAGATGGCTTCCTTGACAAAATCCTAAAATCATGTCTATCAAACAAAACAACAATTTGGCAAGGGAATACCACAAGGTATAAATAGATTCGAAGGGCTTTAGCTTCAAAATGCAACTTGATGTGATGGTAAAGGAACTTTCAAGAATTTTAAGTGTGGTTTCCTTGGAGTAGTATTAACCAGTTGCTAGAGGCAAGCTGACTGGGTCTGCTTTGCACCAGAAGTCATAAAATTTGTTCAGGGCTCAGCATGCTATCTGCTGAAGGGTAAGAACCTTTTTTTTTCCATTATCCTAAAGAGAAATCTCTGGTATTAAAATTCAGACAGTCATTTACTCATGGTACAATTTTTTAAATTATTTCTGATTTAGATAAAGACCTTAATGATATATTTCCATGTTTTTACTGGTATGTTCTTAATTTTGTTTTCCTTTGTTCTAAAGACTAAACCTTCAGTTTCTTTTGTTTTAGTCATTTCAACATTAATGAATATCATCTGGATTAATGACACTATTTAATTGTCTAAGATAGGAATCCTGGACTCATTCTTGCTTAAAATTAATAAATCTTATAATCTTTTTTTCCACCAGTTAAACTTCTTGTTTGTTCTTCATTAAGCAATATCTGAATAGGAGTAATCCATTGGATGCTGTATGTCATCTACAAATTCTGCCTATTGACACCTTTGAGAGTTCTGTCTTCTGGGGCAACAGTGTGATGACATCAAAATCCCTCTTCTGTTGATTTAGGCACATCCACTTCCATGTTCATCAATTGTAGAAGTCAATCCTCATTAGTCAGTTGATTATCAGCTATTGCCCTCGCAAGGAAATTGGTAAGCCATGATCATCTAGGCTAGTCCTATTCAAATGATGTTGGGTAATTGGTAACCATAGAACCGTTCAATTCTAAATTTCAAGCACAGATAACTGCATTTTGCTTTCATTCTGAGGATTCAATGGAACATAATAGATACCATAGCAATCAAAAGCTGTCTTTTAGACAGGATGAAGAACTAAAGGCAAATATTCTAATTTGGTAATCATCCTTATGACCTTTAACAATATTTATTCACAAAAGATTTGTTTTAGGAGACTAATTTATTGTCATTTCGCATTTTAAGGTTTTTTGTGGTGGTGGTGGTATTATTTAGCAACTGGACAATTTAATTTTGGTAAGTGTAAGGGCAAGCTGGTGAAAGTGATTTTAGTTAATGTCAGTAAGGCATTATAAATTAAGGGTTTATTACTCTTAGTACTAACCTGACTCCTTTAAATGAGATACTTGGATGGTTGACACAAATAAAGAGGAAAGAACACAGGTTTTGTGTCTGTGATATACATAGATTCAAATTAAGATTCTGCCCCTAACTCCCTGAATTAGTCTCACCTATAAAAGTGTATATTCAAACCTGTATCTCAGAGTTAAACAGTCACAGGTGCATGATAGGAGATCAAGGATAGCTTTCATTATCATGATTGTGATTTCTCCTTCTGTATAATTCCACCAATAAGAAGCCTAGGACTTCATCAGCAGACTAATCTGTACTTGAAATCTCTTGAACCCAGGAGCCAAAAGACTCATACTGTCAAGGTGATGTAGGAGTTTGCTGATTCATAATCATCATAAGACCTAAAAGGGATAGTTTAATTTTCATAGGCTATTTTTCTAGGGGTGGCTATTGGCTCACATTATTAGATAATCATAGTTCAATACTGTTCAATTGCTACCTATCAGAGTCATTCTTTCATATACATATGTTGTATTTCTTACTATGTGCCAGACACTGTTTTAGCCATTGAGAAACATTAAGAAGCAATTTACTTTCATTTTAAATGAACACTTTTCTATAGAAGTTACTGTTTATTCTTGTTTGGTTTTTATCCCTTCTTTATTTACCACTTTCAGACATAAAGATGTGAGGGTTACAAGTAACAATATTCCATGAAATTTGCATTTTCTTCAAGTTAACTGTTTTAAAAACTGTGATGGAAAAACTGGGAGTTCAGGAGGATTGCACCAGAGGCAAGAGCTCTCTGAACACATAATGACCTCCATGATTCAAACACACAAGTCTGTCACCCAAGAGAAATGTTTAGACAGATTAGATTGAAATGTGCCCTGAATGCACCTTGTGTGGGCAAATGGTAAGACTGATTTTCCCTTTTTCTTGATTGGTAAAGCCTAGAGAAGTTATCAATAGAACTTCCTCTCAAAGGAAGTAATACTTTTACATAGACATACATTGCAGCAAATTCTGAACCTTGCTACTGAGGCACACAACAGTTGCACATTTGGACACCTCTCTTGTTCAATGCTTGGCTCTGAGTAAGCAACTTCTCTGATGTTATAGGCCCATAGTTTTAAAGAAAATTAGAAACATATAATGAGTCACAGGAAGACGAAGAAAATTTAACCCAGTGTTCTCTAAGTCCTCCTCTAAGAACTATACCCTAATCTTGCATAAAGATTTACTTCTAATTAACTTGCCGGTTAAGAGACATTCTCTCTTTTTGGCAAAAATTTGACCAAACAATCAGCTGGATATCCTGTCTAGACTTGACTCCAGCTTCTACCCTCAAAAAGGTCTGTCCGATCCTCCTGACCTAACATGTGCCTGATGAACAAAAAGACTTTAGCACAATTGCAGTTCTGTTGACCATTGTCGGTAATGGAGCTAATCAAGAAAACCAGGGGACTCATTAAAACTTTCTGCTGTATATTCATAGGCTGATTCATTTAAGAGAATTTTTTGGAGGAGTAATAGGTAGATGAAAGGCTTTAGAAATATGCAGATGACTCAAGTCTCATAACCCTGGGAGTCAGACATGCACGCACAAATTCATAATGTGAAATAGCATGTCTAATGGAACAACATTCATTAGCTAAGTTCAAAGGAAAGACTCAGATTTCACTTGGAAGAATGAGGGAAGACTTTGTATTTGCTGCTTTTCATTGTGAGCTGAGGAGTTGCCCCAGGAACCTGAGACTTTGAGCCCTTACCTAGGGATGTGAAGTCTGCATGGTACACACAGGTACCTGGGCCTGGTAGAGGGGAAGGGGGGCACATGGGGGTTTTCTGAGATTCATTCCATGCTCCACTCCATTAGCCACGTGCCCTGGCAGGAAGGGCTGTCCACCTGAAGAAAAGGCCATGGAACCATGCAGCTCTAGGGTTTCTAAGTTGGCTCCACCTTCTGGGCAACTTTTTAAAAATTAGGTTTTGGGGTACATGTGCAGGATGTGCAGGTTTTTTACATAAGTAAACATGTGCCATGGTGGTTTGCTACACCTATCAACCTGTCACTTAGATATTAAGCCCAACATGCATCAGCTCTTTTCCCTAATGCTCTCCCACCCCTGCTCTCCCCCAATAGGCCCCAGTAAGTGTTGTTCCCCTCCTTGTGTCCATGTGTTCTCATTGTTCAGCTCCCACTTATAAGTGAAAACATGTGTTGTTTGGTTTTCTGTTCCTGCATTAGTTTGCTGAGGATAATGGCTTCTAGTTAAAGAAAATGTACATGTATACCATGGGATACTATGCAGCCATAAAAAGTAATGAGATCGTGTCCTTTGCAGGGACATCGATGAAGCTGGGCAACTTTTTCTAATTCACACAAAGGTACACCAATGCCCTCCTAGAGTTGTAGTATCTGTTACAAAGAGGGATGATCTGAAAGGCTACTTTTGCTTTGGGGAGAAGCCAGATCGAAAGCCAACAGGCTGCTCACATGAATTTTCCATCTAGAAGTCCCAGAGAAAGAATCCAGATACCAGGCCCTGAAACTGAAGCCAGATAGGGGCATACAGGTTTAAAGCTGTGGATAGAAGGTAGAAGGGGTGAATTCTCTGAACTGATTGCTGAGCTACGACTATAATGGGTGTAGGTGGCCTAGTTTGTGGGTGGGATGGGAGGTATCAGAGAGCCAGCTCAGTGGGGTCAGGTGTAAAAGAGGGGCTAAATTTGGACTGTGTGATGGAGGAAGAAAATGAGGAGAGAGAATTTCATGCAGAGGGTTCACCTCTGCAAAAACTCCATGGGATGGAAAGCTATGGCTTGATGAGTCCACACCAAGACTTCTGCAATAGCTGGGACATAGGACACATGGATGAGGAGGGTCAGGAGCTCAGGAGTGAAGATGAAGAGGGAGAGGAAGGTCAGCCCCTGAAGACAATGCCCATCCTGGTGTTCAAATCTCTCAAATGATTATCAGGATTATTATTTTCTCTTAGAGTGAGATATTTGTTTCCTGTGTGCTTCCTTTTATTAAATAATTGAATCTGTGCAACAAACCAGTTTCCCTTTTTGATTTGGTTGTTACGATGCTCTGGGCTCTGTGGTAGACAGGCCACAATGTGGCTTGCCATGTTTCATTAGGTTGGTGCAAAAGTCATTGCGGTTTTTGCTGTTACTTTCAATGGATCTTGTATTATTGCCCTTGACCTAATGCGATTCCAAGGCATCCATTGTCCTGTATGTTAAATCACCACTAATCCCTTTTTAAAAATTGTCAAAATATGAGTGATACATAGAAATAATATATAATAATATCTTCCAGTTGACAACCAAACAGCAAATGGTTCTTGAACACCTCTGATAACTGACTCTATTACTTCAAGAAGTCAGAAGCACAAGATTTAGTTTCAACATTCAATTACCAGCTTGTAACCTACCTGAGAATATGCCATGTGCAGATAACATGATAAGTGGTAGTACAAGGCACTATATGCAGGGTTAATATTTAATTTATTTCTACTGCTACAAGGTTACTTGCAATTAAAATATTTTAGTTTGTCTCCTTTGGGTGGTATATAACTTGTGCCTGAAGCCGGCTGAGTTTCCAGCTTGCCACTCAGATCCCTTCCAACTCTCCCTGAAATACCCACCTCCATTCCCTACAATCCAGCAACTGAGGGGTTAATGTAGGGCACAACAGGAACCTCTACTCCCAGGACCAGGACCACCATTTACTCTGATGAGATGAAGTCTACTATGCTCAGACTTCTATTAAACATTTTGAACATCACTCGAGTAAACGTTAGGTGTTAAGTGATGTGTCTCCTTGTTATCATTGCAATAAATAATAAGGGCTACTATTAGCTAATCACTTTCTATGTTCCAATTTAACATTTATAATTAGCCATTAAGATAATCTTTACTAATCTCATTTTATAATTGAAGCAACAGGCTCACGGAGTAGAAATCACTCCATCCAGAGAGGGCACCTAGTAAGCAGAGAATCCAAGTTCCCAACCCTGCTCAGTAGGACAGACTCCATGTTTGGGAGAAGCTTTGTTATCCTGCCTGGGACAGCAGAGAAGCAGCATGGAAAAGAGGGAGGAGATGGCTTAAAGGGTTTGGCTGAACAGTGTGGCTGGAAGGACAGGGGACCTAAGGCACGTTAGGTGGGTAGTTGAATCTGGCTTACACTCTCTTAACATGTGTTTCCGGGTTCTTCCTTTTTCAGTTGCCCTTAGTCTATCATAAATAAGAATTCGGGAAGTTGCATCTACTTTTTTTTAGGTCACTAATATACTTTATAGTAAGTTCAGCTACAGCAGAATAAATTGGGGCTTCTTGGCCCCAATAGGCACCATCTGGTTTATGAAACAACAGTGTATGCCCTCTGGATCATTTTCCCTTAGGAAATTCCTCTTTATCTGCTGCCTGGCTGCGAACTTAAGGATAATTTTAATACTTTCTATTCTAATAATTTTGTGCTGTGGATTTTCAGTTTATTTTGTTTATATTAAGAAGGGGAAAAATAACCTCTTGTAAAACACACACAGGTTTAGTCTGGCAACAGAAAAACATTCTCAGGGCAAGAGAAAGTGAGTATTTCACAGCTAAGGGAAGAATTGAGCAACTCAGATTACAATTGAAAGCTGATTAATGGGAGACTCATGTTGGAAGCAAAGAGGTTTGAAACAGAAGGAACAATCAAAGAGAAAATAGATGCTTTTGTTACCTATGCTTGTTTTTTATTTCTCGCCTCTCCTAAAAGAAGTGATGAGCAGGCTGTAATCTGTAGGCATAACATTAAAGCTGAGAAAGCTTTAGGGAAGGGTAGGAATGGTGGGTTATGAGCTCTATAAGACTTCAGATTGAAGGGTTGAAATGACAAAGATACTCACCAGTGTTATTCGATCCTGTGGTTTCATAAGGGTCTCTGGTAATTCTGAACATACCCTCCCTACCCCAACACCCAGGTAAAAGGTCAGTCTATGACCTTATGAAAATGTTATCATTCACTGCCTCTGGTGGCCACAGTTTGTTCTCTTTCTCACTCATGTGAAAAACCCTGACGCCTTCCCATCCTCCATCTTTTGTTGCCACCCACCAGCCCGTATGTCAGTCCAGAGGCACAAACAACATCATTAAAGGGGAGGAAAAGAAAAATCCAGTACAGATTGGCTGGCTCCCTGGCCTGGGCTGGTTTAGGCAGCTCTTGGCTTAGACACCCTGCCTTCCAAACACAATCTGTTTTCAAGATTCCCGGGGAATTTCAGGTCCAAGAGAAGGTTTGGTGTTAACTTCCCCAAACTCAGTCTCCTTCCTCTCTTTCCACTCCACTAAGGCATAGGGGAGACCCACTTGCCCAGACTGAGTTTTCAGCTTGTGGGACTAAGTTGTGTTCTTGGCTCTAGATGAAGCTTCTGTTCTCTCCAAGCTCTGTGTTGTTTCCTTTCCTTCATAACTTTGCTCCACCAATGGGCCAAGCATGGCTCCATTTTTCTCTACCCCCAGAGGCTTTTGGAAATGGAAAAATACAAAAGATGCTGAGAGGCCATATTTAAAGAAGACAGCCACTCTTAATAGGATATACAGTCAGAAGTTCCAGAATGCAGGCAGAAGCTATTCCTTTTTAGACCCCACGATAGCACCAAGTTCTTTCTAGTGTGGATCCTGCAATTGGCAAAGTGCCAGAAAGTGCAAAAAAAAAAAATGATAGATGCAATGTAGTTTTTGAAACACTATGAAAAGTATTTATCTAAATGAGAAGCATCGCTCCCTTTTTTGTGTGTGGCACCATCCTATATGAAGAAGCACCTTACAGCTTTCTGTCTAGTTGGGTGGAAATCTTGTTTAAAAGTAATACATTAGTTTCCTCTGAGACAGGAGAATTGCTTGGACCCAGGGTGGGGAGGTTGCAGTTAGCCGAGATCATGCCATTGCACTTCAGCCTGGGCAACAAGAGTGAAACTCTGTCTCAAAAAAAAAAAAAAAAAGTTTCTTCTTCTGTGGCTTCCATTACCCATAGTCAACTGCAGTCCAAGAATATTATCAATATAAGTAAGTAAATCAATAAGATATTTATGAGAGATCATATTCATATAACTTTATATTGCAGTATAATGTTATTTTATTAGTAGTTGTTTTCCATATCTTATTGTGCCTAATTCATAAGTTAGACTTTATCATAGGTATGTACATACAGGAAAAACATAGTATATTTAGATTTCAGTACTGTTCATAGTTTCAGGCATCCACTGAAGATGTATCCCCCACAGAAATATATCCCCCACAGAGAAGGGATGACTACTGTGTATACCTCTTTTTTTGACAGAGTCTCGCTCTGTTGCTCAAGCTGGAGAGCCGTGGCACAATCTTGGCTCACTGCCACCTCTGCCTCCCAGGTTCAAGCAATTCTTCTGCCTCAGCCTCCCAAGTAGTTGGGACTACAGGCGTGCACCACCATACCTGGCTAATTTTTGTATTTTTAGTAGAAATGGGGTTTCACCATGCTGGCCAGTCTGGTCTTGAACTCCTGTTCTCATGATCTGCCTGCCTCAGCCTCCCAAAGTGCTGGGATTACAGACAAGAGCCACCACGCCCAGCCTATACCTCTTTTTTAGGTCAGTGTTTTTGAATATGATTCTAATATCTTACTGGGCAGCCCTAGAAACATCATTTTCTGGGTTCTTCTGTAATAGAGGGATGCCCTCAAACGATACAACAGACCCATTGGTCCCCACCCTAAATTACCTGAGGACGCTGGTCTTTTTCAATGCTCTTGTGGCTTCTCTCATTGCCAGATTCCTTTAATACATTGTTCTGCTTCTTAAACACAGTTCTCAAGGTAAGAATAGTACCATTTTTTTTTTACCTTAATAAACTTGGTTTCTTTACAAGTCAAGATCTTGTAAAACAGTTCTCTTCAGTTTTAAGAATGATGACTGTTTTGAGAATGGTTGAGATTTCCAGAAGTTGGATCTTGAGACAAGCAGTGATTTTTCAATATTACCATTCTGGCTTCCAAAAATGATGCTACAGCCACATTCTAAGGTAATATAGTAATAACAAAATATAAATATAATTTGTGAATACTAACTCCTCATTGGTTATTGTGCCAGTTATTTTTCATTATTATTGATTGCTTCTAATGATTATCCAATACTTAAATTAGTTCATTTGGCCTTCACCATAGTCCTTTGAGATATGCATCCTTTCATCTCCATTTAACAGATGAGGTAGCTAGAGCTTACAAAGGTCGAGATCATTAAGTCATGCAGCTGGTAAGTGATGGAGATTTCATTCAAACTCAGGTCAGCTGGACCTCAATGGTCCTGGTCCTAACTACTTGCATAGAATAGAAGGCTGGATCAAAAATATGGCTAGTTCTAAAAAAAACAAAAAACAAAAAAACAAAAAAAAACAGCTAAAGATCAATTATCAGAGAAAAAATCATCAGCTTTTTATCAGATCCTCAGTAATGACTTAGAAATCCATTAGGAACAATTGACCTAAGTGGATTTATCAGGAACTCTAGTCCGGGAAAAGCAAATTGGTTTCAATTTCCCTATGGGGCAACCCTGACCATAGAGTAGGGGTCATCTGGAGTGCCGTGTTGAGAAAGATTCTGAAGTAATTACTAGATCAGTAGGAAAAAAATCATGCATTAGAAATATCTGCTGTGACCTCATTTGGGTGATGGTTTGAGCAATCTATTTTATAAAATCATGAGACATCAGGGATTTGAACATTGAATATTAGATTATATTAAAGAATTGTTAATTTTTTAAATGTGATCATGATATTGTGATTACATTTTGTGAAAGATAAAAAATCAACACCCTAACATCACAATTAAAAGAACTAGAGAAGCAAGAGCAAACAAATTCAAAAGCTAGCAGAAGAAAAGAAATAACTAACATCAGAGCAAAACTGAAGGAGAAAGAGACACGAAACACCCTTAAAAAAATCAATGAATCCAAGAGCTGATGTTTTGAAAAGATCAACAAAATATAGCACTAGCCAGACTAATAAGAAAAGAGAGAAGAATCAAATAGGTACAATAAAAAATGACAAAGGGGAGACCACCACTGATCCCACAGAAGTGCAAACTACCATCAGAGAATACTATAAACATGTCTACTCAAATATAACTAGAAAATCTTGAAGAAATGGATAAATTCCTGGACACCTACACCCTCCCAAGACTAAACCGGGAAGAGATTGAATCCCTAAATAGACCAATATCAAGTTCTGAAATTGAGGCAGTAATGAATAGCCTACCAACCAAAAAAAGCCCAAGACCAGATGGATTCACAGCCAAATTCTACCAGAGTTCCAAAGAGGAGCTGGTACCACTCCTTCTGAAACTGTTCCAAACAACAGAAAAAGAGGGACTCCTCCCTAACTCATTTTATGAGGCCACCATTATCCTGATACCAAAATCTAGCAGAGACCCAGCAAAAAAAGAGAAAAATTCAGGCCAATGTCCCTGATGAACATTGATGCGAAAATCCTCAATAAAATACTGGCAAACTGAATCCAGCAGCTCATTAAAAAGCTTATCCACCATGATCAAGTCGCCTTCATCTCTGGGATGCAAGGCTGGTTCAACATACACAAATCCATAAATGCAATCCATCACATAAACAGAACCAATGACAAAAACCACATGACTATCTCAATAGATGCAGAAAAAACCTTCAATAAAATTCAACACCCATTCATGCTAAAAACACTCAATAAACAAGGTATTGATGGAACGTATCTCAAAATAATAAGAGCTATTTATGACAGACCCACAGTCAATATCATACTGAATGGGCAAAAGCTTGAAGCATTCCCTTTGAAAACCGGCACAAGGCAAGAATGCCCTCTCTCACCACTCCTATTCAACATAGTATTGGAAGTTCTGGCCAGGGCAATCAGGCAAGAGAAAGAAATAAAGGTATTCAAATAGGAAGAGAGGAAGTCAAATTGTCTCTGTTTGCAGATGATACGATTGTATATTTAGAAAACCCCATTGTTTCAGCCCAAAAATTCCTTAAGCTGATAAGCAACTTCAGCAGTCTCAGGATATAAAATCAATGTGCAAAAATCACAAGGATTCCTATACACCAATAATAGACCAATAATAGACACAGAACCAAATCATGAGTGAACTCCCATTCACAATTACTACAAAGAGAATAACATACCTAGGAATACAACTTACAAGGGATGTGAAGGACCTCTTCAAGGAGAACTACAAACCACTGCTTAAAGAAATAAGAGAGGACACAAACAAATGGAAAAACATTCCATGCTCGTGGATAGGAAGAATCAATATCACGTAAACCATCATTCTCAGCAAACTAACACAGGAACAGAAAACCAAACATTGCGTGTTCTCACTCATAAGTGGGAGGTGAACAATGAGAATGTATGGGCACAGGGACGGGAACATCACACAACAGGGCCTGTCAGGGGGTCGGGGGTAAGGGGTGGGATAGCATTAGGAGAAATACCTAATGTGGATGACAGGTTGTTGGGTGCAGCAAACTGCCACAGCACATGTATACCTATGTAACAAACCTGTACATTCTGCACATGTATCCCAGAACTTAAAGTATAATTTAAAAAATATGGAAATCAAAAATATGTTTAAAGGAAAATTAAAAACTATATATATCTACTACTGTTGTAGGGAAAGAGGTAAATTTGGAAGGGCAGTGAAGATGAAGAGGTGGTGTCTTACTGCATACTAAGAGCTAGCTCTATTTTAACCTCATCATAGAGCTTACAAATCAAGTCAAGACTCAAAGTAGAAAGTGGCTTGCTCAAAATCACATGGCTAGAAAATAGAAGTGTTTAGTTAGTGTCTGGGTCTTTAAGCCTAACAGATCTTCCACAACACCCACTGACACACTCACAGTTGTAATGGCTCACAGAGAGAGCATAAGGCCTATTGAAACACCCTTTATGCTCCTCTGGGTCCAAGGTGTCCTCAAAAATTATGTAAACAATTTAATATTAACTAATCACAAGGGTGTTTTTAAAAACAGTTTAATTGTATTTCAACTACAGTTTTGTGAATTGTAGTTTAATTTTGAGGTAACTGTAGATGCACATATAGTTCTAAGAAACATTGCAGAGAGAACCTGTGTACCTTTTACTCCATTTCCCATAATGGTAACCCCTTGAATCCCTATAGTAGAATATCACAACCAGGAAATGAGCTTTGATACAGTCCACTCATCTTATATGGATTTCATGAGTTTTACATGCACTAATATGTATGTGTGTGTATGTCTTTAGTTCTATGCCATTTTATCATGCATGTATATTCCTACAATCACCTCCACAGTCAAGATACAAAATAGTTCACCACAAGAGTCTCACTAAGGGGTGCCTTCACACATTATTTCACTGAACATGAGCTACATCATCAGAGAAATTATTGCTGACCTCTGAATACTTTATTTCATACCTGGATATAGATTTGAGTAATGAAGAGAATCAGGCTAACCAAAACCAGAATCTGAATCAAAGAAGATGAAAGTAAATTGGTCTAGGTGTATCAATGGCAAAGGAACCTATTTTAAAAAGTCAAGAATACTTTTAAGATGGTATTTTATAAAGATGCATATAATAATAAACTTAAACGTTTATATCTTCAAATAATCAGGTTTTACTTTATTTTTTCCTTGAACAGGAAATTTAACTTCTCTGAGATGGGGTTTTTCATCTGTAAAATATGGATAATCATACCCACTTATGGGGCAACTTTTGAAAATGAAATAAAGTAATATGTTTAAAAGGCACTTTAAAAGTGGTAAAGTACTACTACTACTAAAAGGGTTATAATGATTTCCATGAAGAGGAAAGCAAGTGATAAATAATTAAGCTGACATCAAGAAATGATTTTTGAAGAGAACCTTGTAGGATATACTTTATGGTCAATATTAGTTTATCCAATCTGCTATACATTCTACTCCTCAGGTCTACAAAATGGCCATGGATGCTGTTCATGATAATTCAGCAAAGCTGAAAAATTCTTAAACATCTTGCATCTCATCCAAGGAAGAGTCCCCTGAAAATTTTTAAAACTTGGAGATTGGTTCAATTTATGAATGAATATGCTGACACCCAGAGCTATAAACTGACTTTTGAGCCTAGTATTGGTATTTTTCTCCATTTAAAATCTCTGACATAATGTCCCAAATATATAGTAATTGTGAGTTTTAGCTTTAATATTTAACTGACCAAGATACAAGAAAATTGGTGCCCCACAGAATTAGGAACATGGTAAAGTATGGAAGCACTGGAATCATGAACCAAAGTTATGAGTCTCAGAACTGGCCTAGCTCTTTTATAAAGCCAATTCACTTAGCACTAGTCTCATGAGGGGCAAATAGGGTTTGCTCTTCCAATTCCTTGGCTGTATTTTTAATGGCAAAAACCACAATTACTTTTGCGCCAACCTAATACTAAGTATTTAAACTCTCCTTAGTTGATCTTACACATCATCAGCTCCCAGGAAAGTGGAACACCAAATCAAATACACTTCTTGTTCATAAAGGCCTACTTTTAGGAAATTCACTGGTCATGGAATCATTTTGATATCTACCATGTAATGGAGTTTCATCTTTTAAAACAACTATTATGAATCACTCTCTTCTCCAAAACCTTCCCTCACTTCCAAACAGAAACCACTCTGGAAGAAGCAGACCTTAGTGAATTTTTGGAAGCAGTGGCCTTGTCTGATAGACTCTGTTTAAACACCACTTTTAGCATTAAATGCCAAATCCTCAGCTCTATGCACTGCCTCATTAGTTATTAATGAGGCAACATATTTGTTCAAAATTTATGGTTGTTGATTTGCTCCCATCACTGTATGAAATATTAACATAGCATTTGTACTTGCAACCATTTGCAGACATTAGATTGTGTATTTGCATATTCATGAACACTCATAAATGTTTAAGGAGACAGCACAGAAAGCATGGGCGCTGTCAGACAGACAGTAAAAAGGCATATTTACAGCGTTAATAAGTATTTGAGTTTATAGGCCAAAATGATGAGCAACAAATTGAGTGAAATTCTGGTTTGCCTATTGCAGAGACCTAGGGATTTTGCTATTTTTTAAAGCTTTGTAAACTTGAAATTCATTTCATCGATGCTGAATAAATGCTTATTGTTTAGTCACAAAATGTATGGACTCTGTGCAAAGAACTTCCTAAGAGTATCAGGCTCTTGGAGATTTCATCTCACTCTTTCTGAGATGCAGTTTTTTTCTGCCTTGGGTTTCCCTTATATCAAAGTAATGTGGGAAGGCAAATGTGTCATATACTTAACCAGAATTATTTTCTGTTTTGGTTCCACAGAGGAACTTGGACAAATGATATGTTTGGTGTAACAACACCAGCCAATGTACTTGACTCAGTCTGTCAATGTATACAAACTAAGGCCTGGAAATGAAAAGGTTAAAGCATGGAGCACTAATGGACAATATGAGGGAGAGGCATAAACCATCCAACTAACAAACACTTGATTTACAAATAACCCATGTATACAAATGGCCGCCAACATCCCACCAAACCCATTCCACTATAAGAAATCTCACCCCTTGCCACATTCCTAAGAGTCATGGTGAAAAATCTAGACCCTTTTGGAAGTTTTATGGGTAAATAATGGAGAAAGTATTACATTAAATCGCTACCTCACACTATATACAAAAATTAATTCCAAATATTTTAAGAGAACTGATGATGAAAGGAAAAGCTATAAAACTTGTATTATGCAAAACAAATACAGGAAAATAATCTTCCTGACCTCAGGGCAATGGGAAAAAAAGAATTAAACCATTCTGTGGGCAGTATCACTGCCTGTGCCATGCCATTGTTAACTGTCTCAAATATCATCTCTGGGTGAATGAATATGTGAGATAGCTCACCATATCCTTGTACCAGCAGGAGAGGGAGGTCATAGATTGGAATACGGGTTGTAGTTGGCTTCTGTTGCCATGGCCTAATTGTTCTGCTGGTCACTTCTTCCTCCCTTGGCATTAGTGCTGAAATCTGCAACTAGTAGATCCACAGTCTTTTCCTTCTTGGCACAGCAAGGATTTTCTGTTCCTCTCTGGTGACAAACTGTGCTGCAACTTTTGCTTGTTCTATTCCTCTATGAGGTCTGAAAGTTCTTTTCATTTATTCTTTAGCCCAGGCAACCTCCTCAATAGGCCATGGCAACAAGGCCACTTCACCATCCCTGCAGTGATTCCTCAGTAATTCACCACCAGAAGCACCATCACCTTCCTTCTGTGTCCCTCCACATAGCAAATTGGGACTTCTAGATATTTTTGAAGCCATATTGAACTAGATGGTATTCTAGGGCACTAATTTCAAGCTGTCGTTCTCCTAACCATGCCACCATATCAGCAATTTTATTCTGATGCATAGATTTGTATAGACAGGGTAAGAAATTATTCCATGAAGTAATCCCTTCTCAGAATGTTAAATAAGAAATGGAAAAAGTTTCTGTACTCTCAAGAGTTTTCATAATTTCCCCTGGGGTAGGAGGGCAGGTGCAGAAGGTGAGTCCAACATGTTTGTATCTGGTTCTGTGCAGCAATATCCTCTCTTATATCCTATTATCTTTCCAGAAATACATTGACTCTGCTCCTTTCACTAGGGCTATGGTGGCAGAAAGGATACAGGGAAAAACACACTGACTTTTTGAGAAGAGAATGAAATGTAACCTCCTATGCACACAGCCTTTGATGAGTCAGAAACAACACACATTACACACAGACATACACACACAGATACACACACACACAGATACACACACGTTAACTTCTACTAATGGGAAGAAATTTATTTATCAATTCAACACACATTTGTTGTGACTCCATGTAAGCACAGTGATTCCCATGCAAACACAGTGGTGCACGAACAGGAAGCTATTTTTTAAAATAAAGCTATATTCTACACTTCAAGGAAAGAAATAAGTAATAAACAAAATAAATAATACTGAATATATCAAGTTATTATAAAATGCTAAAAAGAAATAAGGCCACGTAAGACCATAGAGAATGATAGATTAATGGAAAAATGCTTTATTGGATGTGGTGACTAGGGAAGGCCTTTATCATAAGATAACATTTAAGCAGGGAACTGAACAAAGATAAAGAAACAGCCACGTGGACATGTGGTGGAAGATCGTTTGAAGGAGGGGAAGAGCAAGTCAAAGGCCCTGAGGCAAGAGCACACTGGGCATGTTCAAGGTTGGTCATGAAAGCCACTACAGTAGTAGTGCAGGGATGAGAGGGAAGGGAGTGGGAGGTAAGATCAGAGGAAGGGTGAGAGGGTGGATCATAAGCTTAGATCACAAATTTGGATCTGCATGATTTGGGAAGCCACTGAAGAATTTCTAGCAGAAAGATTATACGATTTCATTTAGATTTTCAAGGAATCCATCTGGCTACTATGTTGGGAACAAATTTAGGTGGCACAAGTGTGGAAGCTGAGAGACCAGCTAGGAGGTGACTACAATATTCCAGGTGGGACAAGCTCAGACTGAGGAATTAGCTGGGAAGGAGAGAGAAATAGTGACATTCCAGTGGGAATGTGTGATTTGCAGATGGGGTGTAAGAAAAACAGTCACAGTTACTCGATGGTCTGGGACCTGAGCAACCAGAATTATATTGATATGAAGCCAACAGTGGGAGGAGCAATTTGGGGGTGGGGATCAGAGCTCAGTTTTGGGCAGGTTCAGGATGCGAATCTCAACTGAAGGGAGGCCGAACAGGCAGCTGCATTCTAGAGTTCAAGGAGTAGGTCCAGGCCAGATCAGCAACCATGACAGTCACTAGCATACAGATGACATTTAAGGCCATGTACTAGGTGGGATCTCCCAGAGTGGGATTTTAGACAGAAGAGAAAACAGGGTGGACCTTGATCTCTGGAGTACTCTGATGTTTGGAGGTCATGGGTCCGAGAAGAATCTAGCAAAAGAGACAGAGCAGTTACTGGGGCAGAAGGAAAAGAGAAGAATGTTGAAATAAAGAAGTGTCCAAGGAGGAGAGACTGTGTTGAGTACAGCCTGTCAGTGGAGTGGGAGAATTGGCTGTTGGCCCTAGAATGTGGGAGCCATTAGTGCCTGGAGAGGTCAGTGTCCACTGGGCCTTACCATGGTGGCTCGTAGGAGAAACAAGAGGAGAAAAAAGTTTTAAGAGTAAGTAAATTTTGATAGAGATAACTTTGAGCTTTACTCTTTGGCTCAGTAAGATGGGTTCCTTGGGAGGACAGAACAAAATGGAGAAACCATCTTCTCTTCCTCCCTGAAAAGGGCCTGCGCTGAGCAATCGTGTACAGGGAGTACAAGTCCCTCAGGCTTCTGCAGCAGCAGGAAATGGGCTCTGTCCAAGCCACTGAACTCCACTGATGTGCTGAACAAGTGGAACTCGTCTTTTTGAAATCAATGCCTCGGGTACGTCCTGTTCCCAGCTCCTTCTCCAGCACACGCAGCCCCTCGGCTGACATTTCAGAAACACAGCCCAAGCTGAAATGGGCAGCCTGCCCATGGAAGAGATGGGGCAGAGGCAGACTGTGGCCTGTTCACACAGTTTGGTGGAAAGTGAAGACTGAAAGGGCTTGTAAGTAGCACAACTAATAAAGCTCCTATTTATCAAACCCACATTCCACAGAGCTTCACAGATCTTAGAGACATGAGCTCATTCCTTCTTCTCACTCAGAGGTAGTGAGTCAGGTTCCTTGAGCTCTATTTTATGTATGAATAAAATAATGGGACGAACTGAGAATCCTGGCAACCTCAGGACCACAGATTTTTCAGCATTTTCAGAGCACTCTGTGGCTGAGAAGCTCACCAGGGCAAAGGAACCCCATTAGTGTGTGTTTGAATGGGGAAGACAAGATAAGAATGTTTAACCAAGCAATCTAAGTCCAAATATGGAAATGGGAGACCAGACTGAGCTTTGCATGATGGGTCAGTACTGGGTTTTGTGAGGATTTAGCCCCTTAGCCTCTCATTCTGACTCCACCTGGGGCAATTTAATTTCTCTCTGCTTCAGCTTCTTTCCCTGGACAATGGAGATCAAAATAGAACCACCTGAGGATACAGTGACATAGTACACATAGGAGACTTAGAGTAGAGCTTGGCACAGGGATGGGCATGGTGGCTCACGCCTATAATCCCAGCACTTTGGGAGGCTGAGGTGGGTGGATTGCTTGAGACTAGCCTGGACAACATGGTGAAATCCTGTATCTACTAAAAATACAAAAATTAGCCAGGTGTGGTGGTGCACACCTGTAGTCCCAGCTTCTTGGGAGGCTGAGGCAGGAGAATCGCTTGAACCTGGGAGGTGGAGGTTGCAGTGAGCAGAGATCACGCCACTACACTCCAGCCTGGGTGACAGAGTGAGCCCGTCATTAAAGATATTTGTTAAAATACTTTTATTATTATCATTATAAACATTGTTATTATTATTTAAACAGGATAAGAGAATATCAATAAAAGAATGAAAATCTTCCTGGCTCATTCAAGCCAGGGAAGAAAAGAATTTTATCTAGAAATTTGGTAACACCAAACAGAAAACTGTTGCTTTAGTTATGGTAACTGTAGCTACTTTAAGAAGTAAAGCCCAAAATTTCAGTGGCTTAACACACTAGAAGATGATTTCTTGATCACATAGTAGCACTGGGCAGGCAACCAGATTGACAGCCCTCTTCCACATAGTGGTTCAGGGACCCAGCCTGGTGCCATTTTCAATATGAAGCTTTCAAGACAACTCTGGATGTCATTTCTGTTCCAGAAGGGGAAAAGTGCATGGAGGAGCATGAGTAGAGTAGGCATGTGTGAAGGAGAAAGCTAATATACATCAAGCCTAGAAATGAAACATTATTTTCTCTTTCGTTCCATTGAGTAGAATTCTCTCGGAATGCGTGTCTCAACCAAGGAGGATAGATATCAAATAAGATGTTGGATGTAAGAGTCTAGAATCCAGAGAATAGGTACAGACTAGAGCTGCAAATGAGAGAGCAAAACCCTGCCAACCGAAGGTGGAATGCTAGAAAATATAAACCCTGGGTCAGCAGCCACTTTCCAGCCACATGTCTATGCTGTGGAAGCAGAAGTGCAAGTATTAAGATCCCACACATTCTGGGTGTACCTAAGCATGTAGATCAGAGGAAGACAGCTTTCTTGATAAGAAAATTCTATATTGGCACCACTTCTCAGCCTTTTGGCTAAGATCAAGTGGAGAAAATTCCTTTTTGGGGTTCTTGGATACAAAAATTAGGGCTTCAACCTAATATGGATTGGGACTTAAATCAAAGTTAATTTGCAAAACAAAGACTAAGGAAGTAGCTTCTTGCACTGGCCAACTGAGGCAAAAGGGAGTTTGGGGCCTGGTAGTGGAGAGAGATGGAGAGAGAGCTGGTGGGACTGAAGCCAGGCAGCTATGGTGCCCTACTGAAAATAATGGCCTTTGGAGCTTGCGAATGGAAGGGACAGTCTAGGGACTGCATGCTGCTGACTTGTAGTGGCTGTGCTCTGTTCACACAGCAGTCTTTCTCTCTCCTCCCCAAGGGTAGATTTAGGCCCTGTGTAACCTGACACTTGTACAATTTGGGAGGCCCTCTGTAAGAAGAGTATAAAATTACAAATACTAAATTTAGTCACAGAAGTGAATATTTATTTAGAACAAGATAAAGAATCACAACAAATTACACATTTTAAAGGTGACAAATTCCACAGACATCACGAAATCCAGACAAATGACACAATATTTGTATTAAGTAATGGACTGAATCACTTCTATAATATGTTTTTTTCTACATCGTTTGGCTCATCCACCTCAATTTCCATTTCTAGGGTTTTATAATATAATTTTTATAGAGAGAATTAAAGGATAATTTAATAATTCCTCTAGGATAATTGATTAAAATGCATTTTTATTGTTGATAATTTAAAAATGTTTTTGTCAGATTCACAACTAGTTATTGAAAATATCATGTATATTTGTAGGATCATTTTCAAATTTAGAAAAATTTTTACCAAGTTTCTTGTATGAGCTGTTATAGATGTAATTCCTATCTGTAGAACTACTACTACATGCTTATTCCCTACAAGCACAAGGATTGTAATATAAGTCTATTCTGCACAATTACCCTTGAGAAAAGAAGAAAAAATTACAGTGCATTTATAATTGTAGGTGCTGAAAAATTGAGTACAGTTCTGACAGATCACTTCTGTTTTGATCAGTCATCAATGAGAACTGAATCCTCCACTTCCAATTACACACATCTGGTCATTCGAAGATATCACACAAACTAGCTTCTGGCTTCATACTCTTTATCGTCTTTCTTTTGTCGACCATATCCTTGCAGCATCGGGTGCTATGGGATACCTGCATTTCACTGTACAACCTCGGACTCTCCCTCCCTCCATGAGCAATAGGAGAACTCCTAGGAACAAGTCTAACACTAGGACTTCCAGCAATCTTGAAACTAAATCCAGATGTTACTGTGAACTACATAAACAAAATTCCTCCAGATACAAACCAAGCTTCCCACCCCAACTCCCCTTAGCTGAAAGGGTGCTCACAGGTACTCCAACACCTCTTGAAGTGTGTTGGAAGTGTGCCCAAGTGGAAAGGTTAAATAGACTTCATCAATTGCTAAGAAGATATCATATTGTAATGTTATTAATAATTCAATTATTAAAATGTATTAGTGTTATTTCATGTAAAAATATGACTATGGGTGGGATGCAGTGGCTCATGCCTGTAATCCCAGCACTTTGAGAGGCTGAGGAGGGTGGATCACGAGGTCAGGAGATCAAGACCATCCTGGCTAACATGGTGAAACCCTGTCTCTACTAAAAACACAAAAAATTAGCTGGGTATGGTGGCAGGCACCTGTAGTCCCAGCTACTTGGGAGGCTGAGGCAGGAGAATGGCATGAACCCGGGAGGCAGAGCTTGCAGTGAGCTGAGATCCCGCCACTGCACTCCAGCCTGGGCAACAGAGCAAGACTGTCTCAAAAAAAAAAAAAAAAAATGACTATGGGTGTACCTTGCCTTGACAGAGCTAAGTAGGTGAGGGGTCCCCAGAGCACAGGTGTCATTGGCTTCATGATAAAACACTTCTGGTTAACTCCACACTCTCAAATGAAGGGGCATTCAGCACACAGCCTTAGTTAGCACTTTCTTGTTGTGTTAGTTCCCCAGGGCTGCTGTAATAAGTTGCCATAAACTGGGGGGCTTAAAATGACAGAAATCAATTTTCCTATTGGTTTGGAAGCTAGAAGTCCAAAACCAAGATATCCTCGGGGTCCTGCTTCTTTTGATGACCCTAGGGAAGAATCCTGGCTTGACTCTTCCAGCTTCTGGTGGCTCCTGGCAATCACTGGCATTCCTGGGTTTGTAGCTGCCTCACTGCAATCTCTGCCTCTGCCTTCATATGGCCTCCTTCTCTGTGTTTCCGTGTGTCCTTTGCTGTCTTATTTAAGGAAACCCAGAGTGAATTTAGGCTCACCCTAATCCAGTATGATCTCATCTCAGTCCTTACCTTAATTGCATCTGTAGAGATGCTATTTCCAAATAGCATCAAATTCTGAGGTTTTGGGTGTACACAATATTTTTTGGGGTGGGGGGCATTATTCAACCTATTTTACTTGGGAAGTGAGATGGGAGAAGTGACCTCGGTGGCAGGCTGGGGAGAGTTAAAGCTGTACACACAGAAGGGAACACTCCCAGAGATCAAAACTGAGGATTGAGGTCCAGAAGTGACCCTAGAGCATTAAGCATACCTTGCAAGTCTTGGGCATGGTGCTGAACTTCCCAGTCACTGGCAGGGGTACTGACATTGAAGCCTGGAGGACTTGATAGCCTGTGGGTGGCTGGCACCCTGGGCTACCATTCAGTTGCATGGGTGTGTATATTATGAGTCCTATCTGAAATCTGGCTCTGTCCACACTTATCACATCTTTTCTGTTGAACCAGATCAACCTGCCATCTCCGGAACTTACAGACATGATTAACAAGACCTTTTTTACATCTGAACAAGCTGCACAAAAGACCACTGTCTTTGCTTAGGCCTGTCTGCCCTTGGGTCCATTCTTCTCCTGTCTTCTAGGGAGGGGTGGGAAGGCTGATCTTTAAAGACTTGGTGATATGTTTAGGCTTTGTGTCCCCACCCAAATCTCATCTTGAATTGTAATCCCCATAATCCCCACGTGTCAAGGGAGAGACCAAGTGGAGGTAATTGAACAATGGGGGCGGTTTCTCCCATGCTGTATTTGTGATAGTGAGTGAGTTCTCCCAAGATCTGATGGTTTTATAAGGGGCTCTTCCCCCTTCGCCTAGCACTTCTCCTTCCTGCCACCTTGGGAACAAGGTGCCTTGCTTCCTCTTCACCTTCTTCCATGATTGTAAGTTTCCTGAGGCCTCCCCACCCATGCTGAACTGTGAGTCAATTAAACCTCTTTCCTTTATAAATTACTCAGTCTTGGGCAGTTCTTTATAGCAGTATGAAAATGAACTCTATATCCAGGCTCCATGTCAGAGAGCTGCCAGCTTCCAGTGGGAAGCACTGGTGGGGAATTATAAGGTGGGAGGGAGAAAGGGAGAAGTCAGAAGTCAGAGTATGTCCCTACCACTCCCCAACTTCATGCAGTGACTCTGATCACAGATGTGTCTCCATCTTGACCCCAGATCCACAGACAGGCCTATCTGGTCAAGCTTCACTGATAGGTCCAGCCCCTGGGCTCTTCTTTTCTCCTCTAGCCATGGTGGTAGGGGCTTCCTGCTGTTGTTAATCCCTCATTCCCCACCAGCACTCCTCGGCTCTTCTGTCACTCCAGTAACCAATTCTCACATTAAAATTCCTCAATTTTTTTTTTTTTTTTTTGAGATGGAGTCTCGCTCTGTCACCCAGGCTGGAGTGCAGTGGCACGATCTCGGCTCACTGCAAGCTCCGCCTCCCAGGTTCACACCATTCTCCTGCCTCAGCCTCCCAAGTAGCTGGGACTACAGGCACCCACCACCATGCCTGGCTAATTTTTTTGTGTTTTTAGTAGGGACAGGGTTTCACTGTGTTAGCCAGGATAGTCTTGATCTCCTGACCTCATGATCCACCCACTTCGGCCTCCCAAAGTGCTGGGTAAAATCCCTCAGTTTTATGCACTGAGATTGGATCCTGTTTCCCTGGCTGAAGCCTAACTAATAGAACTACAAATGTTAAAAGAGGGAATGAAATTTTAATTAATATAAATCATTTTATCAGTTACATTAATAAACAGTTTAAGTCAGTATATTAGTTTATGTTGACAGATATATACTAACAAATATATACATACATGTATGTATGTACGTATATATGCATGCATGCCTGCATGTATCTATGTGTGCATGCATGTATGTATGTCTTTGAAGAAAAAAAGGAGGAAGCAGCTTAATTTCCAGTGAGAGGTAATTGCTGATTTCACTTTTGAGAACTCAATAACTTGTCATATTGATTTCGTAAAGGTTAACAATTATGATCTATGAAGAAAACATTTGATTGCTAATCAATTATCCACCATAAAGGATGGTGGCTGATTGAGACCGTGCAGGTCAATCCAGCACCAAGAGCGTCCTTTCTGTGACAAGTGACCATGGGGCTGGGTGCTAAAGGTGTAGTGTGTCAGAGTTACTCCGAGGTAAAAACTCAGGGCTTTTAAGTACCAAATTCTTCTTTTCATGTATCATCAAAATATACCACAATTGATGAAATTTTCCTCTCATTGACTCTTGTGTGTCGCATCTTGGTCTGGTTGTCACTCTTTAGTAAACTGCTATCCCCAGTGCTTATGGTTTGCAGGGTTTACCCTGACAAAACCATGTGGAAGGCCCAGCTCCTCATCAATGCCCTGGCCTGTCTCCTGCTATCTACCTGGAGCTTTTCCAGAGCCTTCCTTTCTTTCCTCCTTTTCTAGGCTTCTGTCTGCTGCCCTGGCCTTGATCTTCCACCTGTAGGGGAAGATCTCATCAATACTGTTAACATGACTTAATGCCTCCTTTCCCAGAACTATTGACATGCTTTTTCTGTTCCCAGACAAACAACAACAAAGCAAACAAGCAAGCAAAAGAACTCTAAAGGAAAGGAGATCCAAAAGGAAAATTCCAAATGCCTTGGCATCTGGGTAGGGCAATATTTTGCAGCAAGAAGTCTCTATCATCCCTGAGTCACCATTCATAGGAAACAGCTCAGCCCCTTCGGTAAAAAACCTAGCCCTTCCCAAACTGAAATGCTAATAACTTCAGCATTTAGAAAACACAGTGTGGTGTAGACACTGATATCTCACACCAGTTAAGGATTCATCATTCCTGACACCAGATGGTATTTGAGACACGGGATTCCCCCATCTTGCTCCTTTAGTACTATTCTTTCTCACAAACAAAAAGCTTTTTAAATGGTGAGTAATTTGTAAAGCATAAATTGGATCATAAATGGATATTTATTTTAACGTAAATCTTGGCAAACTGAGGCAGCTACTTTACAGAGGTGATTAAAATTTAAAAGGCACCATTGCAAGAAGAAGATAATAAAAGATTGTTATTTACAGTGACCATATTTACAATAAAATGCTAAATTTATTTTAATAAATACTCATTTTATATTTATGAACAGTCATTCATAGACAAGACAATAAAAACTTTCATTCCTGCTTACTGGATTTTTCTTTACAGCATATAAACCAAATCCTTCATTCAACACTGCATTCATACTTTGAGCTTGCTATGTTTTATCAGAGTAGTCAAGTCTGTTGTTTCTTAAATCTGTTTTCTTTATAATAAATGACTTTATTGATTTAGTTAGCACTCAGCTCCAAATAGAGCAGAATAATGCTAATAGTCCAAGAAAGAGAAGAAAATGAGAGAGTATTTTATCAGCATGTTTCAGAATCACAGGTAAAAACCACGGTGGTTAGCAATTTCTTTGTACAATAACCACTTACAAAGACCTTGAATAGGCGGCTGTTAATAGGAGAATCTAAGTCACCACATTTTCTTCAAGTTCTGACTTTGGGTGACTTCTTTTTTAATTTAGCAAGTTTTTTTACTTGATTATTTTTTAATAACCTTAACTGATGACAAAAGGAAAGTTTTCCTTTAGGAAAAATTGTTGTATGGTTGGAAATGTTCCAAAGTTCTGTCCCATTCTTTCTTAAAATAAGGCCTATCCTAATTTTAATCCCAGAGACAATCTTGTCAATGTAGGTTTAAAGAGTTTTTAAAAAACTCACTAGTTTGAACCAATGAGAAAAGTCAATATACACTGAGATATTATGCCTAGTGTTTCATGTATTCAGTCAAGAATTATTTGTTGAGCACTCATTATGCACCAGCATAACTATATAACAACATAGCTCTACCCTAGTTTCTACAGTTAGAACACGTTGTCAGGAAGGCGGCCTGTCCCTAGGAAATAGCGGACGGCAAAGCCAAGTCAGAAAGCATTTACTGAAGTGCTTAATAGACAATGCAAAAGAATATTTATATCTGTAGACATAAAGAATGGGTAGGAATAATCAAGACACCAAAAAGCAAACTCTTTCTGATGGGAAGTGGGTAAAGGCAATGGAACTTTGATGCACTTGACCAGAACTCCTGTTTTAACAACTTCTGATTATCGGAACACAGTTGGACCTTAAAGTCAACTCTGTAAACTGAATGAGAATCATGTGGTCCTTAGGGATGAACCTAGGATGCCTGACTCCTGTCTTGTGCTTTCTCTAGCATCAAAAAAACACAGTCTATGAACTGTCACAACCAAATATGAGACAGTACCAATAAACCATGAATTCCTTACCTCAACTTAACTGTTTTCATGGCTAAACAATGACTAAATCTTAGATCTATCCACACTTCAAGAAGACACTATGAATATATCCTTGAAATTAAGCTCAAGCAGGGTTTGTTTCTGAAAAGGCACCATGAATCCAAAGTGTATTAGGTTGTGGCTCCCGATGACTCACACCTCCCAGTAGTCAAGCCCTGTGTGGTCCCCTCCCACATTGACTCTGACTTTGGCCAGTGGGGTATTAGCAAACACAATGTCTACAGAAGATGGGTCAGTGTTTGCTCATCACCACTTGCCCTCTTGGAATGCTCATTCTTGGAATCCAGCTGCCAAATAAGGAGGCCAAAACTAGCCATGCTCATGTGGAGAGAGGGAGGGGGGAAGAGAGAGAGTGAAAGGGAGAATGCATATGAAAGAAAGGTTCCAACATTCTAGTCATCTTCTCCAAGGCCACAGATGTATGAGCAGAGTTATCTGGGACATTCCAACTCCAGAAGCCTTCTGACTACAACCATATAAGGGACACTATGTTAAGACCAGCAGAAGAATCACCTTGTTGAGCTTCAGCAAGCTCACAAGGTCATGAGAAAAGGCTATTATTTTGAATCATCAAAAATTTTATTTTAATCACCAAGATTTGGGGTAGTTGTCACATAGTAACAAATACCTGAAACATCAAGGGACCTTGAATAAATGTGAAGAAGGAGAAGAGGAAGAAGAAGGAAGAGGAGAAGAAAAAAGAGGAAGAGAAGGAGGAGGAAAGGGGAACAGGAGAAGGAAAAAACAAAATTTAGTTCCATACATCTAAAGGTTTACACCAAACAAACAAGTAAACACGGCTTGCTGAGAGTTTACCAGATCTTAACAATTTCCTTGGTTTATATTTAACTTTTTAAATTAATTATATTGTTACTGTCCAGTATATGTCTTTACAGATAGCAAATTCCAGAATCAGCCTCCCAGTGGAAAATTCACCCATGCAGATGATCAACTGTGAAATCTGTGTGCAACTTTGTGAAAGAACATCAAATTTAGAATCAACGGCAGGGCTTTTGGATGTAACTATTCTATCTCAAGGCCCATATTAACTGAAAATTGCTCTGGTGGAGTTATAAGCTGACATCTGCAAAGAATTTTCAGCAACGACTGTTATCTAACACCTGCCTCTCCAATTAAGGATACTGACCTTTTTGAAGTTTTAAGGAAGGGTGGTTTTTAAAATTTGTTTCTTTTTGGTTATTTTAAAATTGATCTTTATATCGTCCTTGGACATCCAACCCTAAATCACAGAGTACACTCTCTCAATTTAATCACATTGAGATGAGTCAAGTAGTCAAGGAAGGGTTGTCAGAAATAGCTTACAAAGAAAGGCCTGGGGTAATGAAGTGTAGGCGAACTAAGAAGCTATCTGAAAGTTGTGCTCCCCTTGGCTTGGTAGCAAATCCTCCACAGTTTCTCTTCTTAATAGAGAACTAACAATGCCTCATGCCTGTATTTCTCGGGGGATTCTGGGAGTTGGAAGAGGCCAACTTTTCCTACCTGCAGTTTGAAGATTAAGGACTTAGAGATTTGTTGAGAGGCTGCTTCCAAGAGGTTACTGATACACTGAGGACAGGAACTACTGACTGCTCTGAAAGAAGAAAAAAACGTCCAGTTTGGGGTGATCCTGTTTTGCAATGGCAGCTGTCAGCCATAACATGGTGGGAAATAATGGTAAATAAACCTCCTGTGATTGGCAAGAATATAAAAAAAAAAATCATGAATTGTGAATTCTTAGGTCTACTTGAGAGAAGACATTTAGAAAAACATCAAATCGTTAAACAATCTGCTTTTGAATAAAATCTAAATGAACCAAACTCTTTAGCAAATGTCCATTTTGAAAATTTAGCTTTTTGGTTAACTGTATCTTTATAAGTTATATTAGCTTCCTATTCTGCTGTCACAAATCACCACAAAGTGAGTGCCTTAAAAGAACATGAATTTACTATCTTATAGTCTGAAGGTCAGAAATCCAGAATGGATCTCACAGGGCTGAAATCAAGGTGCTAGCAGGACTGGTTTCTTCAGGAAACTCTAGAAGATAATCTGTTTCTTGCTTTGTCCAGCTTCCAAAGGCTACTGGCATTCCTTGGTTTGTGGCCCCATCACTCCCACCTCTGCTTCTTGTCATTATATTAACTTGTCTTCTGACTCTGACACCTCCTGTATCCCTTTTATAAGGACCCTTGTGATTACATCAGGCCCAACTGACTAATCCAGAATAATCTCCCCACTCAAAATCCTTAACACATTTGCAAATTCCCATTTGTCATGTAAAATAACACTTATGATTCTAGGGTTTAGGATGTGGGACATCTTTGGGGAGCTCTTATTCAGCCTATGAAACAAGTCAACTCTTCCTTTTTTAGCCATGTGGTTCTAAATCTTTCTGATTAAATAATTCAACTTTCTTGGCTCATGAATTAAGTACTATGTTGAAAAATATGGAGTCTTCTTTGTCATCCAAGGATTTCCATCGCCCAGAGTGATTAATTTGAACAGTGAGTTTTCACTGTGGAGTATTAAAGATGCAAATGGTGCAAAGCTGTGCTCTAACCAGGAAGGAAAAGCCTCCAATGGCAGGGACAACCTCAGAAGAGAGTGGCCTACGGCAGAGAGCTGCCTAGTGCTGTCTTCCAGTGGGAAGGAAGACTTAGGGCCCAGAAAGCAGGGCTGGACTTGTCTGGGAGGGGTGTCATCATGGGGAGATTCACTCTTGTAAAATTTCCTCTCAGTTCCACCAAAGCACTTCCTAAGACAGACTGCATCCAGAGTAATCACAAGATGTTAGGTATGGCTTTAAAAATCGTGATGTCTAGGCCTCTCACTTTGCTGATTAGGAAACTCAGTTCTGGAGAAGTGAGGAGACTTTCTTAGGGTTTCTAAGCAGGACTGGCAGAGCCAGGACTGGAACCCAGCTCTCCCACCTTGCCACATCATGTTCTTTGCATTCCACGATGGCACCGTCTACATAAAAGATGAACATTTCATTCAGCCAAGACCCAGGGACTCAAGATTCTTACATTCTGATCTTTGGTTATGAAAGAGTAAAGATTCAAATTTCCTATGCCATTTCCTTTAAGTACATGCTGCAGTTTACCTAAAACTGTTCTGCTCACAGCCTGAAAGCAAGGGTCAGTCGTATGGCCAGTGTCTCTTCACTTCAGACTTAATGAGGGTGGGAGGATGGACACCTTCACTGTTCCATTTTTGTTTTCTCTTGTAGTTATTGCAGCTCAAGGGACCAAGGGAATGCTGACTATTTGACTTGGAGGTTTCAGCAGTCAAATGTGCTTTGATCAGTGTGATACATTATCTCCAGACATGCAATTTCACACAATCATCATATTAACTATCAGGGACTCCAGCTTTTCCTATTGAATCTTCACCAAATTTTAGTGCCTCAATCCCTGCAGGTTGCAATGTCCAGCTCTTCAGCAGTGAATAAAGATTATCCGGTGGAGAAAGAAGGAAAAATGTAGTTAGTGTTCTAATTGATAGAGCATTTACTTCCTCTGGCCTGGTTCACGTAAACATACTTGTAGTCAGAAACTCATCACTCCCCTAACTAATCCATATATCTATTTGCCAGGCACCTTTTGTACAGCACTCTTAAATCCCAAGAGCTTTTGTGATGGGGACGCTTTTTAAGGAATCTGTCAAGAACTGGAGAGGGGTCTTAATGCTTCCAAAGTCAGCAGCCCATTGTTGAAGACGATTGAAGAGTCCCATCCCACCCTCCTGACTTCCATATGCATTCTGACAGTGACATTATTCATGCCAAGGTGAGGTCAGTGGCCGCACACACCCAGCCATGGCAGTAGAGTGGCATTAACTTTGAACTTCACCCTCCCAGCTCAGAGCCAGGGCTACCCTGAAGGCTGTATCTCAGAAGGCTGCACAAAGCGGCAGGTGTTTAAAGAAGCAAAGAGGCAAAGCATGTTGTTAGGAAAAATTGTCCCCAAGCCCTGAATTGGCCTTTTATCACCATCACTCTGGCTTAAAAACCCCTGTAATGTGTGGCTTTCAAAAAGGGGGAGCTAAGTTTAGTGGCTGATGCCCTGCCAAGAGCTTTATAATGCATAGAATAAAAAAAGATGAAACATTTCTCCAGCTACATTGCTTTCCCTCCCCACTCTGATTCCCTTCCCTGGGGGGCGAATCATAAACATAGACAGCAGAATGACACCCCTTTATTATTCCTCTGAGCTCTTTCTCTGCAGATGACCTATAGAAGTGATTTAACATAGAACTGTTGGAGTTCCCACACTTCCGCATGTTCCTCCGGCCGAGGCTGGTTGATTTCTTTGGGGTGTTATAACTATGACCTGCTCCATTAAGTAGCAAACAAAGTCTAGCTGGATATATCAAGCTCAGCTGGACTCTTTGCTTTCACACAACCTGCTTGATTAGGAGAATCGCTGTGCCCTTGTCACACGGCGCCTCGTGCAGTCTGCAAAGATTGGGCTGCCATTGATTTCTGCATAATATGGATTCACACTGCCTTTCCACAACAGCGTGGCTTTCACACCCCACAATAACCTGGCAAGGATTGTTTTTTCTTTCCAATCTTCTGCTGCTTCAGACTTACACTGGGGTTTAGTTCTAAAAATTTGTCACTCCTGGAGGTAATGTGTGGCTTATTACCCAGCACTTTACGACGCATTAATTGCGGCTTGATTTAGACATTTCCCATTTGGTGATTTAGTTACAATACTACAAACATGTCATGCTCTAAGTCAATAACGTGGGAGCAGAAAAAGGGCGAAACAACTGTGAATGCCTTGCTCTTCTCATGGGAAGGACCAGGGCAATTGTTACAGTAACATGATGCTATTTGTTTACTGGGAAGCGGTGTTTATCTAGCTCCTTTCCTTAGAGTTGTTATTTACCCTAGACCAGTTGTCTTCAGTAGCCTTACCTTTCATTTCTATGCCTATTGCCTTGCTAGAGAAAAACCCACGAAGATTGAAAATTAGTTCAGCAAGGTACAGAAGTTTTATTAAACACGCCAAGATATTTCACATAATATGCAAATCAAGGGGACAAAATATGGCGTTTGGTTAGCCAACTCTTACCTTGATTCCATTATGATTTTAATTTAAGGCACCTTTCTTACATGATTAAGGAAGAATGAGTCAGTCATTTCAGTGTTATGTACATAGTGATTATTAGTGCATATAATGAAAAATTGAAAAATAACAAACTACCGGAATATCCACTGTAGAAATCCAACAATGAAGATGTAATAAATAAATTATGGCTTATTCATACTGTGGAACAATATTCGGTCATTAAAATGATTTAAAATTATATTTTATTAGATGTTATATTATTTAGTGAGAAAAGTTACAAAACAAGTTTATATTATAACGCCATCCTTTCCCTGAACAACAACAAAAAAATACTCTAAAGCCGAATGCGTTGGTACACACCTATAGTTCCAGCTATTCAGAAGGATGAGGTGAAGGCAGAAATAAAGATGTTCTTTGAAATCAATGAGAACAAAGACACAACAAACCAGAATGTCTGGGACACATTTAAAGCAGTGTGTAGAGGAAAATTTATAGCACTAAATGCCCACAAGAGAAAGCAGGAAAGATCTAAAATTGACACCCTAACATCACAATTAAAAGAACTAGAAAAGCAAGAGCAAACACCTTCAAAATCTAGCAGAAGGCAAGAAATAACTAAGATCAGAGCAGAACTGAAGGAGATAGAGACACAAAAAACCCTTCAAAAAATGAATGAATCCAGGAGTTGGTTTTTTGAAAAGATCAACAAAATTGATAGAACGCTAGCAAGACTAATAAAGAAGAAAAGAGAGAAGAATCAAATAGATGCAATAAAAAATGATAAAGGGGATATCACCACCGATTCCACAGAAATACAAACTACCATCAGAGAATACTATAAACACCTCTATGCAAATAAACTAGAAAATCTAGAAGAAATGGATAAATTCCTGGACACATACACCCTCCCAAGACTAAACCAGGAAGAAGTTGAATCCCTGAATAGACCAATAACAGGCTCTGAAATTGAGGCAATAATTAATAGCCTAACAACCAAAAAAAGTCCAAGACCAGATGGATTTACAGCCGAATTCTACCAGAGGTATAAGGAGGAACTGGTACCATTCCTTCTGAAACTATTCTAATCAATAGAAAAAGAGGGAATCCTCCCTAACTCATTTTATGAGGCCAGCATCATCCTGATACCAAAGCCTGGCAGAGACACAACAAAAAAAGAGAATTTTAGACCAATATCCCTGATGAACATCGATGCAAAAATCCTCAATAAAATACTGGCAAACCGAATCCAGCCACACATCAAAATGCTTATCCACCATGATCAAGTGGGCTTCATCCCTGGGATGCAAGGCTGGTTCAACATATGCAAATCAATAAACATAATCCAGGATATAAACAGAACCAAAGACAAAAACCACATGATTATCTCAATAGATGCAGAAAAGGCCTTTGACAAAATTCAGTAGCCCTTCATGCTAAAAACTCTCAATAAATTAGGTATTGGTGGAATGTATCTCAAAATAATAAGAGCTATTTATGATAAACCCATAGCCAATATCATACTGAATGGGCAAAAACTGGAAGCATTCCCTTTGAAAACTGGCACAAGACAGAGATACCCTTTCTCACCACTCCTATTCAACATAGTGTTGGAAGTTTTGGCCAGGGCAATCAGGCAGGAGAAAGCAAGAAACGGTATTCAATTAGGAAAAGAGGAAGTCAAATTGTCCCTGTTTGCAGATGACATGATTGTATATCTAGAAAACCCCATTGTCTCAGTCCAAAATCTCCTTAAGCTGATAAGCAACTTCAGCAAAGTCTCAGGATACAAAATCAATGTGCAAAAGTCACAAGCATTCTTATACACCAATAACAGACAAACAGAGAGCCAAATCACGAGTGAACTCCCATTCACAATTGCTTCAAAGAGAATAAAATACCTAGGAATCCAACTTACAAGAGATGTGAAGGACCTCTTCAAGGAGAACTACAAACCACTGCTCAGCGAAATAAAAGAGGACACAAACAAATGGAAGAACATTCCATGCTCATGGATAGGAAGAATCAATATCATGAAAATGGCCACACTGCCCAAGGTAATTTATAGATTCAATGCCATCCCCATCAAGCTACCAATGACTTTCTTCACAGAATTGGAAAAAACTACTTTAAAGTTCATATGGAACCAAAAAAGAGCCCATATTGCCAAGTCAATCCTAAGCCAAAAGAACAAAGCTGGAGGCATCACGCTACCTGACTTCAAACTATACTACAAGGCTACAGTAACCAAAACAGCATGGTACTGGTACCGAAACAGAGATATAGACCAATGCAACAGAACGGAGCCCTCAGAAATAATACCACACATCTAAAACCATCTGATCTTTGACAAACCTGACAAAAACAAGAAATGGGGAAAGGATTCCCTATTTAATAAATGGTGCTGGGAAAATTGGCTAGCCATATGTAGAAAGCTGAAACTGGATCCCTTCCTTACACCTTATACAAAAATTAATTCAAGATGGATTGAAGACTTAAATGTTAGACCTAAAACCACAAAAACCCTAGAAGAAAACCTAGACAATACTATTCAGGACATAGGCATGGGCAAGGACTTCATGTCTAAAACACCAAAAGCAATGGCAACAAAAGCCAAAATTGAGAAAAGGGATCTAATTAAACTAAAGAGCTTCTGCATCGCAAAAGAAACTACCATCAGAGTGAACAGGCAACCTACAGAATGGGAGAAAATTTTTGCAATCTACTCATCTGACAAAGGGCTAATATCCAGAATCTACAAAGAACTCAAATAAATTTACAACAAAAAAACAACCCCATCAAAAAGTGGGTAAAGGATATAAACAGACACTTCTCAAAAGAAGACATTTATGCAGCCAACAGACACATGAAAAAATGCTCATCATCACTGGCCATCAGAGAAATGCAAATCAAAACCACGATGAGATATCATCTGACACCAGTTAGAATGGCCATGATTAAAAAGTCAGGAAACAACAGGTGCTGGAGAGGATGTGGAGAAATAGGAACACTGTTACACTGTTGGTGGGACTGTAAACTAGTTCAACCATTGTGGAAGACAGTGTGGCAATTCCTCAAGGATCTAGAACTAGAAATACCATTTGACCCAGCCATCCCATTACTGGGTATATACCCAAAGGATTATAAATCATGCTGCTATCAAGACATACGCACACGTATGTTTGTTGTGGCACTATTCACAATAGCAAAGACTCAGAACCAACCCAAATGTTCATCATTGATAGACTGGATTAAGAAAATGTGGCACATATACACCATGGAATACTATGCAGCCATAAAAAAGGATGAGTTCATGTCCTTTGTAGGGACATGGATGAAGCTGGAAACCATCATTCTCGGCAAACTATTGCAAGGACAAAAAACCAAACACCACATGTTCTCACTCATAGGTGGGAATTGCACAATGAGAACACTTGGATACAGGAAGGGGACCATCACACACAGAGGTCTGCCGTGGGGTAGCGGGAGAGGGGAGGGATAGCATTAGGAGATATACCTAATGTAAATGACTAGTTAATGGGTGCAGCACACCAACATGGCACATGTATACATATGTAACAAATCTGCACGTTGTTCACATGTACCCTAGAACTTAAAGTATAATAAAAAAAATAAAAATAAATAAATTTTTTAAAAAAGAAGGCTGAGGCAGAAGGGTTGCTTCAGCCAGGAGTTTGAGTCCAGCCTGAGCAACATAGCAGGACTCTATCTGTAAAAAATAAAAATAAAAACAAGTAAAATGAAATAAAATAAAAACTCTAAACATGCATGTTTTCCAGAAATATATATCATAAGAGTTTTAGGAAACTGTATTCCAAAATGTTGCTAGATGTTATCTCTCAGTGAAGAAACTATTAATATTACTTTTAGTAGCTTGAACTGTATAAAATTGCTAAACGTCTACCACTTTGCCCTCAAAAATGTCATTGTCACATAGTTAAATGTAATTTGTTTCATTGTACTTCTCTGCATTTTATTTTTTAAATCAGTTTTTACTCTTATAATAAGGAAAGTTCCAGAATATCAGGACTTTTTGGTTTAAAATGGCAGAAATCCAACTCAAACTTATTTAAATGAGAAAAGAATGTATGGGCTCTCATAATGAGAAATCTGAAGGATAGAGCTTCAGGTAAAGCAGGATCTAGGGACTTATTAATGTTACCAGTGATTAGGGACTTATTAATGTCATCAGTAACTTATTTCTGGAAACTGCCTTTTTCTATCCCTTCTTTTGGCTCCACTTTCTCTATATTGGCTTCATTCCCCCAAAAGGCTCTCTCCATATGGCTGCAAAGATGTCCCCCCTGCAGTTCTAGCTTTACAAGTGATTTAGGGTTTAAGAACTCAGAAGGAGCAGGGCTCTCTCATTTCTATCCGTATTGATCAATCCAAAAATTTCTGACCTGACCTCTTTGCCTCATGTGCTCGCTTCTGTGGGAGTTGTCAACAGCAGACATCAATAAAATTTTGTTTAATGAATAAGTACCTAATCTCCATAGATTAAACAATTTTGCTTAATGAATAAAAATACCAATCTCCATAGATTCACCTACATTTGACCAACCCACACATCATTTGAAAAAGTAAGAAGGTATCCTGAGTCCGCTGGAGATTGTCAGGGCTTAACACGCCTGTGCAAGATGATGGGGTTTAGTAGGAATTCACCTGAAACTGTTGATCTGTAAACTTCCAATGTTTATCTGACTAGTTTTGTTCACTACCTGTCTTCTCTTGAGGAAAAGTGGTACCACCAATACTAGAAATTATATTTTGTTATTGTTAATGTTTTAGTGTATACTTTTTGCATTTAAAGACGTGATCTAGCTAGCAATTTTATAATTATGCAATACTGCTAAATAATAATCCTTGTTCTATACAGAGAGGTACCTAAATAGATAATCAAATCCTCACAGTGTATAACAAATCTACATATTCTGAATAATACAGCTCATTTTAGTCATTAAAAATAATTATAGGCCGGGCGCGGTGGCTCACGCTTGTGATCCCAGCACTTTGGGAGGCCGAGGCGGGCAGATCATGAGGTCAGGAGATCGAGACCATGGTGAAACCCCGTCTCTACTAAAAATACAAAAAAAAATTAGCCGGGCGTGGTGGCGGGCGCCTGTAGTCCCAGCTACTCGGAGAGGCTGAGGCAGGAGAATGGCGTGAACCCGGGAGGCGGAGCTTGCAGTGAGCCGAGATTGCGCCACTGCACTCCAGCTGGGCGACAGAGCGAGACTCCGTCTCAAAAAAAAAATAAAATAAAATAAAAATAAAAAAATAATTATAACAATGTTTAGGCCAGAATGCTAATAAAGTCACCAAAACAAAAGATTTGAATTGTGCTTTTTCTTTTATTTCCCCATCCATATTTTGAGAGGTCTAAGTGAAAGGAAGGTAGGTATTAGAGAGAAACAGAGAGAAGAACAGAGGGAGAAAGGAAGAAAAGAAAGAAGGAATGAAGGAAAGGAGAGAGAAAATGAACGAGGGGAAGAAGGAGGGATAAATAAAGAGAAGCAAAATGAAACTACAATAAAAGGGCAAGATGATTCTATGTAATTAAATAATTAAACCTCACTCATCAAGATTTCCCTGAATTGACACATTCCACAATGTCTACAGAGGCTGTCTAAATATCTACATATCTTCAGAAGTTTTTCTAGAAAAAGCAGTTGATATACTAGATTTAGAAGACCAAAAGGAATCTAACATGTTGGAATGAATAGCATGAATAGCATGAATAAGGCTGGAATTATCCAGGAAGTAAACTAGCTAAACCAAATGAGAGGTACTGAGCAGGGACCAATGGGAAAATGAGGCAAAATTGTGTGGGAGGATAAACAGCCTGTCTTGAAGACCATAGTGGGAATTGTGAGCTCAAGAAGTCTTTTAAGGAATAAAGTAATAGCATCAGAGATTACTTCTTTAGAGGCAGTAAGAATTAACTGTACATAGGGAAGTCATCAACAAATTGAGTAAAATTTCGGTCATCGTATGTGCTCACTCATAAGTGGGAGCTAAGCTACGATGATGCAAATTCATAAGGATGACATAATGCACTTTGGGGCCTCACGGGAAAGGGTGGGAAGGAGGTGAGGGATAAAAGACTACAAATTCGGTGCAGCGTATACGGCTTGGGTGATGGGTGCACCAAAATCTCACAAACCACTAAAGAATTTACTCATGGCCGGGTGCGGTGGCTCATGCCTGTAATCCCAGCACTTTGGGAGGCCGAAGACGGAGGGTCACCTGAGGTCAGGAATGCGAGACCATCGTGGCCAACATGGTGAAGCACCGTCTCTACTAAAAACACAAAAATTAGCCAGGCGTGGTGGCAGGTGCCTATAATCCCAGCTACTCAGGAGGCTGAGACAGGAGAATCGCTTGAACCTGGGAGGCAGAGATTGCAGTGAGCCAAGATCATAGCACTGCACTCCAGCCTGGGTGACAAGAGCGAGACTCCAACCAAAAAAAAAAAAAAACGTATTCATGTAACTAAACCAAATACTACCTGCTCCCCAGTAACCTATGGAAATAAAAACATTTTAAAAGTTGACTATGATGGCAGGGGTGGGGACATGTAAGTAGTATGGGCAAAGGTGAAAGGACCAGATAGTTTAAAAGAGAATAGATATTGAACTTTGTAAACTGAATCTTAAGGAAAATACATATTGCAAAGTAATACAGAAACATAACTGGACTGCTTCAAAACCTGGAGCATAATGGACCAGTAGTTCAACCAGTTTTCTCTTTCCGGTTGTAAGTTGTTTGGTGTTTCACGGGAAGACAATGGGCACCTAGCAGGAAATGTTAAAGAAGCGACGCCATGTTTGCATCATTCCCTTCTGAACATACACTGAAATGAAGACTGACTTAAAGACGTGGTGACACATTAGTGCCATTTGCCTTCTAATGATGTAAATTCTCCCTCGGAGCTTTACCCTAGTTTGCCAATAGGAGCCATTTTGATTGTGAGTTCTGTCCGTTCCTGTTGGTTTCTGACAGCTGTAGGGTGTATGGGACTTGATATAAACCCTTGTGCCTTCCCATATTTTGAGTGAATAAGTCCAGAAATAAATAGGAGACAACGTAAAAACCTGAGGTGAAAGAATAACTGGGAAATTTAATAAAGAAGAAATGACACGTTCCATTTGAGACTGAAATTGCTTAATCAGAACTAAATCCGATAACATTTGAAGCCCGCAGCCTTCAGTGCTAACAGTGCCCAACTTCCTTAGATAGGAAGAAATCTACTATCTATTCTGAGCTGGAGTGTTAAAAGAGTTTTATTCACTAAAAAACAAAGCAAAACAAACCAAAACAACTACTTGTCTTAAGGCAACACATCATTTGATGTCAAAAAAACTTTAAAAGGAGTGTTTTTTCTCTTAAACTTTATTAAATTATTTTTTACATTACAAACCTGAATGCTGTTCATTGAGCAAGTATTCTGACCATCCCTTTTAGATTCCCTGGTTTGCAGCTAAATCAATATTTTCTTGAAATGAAAATATAATTTGAATTCTCCAGAGATCAAAAGTATTTTGAGGAAAAATACCTGTTGTAATTGCAACCCACTAGTCTGATGCCAAAATCAATGGTAGTAACTTTTCTCTGGGCAGGATTCCATTTAGCATGGAGTTACCCTGTCTTCTTTCTGAGAGTAGATGAGGCTCGTTTAATCCATACTCAAGGCCAGCTACTATGCAAGGAACAATAAGATTTTACATTAGGTATTTATAGTTTACTAAGTTCTTCACACTCTTGCTGTCATTTATTCAGTAAAATAATGCTATAAATGCCTTGAAAGAGGAAAAACATGGCATAATCTTTTGAACATCACCACAGCAGAGCCCAGTGCATGGATGACATTCAAAAAAATATGCTGACTCAATCAAGTAAATACTGCTAGCCCCACTTTAAAGGTGAGGATATTAAGATCTAGAGAAAATAAGGAGTCCAAGATCTTATAACAAGTGAAAGGCAGAACCAAGAATCATCCAGCTCTTCTGACTTCAAATTTTAGTCTTTTCTTAGTAGAATATGCTGCTACAAGATTTCCTACTCCATCGATTTTGCTGGCTAAGATGAGATGCAAAGACTCATATTCAATTCCATAGAAATGGGTAATATGGTAAACTAATCAGTCTTTTTGAAGACTGTGAGGCTATATTAATGAAAAATATAAAGTAGTCAATCTCCATAGATTCACCTACATTTGACCAACCCACACACCATTTAATTTTAGACTTATTTGATAGGAGTACAATTGATGTTAAGAGTTGATTAATAAGATGAGATACTTACAGGGTTTTTGAGAAACACTTTTCTTAAAGAAATGATGGCTATTATTGGGATCCTGACCAATAGAGTACCACTTTCCAGCTTTGCAGGAATAATAAATCCATATTGTTTGGTTTCAGGAAGCTCTATCTCTGCTACAAAATATGCTGCATCATATTTTTAAGGTTTGTTTCAAAACGTTCTGCAATGTCTATAAAAACTTCCCAACTTAGGTAACAACAAGAAAAAGACTCTCAGGCAGGGTTTCTTAAAGTTCAGTGCCTGGGCCAGCAGTGTCACCTTGGAATTTGTTACAAATACAGATTCTGTTTGTGGCCACACTCAAACCTACTGAATCACAGACTTCGGGAAGTGGAGCCCAACCCCCTAGGTAATACTGATGCACTTTCAAGTTTAAGAACCACTGTTCTACAATACAAAGTACAACTTTTTGGACCCAAGGCTGAAAAAAAAAGGTTAAAAAAATCTTCCTAGGAAAAAAAAATTCCAAATGGAGAGTGAGAGAAAGAGTGGGGTAATATTGTTCTCAGAGGGAATTACCAAGTGCCCCCAGAGGTTAAATTCCAGGGCTTACATTTCTTGCTAAATATTTCTTTGAGGGCCTAATAAAATATCTGTTTAATGAGTCCTTTTAAGATTCAACATTTAGTACGTAGTGTCGTGCTGATACTATCTTAAGCGATGTATCTGTATCACTAATGTCAGGTGAAATTTTTTCTTTTACATAAGTTGTCCCTGTTAAAATTTAAAACAACCATTTTTACACATGTAGCACGTTTTAACATTTTGAGTCATATGTTGGCAAAAATGGCTCTTTCAGAAATCGCATAATTTGATAGAGCTTTAGTAACTGTATTAATTTCTGATGGGAAAATTACAAATGTAAATAAATTGTAATAGACTGCTTTACTATTCAGGAGAAATTCTTTACATTCAAACGTAACTTTATAATGTCAAAATAACCAGTAGGTATTAATCAGTATCTGGACTATGTAAATATTTGCTTGTTTCCATAGTGATTGGCAAGCCCAGATACAGAAAAAAAAAAAAAAACAACCCACACATGTTATCACTTCCTAATAATATGATCATAAAAACACGACTCAGGCCAGACTGAGAGGAGAATAAACAGTATTAATTAAAAGATTTATAAAATAGAGGAGGAGGTGACAAGTGAAGTATTGAGTGTAAAAATTTACAAAGGAGGTAAAATATATCTTTTTCAATTCTGAAAGAAACTTCAGCAACCCTTAATTATCTTTCAAAATGCTATTTAGAATTTTCCAAAAATAAAACATCTGACAACTGCTCAAAGCACACCGCACCCCCACCCACAAAACATACACTTTTAAAGTGGATATACAGCCATGGCTGTGAAGCGTGTTTGAAAAAAGTGAGACTGTTGGCATTTCACTTGAAATCAACTGAGAAGTTCTTTACTAAAGAAGTGAGAAGCTCAAAGCTGTTTTCCAAAGCTTTAGGGGAGTACGGCATATTATGAAGCAGGAGCATTTGGTCAAAGAGTAAATTAGTAGTGTGGTTCACACATTGCACAAGAAATCTACACAGGAACCACAGTTGTCTTAAATAATCTGTCCTGTTAACAGGCCTTTGGTTATGAAATTTCTTCACAAAGCAGTCACCAGCGCAAAGGCTGTTTTTAGAAACACTTTGTTCTTCTGATATCTGCTGGGATAAAGCAGCACCTTTTTTTTTCCCCCTGGAATGATTTCTAAAAATAAAAACAAACACAAAAAGCACAAACACACTATCAAGTAGCAAGAGAAGAAATGAACATGCCACATAAGGTTATTTCAATAGGTGCTTAGTAAATAGACGCTCAAGGGGAAAATGCAGACCCAAGTTCATAAAAGGAGAAAAAGTCCACAAGGAGAACTATTCTAAAAGATTCTTTTCTGAGCACTTGGCAAGACCAAACCTAAAGCATTGTATTAGGTTTGTGGAAAAGTAATTGCGGACTTTGCCATTGAAAGATGATAGTAAGAGAAATCGAAGCAATCACACAGTTACTAGATACTATCTTATGCTATATACACGCGAATATACAAATTGATAAAATATTTAAAGGTCATAAAAACAAACTATATAACACATAAAAGAAAGTTCCTCTTAAGGGTAGTGAAGAATTCCTAAGAAAATTCCAGCCAGGCGCAGTGGCTCACGCCTGTAATCCCAGCACTTTGGGAGGCCGAGGCGGGCGGATCAGGTCAGGAGATCAGGAGACCATCCTGGCTAACACAGTGAAACCCCGTCTCTACTAAAAATATAAAAATTAGCCAGGCGTGGTGGCGGGCACCTGTAGTCCCAGCTACTTGGGAGGCTGAGGCAGGAGAATGGCGTGAACCCAGAAATTGGAGGTTGCAGTGAGCCGAGATTGCGCCACTGCACTTTAGCCTGGGTGACAGAGCGAGACTCCGTCTCAAAAAAAAAAAAAAAGAAAAGAAAAGAAAATTCCAATACCAAGAAGCCTTAAAGGAAATCATTAGCAGATTTGACCCTGTAAATCAATATAAATCTTTGTACAGAAAACTTGAGAAGCAAAGTAAAGACAAGCAACAGACTGGAACAAAATAGGTGCAAATTTTATAATAGACAAAGGTTTTCTATCCTTAATATATAAAGAACTCTTGTAAATAAATATGGAAAATGCAAATCAGGAAAGGAAAAACAATTTAATCTTAAAGATTAAGAATATCCAGTATTGGCTAGGATGTGAAGACATAGGCTCATTTGTAGATTGTTGATACCAATGAGAAGCATTTTTAAAGAACATTTTTGTACCATCTTTCACAATTTAAAAGGTACACTGTATTTGGTAGTAATTGGAAATAGGAAACAAACATTCATTAAAAAATGAATGTCTAGAGTTTATGGTTTATTTATGCAAAGTAAGCCTTAATTCAGAGTCATCAAGAATCAGAATACTAAACCGTTTTTAAAACCCTGAGATATATTATTAACTAATAAAGCAAAGCAAACTATTGTAGAAATTACTTCTTAAGAAGAGAATATGATTAAGGAATGGAGGGAAGAAGTTAAGGGAAACTTCTGATTTTTAGTGTGCTTACTTTGCAATCTTTTTAAAAAAAATTTAAACTGTGGTAAAATATACATAGCATGAAATTCACCACTGTAACCATTTTAAAGTGTGCAGTTCCGTGACACTAGGTATACTGTATTCTCATTATTGTGCAACCATCACCACCATCTATCTCCAGAATTTGTTTCATCTTCCCAAACTGAAACTCCATACCCATTAAACACTAATTCCCCATTTCCTCTCCTCTAGCCCCTGGCCACCACCATTCTATTCTTTGTCTCTACAAATTTGATTTCCCTAGGTACTTCACAGAAGTGGAATCATACAATGTTTTTTTGTTCCAGGCTTTTTCATTTAGCATAATATCTTCAAAGTTCATCCATATTGTGGTATATGTCAGAATTTCCCTTCTTTCTGAGATGGTTTTGCTGTGTCCCCACCCAAATCTCATCTTGAATTGTAGCTCCCATAATTCCCATGTGTCATGGGAGGGACCCAGTGGGAGGTAATTGAATCATGGGGGTGGGTCTTTCCCATGCTGTCTTCATGACAGTGAATAAGTCTCATGAGAGCTGATGTTTTTATAAAGGGCAGTTCCCCTGCACACGCTCTCTTGCCTGCCACTACATAAGATGTGCCTTTGCTCCTCCTTCACCTTTCACCGTGATTGTGAGGCCTCCCCAGCCATGTGGAACTGTGAGTCCATTAAACCTTTTTCCTTTATAAATTACCTAGTCTCAGGTATGTCTTTATTAGCAGCATGAAAACAGACTAATACACTTTTTAAGACTGAATAATCACTGTATGCATTCTACAGTCATTTTTAGCAATAAATAGAAACTGCAAATACTTGTGTGAAAATATTTTTTGGCAACAACAAAAATAAATTCCAAGGAAATTAAGTTTTGATTGGAGATATATTTCTCCCATCAGAAAATATTTACTTCCTTGTTTTCACTTACCTGAGTTTGGATTGAACTATACTATTTGGTGTGGATTAAGAATTAAGGGAGGGAGGAGGGGTGGAGCCAAGATGGCCGAATAGGAACAGCTCTGGTCTCCAGCTCCCAGCCCCAGCGACACAGAAGACGGATGATTTCTGCATTTCTGCTTGAGGTACCGGTTTCATCTCACTAGGGAGTGCCTAACAGTGGGTGCAGGACAG